>NC_136493.1:62957603-63090103 GCF_053919585.1 Euprymna scolopes | reverse complement strand
AATCATAAATACAACAATAACTGCATATGTAATGAGGAGACAAAATCTTAGGAAGCATAGAAGAGTTTAAGATTTCTTTCGGAATTCATTTTAGGAAGTAGGAAAGGGGTTATCTGACTTGCAGTTTGTTTTCTCACTTTCCTCGCCATTTGAAATGTTTTTTTTTTCAGGATATATATATATATATATATATATATATATATATATATATGTGTGTGTGTGTGTGTATGTATATATATATATATATATATATATATATATATATATATATATATATATATATATATATATACTCGTAAATAATAGAGGGATAGTAGAATATTATAGAGGAATAAGTCCATTCCCAAATTTGGAAAATATGCCTTCAAAATTTATATTGGCTTCGAAAAGTGAGAATGGTTGAAATAAATATTTAGATTTGGTCACAAATGAAATTGTAACATGATCAGGCAAATGCAGTAACTCGAAAAAATGCAGCATATGCCAATGATGTTGAAAAGGTGTTGATAAAAGGAAAGAACAACGAAAAAGAACACAGAGAATGATCTTCAGAAAAGAAAGATTCAAAAGAAATAAAAGGAGATCAAAGATCAATGATGTGAGAGAAAACGAGAGAGAATATGAAAGAAAAACAAAAGAATATGAAAGAAAAACAAAAATATGAAATATCTATAAAATACATAAAGTCTTGCACATTGATTGAATAAGATGATGGGGTGAATGTTCAACGATATAAGGTGAGAAGATGAACGAAAGAAATTAGTAGAAGAGGAATATGTAAATAAAATACATAAATAATTTTTGAATTGTCTTAAACCATGGCAACATTTGAAACCGTGCGTTCATTTTTTGTCATGACTAACATTTGCAAAGATTATTCATAAAATCTCATTAATTTCTGTCCACAAATGCATTCTGGGCTATCCATATGGAATCTGAAAATATGACAGCCAAAATCAATTAATGGTAGAAAATGTATACACTAATGTAAAATGCACCAACGTTTAGCACATTAGTGGTAAAAAGAATTGTGTGCATGAAGAAAAAGCAATAGTAAAAACGTCTTATTGGCTTGATTTTTCATGCATCACATCATTTAAAGGTTATTTACTAAAATCTATTTAAAGCGATTAATTGAACAAACGTTACTACTTATAACATAGTGAGAAAATTGTGGGTTCATACCTTTCCCAACGATACTGGTAAATAAAATAGACTGCAATAGGGATAATAGGATTTGCATTTGGCAGTATTGTTTACATTCGACCAATAATGCAGCATTATGAAATTTGAAGTTTGCAAAAAAGAATATTATAAAGAAAGGAATAATGTAAGTTCAGATTGAGATGAGGAGAAAAGGAAGAAAATGAAGCAACGAAGCCTGAAATGAAGTTAATAAAAGGACAGAATACTCGACAAAAGTAAAAGATAATCAAGAAAGTGATGAAGGCTAACTTAACATAATGGTGAATAATAAAGACAGGTATCAGAAGAAAAATAACCCCAATAAAAGCTATAGAAAACAGAATTTTCTTAGCTGAATATCATCTATACAGATTTTCTGCTATAATAAAGTTACTGGTCACTTATTGTAAGCAATATATCACTTGTTCTCTTTGCTGTCCAAACTTTGGACAGTATTTGGTGGTCATTTTCGGTTATCTGAATCTGAAAACATGCCGAAGCAATGCATAAACTTGTGTTGATCAGCAGGTTTTGTTGGTTGACCTTTAGATCAACTTTTCTGAAAGCAGACGGAGAAAAGAGTGGAAACTTTCTCACAATTCTTTTCAACGCGAGTACAATCGTATAGCGCTATTGAATATTTACTTTGTTGCATGCAAGACATGTGAGAAATATTACTTTCACAAAGTCATATTTCTATGAGGTTGAATTGTTGTTCACTGAGTATTGGTGAATCCAACAAAAGGCAAATTACTGTCAAAAAAAAGGGAGGGAGAACAAAACGAAATTATTAACCATAGAAGAAAAGCTAGAAAGAATGAAATTACAACTTCACCAAATCATTTAAGATTTTCTAAGCATTAAAAAACCCCCAGAAAACTACCATAAATGAAATGTAAAAATCCTTAATTAAAAATTTACATAAATTGGAAAATATTTATAAAAACATCAGAAAAATATGACGAGTTAACATAACATATTAGCATCTGAATATTAGAGATCATCTCAAATGCAGTAAATAAGTTTTAATTTAGGTTATTAATAAAATTGTGACCAATTGAAAGGGCAGTTTATTGTTAAAATTGATGCCCAACAATAAAATTTATCATACATATTAATATTAGTAGTAATATGAAAATACTTTCTCAAAAGAAAAAAAATAGCAAATTCGAAACAACTCAGAATGTGCACAGGCATGTATAAAGGATAGTTTTAAAATCGTTAAGAATGCACGTCTTATTTTCATTCAATCCTTATCTATATCAAAACCCCATATCGGTGGGTTAGTTTATATTAAAATTAAACCGGTAGAGTCTCTGTCATTTTTTAGGATGGCTTTCCTCTGTCGTTTTAAGGTATGTCTTGGTGCAGGAGGCTCATCTTCACAAACTTCACATTCTCACCGTATTAGAATATGTTAGTTTATTGCTAATCACATGAGGCACTCCTATTAGGGAATGCCAACGAAGCTGCCCAGGCAATTTTAGTTCGGCCAGTGCTCTTTCTCTAAGGAGATGTTTTTTCAAATCCCACTTTCCTGACTTTCTGTCAAACCATTGCGCTGTGGATGGAGATAAATAAAGATTTTGAAAAATGTCCAAACAAAAAACACAATTTGTTTCCATGTTGAAGTTGAGTGCAAGTTGTTTATATATGAGTACCAGTACAATGGCCTAACTGCTGAGACAAGTGCAGCAATCAATAAGATCAAAAATAATAAAACTTACTAATGTAAATAATTTCCTTTGCTAACAATCGAACACGCATATCATCATCATCATCATCAAATAAATACCAAGAAAATGATATTTCTGGAATCAAATATTGAATCATATTGTGCACCGATTCAATTGAATAACCTCCAAAACGAACAGAAGAATTATTGCCTGTAAAAGAAATGTTTATTTCAAGATGGACAACGATTTCTCTCGACCAACTTAAATGTTATACATTAAACGTAAGTCATTGCATTCTTACACAATTATTAAAAAAAAAAAAAAAAAAAAAAAAAAAAAACAGAAAAAACAATGCATGTCTTCAGGAGGAAAGGATATAGACGAAATAATGTTATAATAGTTTTTTTTTTTTTTTGTTTTATTCTTCACTGATCATCTCTATTTGACACTCTTCTATTTCAGTGTCATGCAATATTTCTATTGCTGCTTCATTGTTATTTTATAAACATTGAACAGATGAAATGCAACAGACACAAAATCAATGCCAACATTCCTGGCTAGTAGGGAGTGTGTGAGTATGTGTGTGTATGTGTGTGTGAGAGAGAGAGAGAGAGAGAGAGAGAGAGACTGGTAGAAAGCGTAGAGAGTCTCTGTGTATTTGTATCTCAGCCAAGAAATCTATAAACAGACAATGTTTATGGCTTGAATTTCAATAGAAAACCTCTCTTTATTTTACACCAAAGTTGAACATGGGCTGGAAATTATTTGATACCTACTTTGTATTGTGAGAAAAACCAACAATATTATCAGCTTGTAAATTTATGATCAATTACATGATAGTATTGGCAAAAGAACAAGTCAAGAACGCATATGAACTAGTGTTGCTACTGTAACAAGTTTGTGTCTCTTTAGTTGAAAGTCTTCTTACATACTAGCAGGACCCATTTATAGAACTTAAACTTTGCCTTAACCTTGCCAATAACATAAGACAGTTTATTAGAACGATTTGTTTGTTTCTTAATACAATACCCAACAATTATCCATGAATATTGTTTTCTTTCCTGAATCGAAGGTTGATCACACCTAACGTTATCACACAACATCTTTATCAGTAAAACATATCTTTATGTACACGCAAATTCATCTTAAATTGTCAAACAAATGTACCTATTTAATATGGTAATATTTGATATTATCATAGTGTACGTATCTGTTTAGCAAGTTAGAATCTGTTTAGCTTGAAGATTTATTTTACTAAGACAAACACAGAGTGTTGCTGTGTGTCATGGGATATTTGGCGTAAGTGTATGAACTATCATCTTGACTACTGGAGAAAAATGATGATGATGATGCGTTATAGCAGATTTATAAATTATAAGAAAGATAAAATTTACTGTCCATTCTCAGTGCGCTATTAATTTAAATTTTGCTTCTCAAAATTATATAGGCAGACGAGGACTATATTACCTAATCCAGTTATCACCAGTACAAATAGATATAATAAGATGAATTCTAGTAATAAATCTTATATTGTTAAGCTTATAAAAAGTAATTTCAAGATCATACTGCAATCAGTTGATGCAAACGAAAGCAATGATATATATATATATATATATATATATATATATATATATATATATATATATATATATATTAAATAAGAAAACAAGTTTTAATTCTTAAGACAAAAGAAAAAATCTATTTGAGATCATATTGTATTAATGGACTAGTAACTAGTAAGACTAAATTATTATTATAGGTTTGGAATTTCAGACTTAAAAATTAGGACTAGCCCTCTGATTCAAAAGCACCTTACCATTTCTAAAATATGCCAACACTAAAAGAGTACCATCTGATTTTCAACATTAACTGAAGTTTCAAAATGTCACAAGCCTCTAATTTAAGCAAATAAAAAAAGAAGAAAAACAGCAATCAATAATAAATATGGATGTTTTCCAAAGAGAATAACAGGAGCAGTTTACCAAGTTCAAAATTATTCATGAACCAAAAAGGGAAAAATGAAGATTTTGCATGCTCAAAAATCACCCCATAAAAAAGAAAAAGATTAAACAAAACTAGAAACTAAATATATATACTTTTTCTGAAAAGTTGCATATGCAAAAAGAAAATTGAATAAAAATAAGAGATGCAAGGTTAAACAGACTGCAATGATATTTAATTACATATTTCAAGAATTTGGCGCAAAGCCAGTAAAAAGTGGCAAAAGGATTAATAGTTTCTTTTCCATATCTCATACTGACATGTTCATTTATTATCCTCATGATTATTTGCTCTACTTGCTCTGAAGAAAACTTTGCATAAAGTATTAATCTTATGAGATAAAAATTGTCTCTCTATCGATCTGCTTTTTCTATACAATTCAAATGTATAACACTTATGTTCTGAGAAGAATTGTTTATAAAGAAAATCATTGAAACTAACATGGTACGTACATATCGTGGCTTTGATCGATTTGAATTCTAAATACTGGATCTTAACTTTAGAAACCATCAAGAATGAAAGAGATTATTTTATTTAACAAATACTAAATTATAGATTTCACTTTAATAGGGACAAACTTTATATACAAAAATAAATCAACAATATATCAATAACTTAAAATCGACCAATGCCACAATGGGGGTCATGTTTGTTTAAATTTGTTTTTAACAATCCCCAAAGTACAATTCCCAGAGTACAGTAATTAATATTTAGTATAGGTCTAAGGTTTGCATTTCATGATGATAATGTGAAAAGCTGACAGTGAGACAAGCAAATTTAATGATTTAAGAATTATATCCTCTTCTTTTTCAAATATAGAAAAGTTAATTTGACTTGGGATTTTCAAAACCGCTTCTTATCATTGGAGTATTTTCATTACATGGCTTTAAAGTTCAACAACATTTGTAAAACACAGCATGCATTCAGCTAATACTTATTATGAGGAAATTATGGAGAAATCTATTAAAATAAGAAAACATGTGACAGCTCAACATTTGAAAATGGCTTTAACATTTACTTATTTTACAAAGATGGCAGTTTAATTTTCATTTATTTCCAAGAAGCTGTTTAATTTGAACTTAGTTATGAGTATACTTACAAAATATTGAATATCTCATAATCTTAATGCATTAGCAATATACTAAGAGCTATACAATACTTGATCGAGAGTTACCTCCCTTGTTAGATATTATCTGCTTTTCTGGTATTCTTTATTTTATAAATTACTATAAATACTTATCCAGATTGCATAAGTTTTTATAAGTGAAATAAATTTGAATACTTTTAGCCCATTGAGTCATAAAAAGTGGAGAGTGAGCTTGTGTAATATCAGAAAACGTCTGCATTCTAAACATAGCAAAAGTGACGTTATATGAATAAACAAATTTTCAAACTCTCGTTACAAGTATTCTATTATGATTTATAGCATGTTCCAAAATGGTACAAATATGTTTTTATTAACACGCATCTTAATGCATTTAAATTATAAAAAGAAATTTTTGAAGAAAGTAACTTATCCAAAAGATATCATTTGCATAGAAATGCTAACTTATGTTTAAATATTGTTTTGTACCATTTTCAAAATTCCTCAACATAAATATATAATTTAAAAAGTATCTAAATCAATAATTAAACAAAAAAAAAACATTTTATACAAAGTATTGCATGTTCAACCTTAAAAATATTTTGTCACATTTTGAATATGATGCCATTAATAGGTTCTATCATGCCTTTTTGAATTTACGTTGCATGCATATAATTATCCTAGAATTACATTTTGAAGCTGATTGTCTTTTTTTTTATCATGAGTTTGTGATTTAAATTTTTCTAAGAACATTTCTTCCTCCCTCTTTACCTTTCATGCCTTCTCTTTCATTTTTTTATCCTCTTACTTATTATACTTCCTCCTATGTTCTCTTCTTCATAGCAAGGTATAACAAAATTAAAATTCTACCTTTATTAATATAGTGATTCTTAATATTATTCAATCGATTTTCATAGCTTACTTTGATTTTACACACGTGTTTAACAGAAGATTGCCTAAAAAATAAATCGAGATTTCATATGAAATATTGTTTGAAATAATTTCAGATCTGAAATTTGAAAAATAAATCTTAAAAATGTTGGACTAACTTCAAAAGATGAAGAACATCTTAACCTCCAGCAGTGGCATGCAGAGATCTGATGATGACCATGGCCAGCTTCTTGATCATATGTCCTAAAGACTCAAGTATATGAGAAAGGAAGAGAGCTTGAATATGATTAGATGCGCTCCCCATTTGAATGCTCACCCTCTCTAAACTCTAAAGAAATATATAAAACTAAACTGAATGGACAATTTTCTACAAAATATTAACATTTATCACCGTCTGCCAGACATGCAACATCAAATGGTAAGGAGACTCAGATTTGGATAGCACAGAGTCATCTAACAGTAGCTGGTACACTTTCATCTAGAAAAAAATTCAAGCTAAAAAGAATAATAAATCATAAACATCAAAAGCAAAGGCGAAGAAAAGCAAACTAAAACAAAATAACACCAAAGATAATAAAGAAATTCATAATATACAACAAAAGTTATGATTATTACAAGTCTAATTACAATATCCTTTATGTCATTCTACAACTTTAACATTGTATATTAATACACTTCTGGTGACCGAACGTACCATGAAACTGTAGTAAGCTCGTTAGATAAGTCTTAATTGCGCCCTGTATGTCTTCAAAATATGTTGTTTTGATTCACCTATGTTTTGATTTTGAGTTATGTTATTCTATAATCTGAACCCTAAACCAGACCTGACAATAAGTAATCTGTAACTGTTTGTTTGTATTTTATAAGATGTTTTTAATTTTCAATTGATTTCTACAAGTATTAAAAAGAAGCCATATTCAAAGACACTCTGTATTCCCACAATATCATTTGTTCTGGAAATAGTTTTATTTCAAGGATTTCTCGGTAAATAACATAACTTGATTTATAAATTAATTTTTTTTATTTCGAATTTTCAGAAATGTATAACATTTGATTTTCAATTGAAAAAATTGCATTCAATTTTGTATGTAAACATATTTCTTCACGCGCTAACTGTAAAGCATTTTTTTTATTTTATATCTTAAAATTATAGTTTTTTTTCACTGACTTCCACAGCGTTACAAGTATGACCGTCAAAAATGAAAGCATTATTATTTCTTTGGTTTTATTTATCATACTAGCAGGACCCGTTAAGCGGCATTGCCCAGTGAAAACCTGCCCCCACCCCTTCGCACAAAAAGTAAACTACGGTTGTTGTTGGTGGCGACTGCCATCCCTGAACAATTGCAGACACTGACGGCCGTGGCCGAAATGAAATAATCTGGCTTTCACTGGCGATTAGTGATGATTTGGGGCAATAGATGAAGGTACTGTTTAGATTTTAAAAAAGCAATTAAGGGAATGCGTAAATCAGTATGAATTAATAAAACAGAAAATGGTCCATTAGAATAATGATGAAAAGTGAAAACAGAAGTTTTAGAGGCTAGGGATTCTCACTGTATATGAACTGTTTAGTCCTAGCTGTTTCTGTTGGTTGTTCAAGTCTTTCTCTTCTTTTCTTCCATCAATAGTATTAAAATAAATTCTAGTTTTATGTCATCTTTTTTAACGGGTCAAACAAAACAATTACGACTTTATTCACTTCTTTGAATATTGTCATGTTAGGAACAGCATTTGGAATAGACATCCCAAACTCCACATATCTCATATTCCCATGTAAAGAACAACTTTCCCATGTAAAGAATACCTTTTTATTGGGTGTGGATTTGGAAAAAAAATTCCTCCAAATTCAACCGTGATAATTGGTGTCAGATTACACACTCGCAATTGCTAAAAAAATGCTAAAAAAAAAAAATTCTGGGTTGGAAGGAGAGAAATAGATTTGTTTATCACATGTGCATACAAACATGACAGCCAGTGAATTACAGTGCATAATACAGGTCTCCGCAAAATTTGAATGTGATTTTCTTAACCAGCATAATAGAAAACATGTAAAAAGTAGTTTTCTAACGAAAATTATGGAGATAGACCTAATGTTCAAATTTACCCCACTCCAGCATTAATACTGTGAGCTTCTGATTTCAGCCCATCAATCACTACTCTTATGAACCTATCAGAGAGAAATAATTAAATAATTGAGAAAACATTTCCAGCTACATCATAGCTAGAGATCTTGAGAAGTACCTTATCAAAGGCCTTTGATATGTCAAGAGCAATTGCCCTAGAGAGGAAGCCTCCATCGAGAGATTCACTAATCCTATGAGATATAACTGTAAGCACATCTGCTGTAGATCTAGCAGAATGAAAACCATATTGCACGTCACTAAGAAGGTTATTTTTCTGAGATGGTTGACTACTTCTCTATTTAACACAGATTCCAGCAACTTACTTATGATGCACAGGAGAGTTATTGGTCTGTACTGAGAGGGAGATGAGCGATCACCTGGATTCTTAAATACAGGGCATACCGATGAGATTTTCCAAGGTGTTATGAAGCGTTTCTCCTTAAGACAATGCTTAAATAACTTTGTAAGTATGGGAGCTAGTTCCGGTTGAAGCTTTTTGAGCACTAGAATTGAAATGCCATCATAGCTTTACTGGAATCAAGGTTTTTGATTAGTTTGGCAACATCACGTACAGATATTTGTATGTCGCATAGCATGTTTTCAGATACACTAGGAAATACTGGAGGTTAGTGGCCTTTGACGTAAAGAGTAGAATTAGCTGCAAAGATCTTGGCAAAGAGTTTGGCTTTGTCTGATGCTGACGAGATTACCTCAGGTCCATTGATGATAGTTGGGATAGAGCATACACTTTTGTTTAGGATTCTGTTTGCTATTTGCCAAAATTGATGGGAACCAAACCGCTGCTCAGCTACTTTGAACTTGACAGACTAAGCATATAACTCTCTCGCATTCTTTATTATTTTTTTTACAGTGGTTTCTGGCGGTTCTGAAAGCGGCTTTAGTCTCGGTACATCTATTACGTTGGAAGCAATAGAAAAAGTGATTTCTGTGTGCACTGGCAGCAGCATATTCTGGAGAGAACCTCGGCTGGCTGTTAGGTTTTTGCTGGAACTTTTTCGAGGGTATGAAACGGTCTATGCCTACAATTAACCATTCCGTCAGGTCTGTTACTATAGAGGATACATCCTTTTTAAACATGGAATGCAGGGGTAGATTTGATATAAATGTGCAGAAGCTATGCCAGTCAGCAATAAATTATTGATATACGTCTGAGGACCTATTACATTTTGTTTTTATCTTAACTGACACAACAGAGTGGTCGGAAGATCCCAGTGAAGACAGAACGGAAGCTGAACACAGTTCAGGGCAAGTTGTGAGAAAAAGGTATAGGAGACTTGCATACTGGCCGTCAGTGTCGGGGACACAGATGGGTTCATGAATAATCTGAGTGAGGTCATAAGCAATGGAGAAATCATGACAAAATCTTCCCTCGTCATTGGTCTTGTTTGAGTGGTATAATCATTCCACATTGTGAACATTGAAGTCTCCACAGACTTGAACGTTTGCTGAGGGGTACGCAGACAGGACATGGTCAATTTTCTCGGCTATGCTTCTAAAGATAGTAACTACACTGTTATGGGAGCGATAGAGTGCCAATACAAACACAGTAGTGTGAGCAAGTGCAACCCAGAAGCACATATACGGTAAGTTAGGATCTATTCTGGAGATGTCCTTGCCACATGGAAAGTCGTCTTTAATGTAGGCATATACTCTATACCCATGGCGATCTTGGAGGTCGGATTTAGAGGTTGTTAGAGTATGCTTTAATTACGAACTCATCTAGCGAAGTAGTCTGTCCAATGCTAGTGTCGCGTAGGAATGATAGATCTAGTTTAGTCTTCTGTAATAGAATTTGAACCTCTGTTAGACCCCTGATGTTGGAGAAGGAGACATGGTAGTGGGGGGGTCTACGTTGGAAGTTGGAGATCTGGGTTTAATCGAGTATTTTTTCTGGAAAACTTTCAAACACGCATGCAGGTCCGTCAATTGAGGTATGGAAGAAAAAAATGGTAAATATCTTAACAGTTTGACTTAAATAAACATAGTTATTTGAAAAGAAATGCGATAAAAACTGAAAAACAAATTGCTAAAGAAATGTTATATTTTTTATTATAATGGTGGTAAAAAAGAAAATAAACATAGTTAAGTATAAAAATGGTTTAACATTTTTAAAATGAGAAGACTGTATACAGCGAGATACAAACAGAGAGAGAGAGAGAGAGAGGGGGGGGTAGGAAGATAATATACAGCGAGAGAATCAGGCAGATCGCACAGGTTTAAATATAAATTAATTACCTAAAAAACGTAACTATGTTTGAAAAAAATAGAATTAATTACTGAAATAAATGTACGAAGTGAGCGAGCAATATACTCATTGGGGAAAGTAGGTATCAAGAAAGAGAGAGAGAGAGTTGAGAAGAAAATATACAGCGAGAAAATCCAGTAGATAGCGCAGGTTTAAATAAAGTATATATAAATGAATTACCTAAAAAAACATAACTATGTTTGAAAAATAATATATAATTAATAACTGAAACACACGTACAAAGCGAGTGGGCAATCTACTTATAGGGAAAAATAGCTATTATTGTGACGCCATGTTTAAATGGCACCTTAGTCTTCATTTAGCATACTAATACCGTTATTCCGAAATATAGGAATGGCCAGAGCTCATCCAATCAGAAGGAGCGAAATTAGTCGGTGGAGACTTTATCATATTTTATAATGGAAAAGGGAAAGATTATGTTATGTCAATATTTACGATCCATTTATGAAGCGTGCAACCCCATATCTGTCCAAAGTGCAGAATATCTCCCAGTGATTACTGAGAACGGTAACAAGACTTGTTATTTAGAGGGAAAATAGGAAGTATATACTCTAAAGATGGCTATGATGGTGATGATGTTGCTCCTAGGATGGGATGTAGGCTTTTATTATAACGCCCAAATGTGTCTAAAATGTCGTTATAAAGTTACATAAGATAGTGGCTAATAATATAGACATAAATTTGTATGTGGCATCTGTTGTTGCAGACCTACGATACTTTGGCTCAGAGGCAAATTTCAAATCAAATCAATCAAACTATTATATGGAAGATAATGCCAATTATTTGTATGTTTTGTCATGGCTAGGATTAGATAATGTTATTAGTAAATGATGCACTAGTAGATCTTAGAACATTCAAAAATCCGTTAAAATATTAAATATATACAACTTTTATAATTTAACTACCAACAAGACTCACCATTATTAAGGATTGAATGAGGAACTGCATGCCTTCCTGTCCATAACTTTTTTATTCATATTTTTGTATATTCAAGTTAATATTCAATTTTTGCAGAGTGACCCAAAAGTTTACTCAACATAAATTTCAGTAACGCCTTCAAAACACACCCAGCATTTAACTAGTATCAATGAGGAGCCGTGCACAATCTTGTTCCAAGCCTCCAAACTCTTAACATTTTTATTCTTATTATGTGATATCTATAATTTTCATGTTATAATTGACTACTGTACACTCTTAACCCTTATCCTCGAGTGATCTCTGAGCCTTGATATGTGGTGATGCTTATGTAAAAAAAAATACATTTTATAAAAGTAAAACATACTATTTCTAATTTCAAATTCAAATGCAGGCACAAATGCTTGGCATCCTCTTTTATTCAAATATACAAATTAGCAAAGTAATTTTAGGATATAGGTTGTTATGGAAGAGTCTATATCCAAAAATATTAGAGGAGTTGCTGAACAGACAAGAACTACAAATTTATATATAGATCGGTTCGCAAACAAAACGTTACAAATAATGATATTATTTCAAGTCAGCTGCATTTATTTAAATATATACTTAATTAATTACCTAAAGATGTAAACGTTACATTTTTTTTACATAGACGTCACCACTTATCAAGGCCGATAGGCCACTCAAGGATAAGGGTTAAAGAGGGTAGAGTAGTCAAAAGGACAATATAGTAATCGATAGTAATGGAAGTTCGGTAAATTTGTTAACTTAAGTGGAACGGCTCATCAGAAACTTGTTCACGTTGGACTTGAAGACAACCATATTATAGACAGCTGGAAAGCAGGAAAACGGAAGACAATTCCACAGGCGTGCAGTTCTAAGATAGAAGCTTTGGTCATGGAATCTATGTTTAGGTTTAGGTACAGATAAAGAGTGGGGAAAATTATTGATAATGTTTTCAGCTAGTCTAGTGTTTCTTGTGAAAGTTTGGCGAGGGGGGACCATATATTGAAGATCAGTCGAACACTTTCCATGAAAATAACGATAAAGCAGAGACAAACTCGCGACATCTCTTCTGTGAGACAGAGGTTGCAGCGAAGAGAAAAGGACATCTCCCACCAGGCCACGAAGTCTATTTTGAACCCTATCAAGGCAGGACAAGTCTTTTCTAGCAGCTCCTGCCCATATGTGGCAACAGTACTCCATCTTTGGACGTATCTGGCTCTTATATAGATAGAGAATTGCATTAGCAGTGAGATATCTACTGGATCGATAGAAGGATCCGACCATTTTTCCAGCGGCCTTGGCAACAGATTTGATGTTCCATTTAAGATCAGGAGTAAAGGTCAAGCCCAGAAACCTGTCAAAACTTGAGGCTTCCCCAAGAAGAGAGCCATTCATTTTAATTGATGCCAGATGGGGATCAGAACGTTGATGATGTAAAGATAGAAGCTTAGTTTTAGATGCATTAAAAGTAACCAGCCACTCCTTTCCCCATTGTACAACGTGATCAAGATCAGAGCAGATCATAAATAAATACTTGTCTGTCTGTCTGTTTCTCTCTCTCTCTCTCTCTCTATATATATATATGTGTGTGTGTATGTGTTTAAAAAATGAAATAAAAAACGGAAAAAAATAGGAATTGTGCATGCGATTATTATGTTTTTTCTAAATAGTTCACTTCTTGTAACTCAAAAAAATACTCGAGCTAAGATCGAAACCAAAACCTAAAGACAGTGAGTCAAGTACGATAACTATTCAGCTTGATGGAACTGTTTTCAAACCTATTTATTCTTTACATAAGTAATCTGAACAATTCACACATGCTCATTCGTGAAACAGTTAGCAAACAGATAAAAATCCAGTGACCTCCACATACCAATTTTTTAATCTTAGCAGCACTTTTTTCCGGGTGAAAACAAATTAAAAAGTTGTCCGCGTTGTCTGAGTACCATATATACCAAATTTCAAGTCTGTAGATCAGAAATTCGTTGAGTATATAAGTTGTGAAGTGTCCTCACACACACACACATTCTCACTTTTGTAGATAAACCACTGCTTGGCATTGCCCGGTCATAAAATACGCATAAATATTATATTTTAATTAATGCAGAATTCTTATTTTTTATAAACAGAAATACCGTATGTATTAAACATAACGTTGAATTCTGAAGAAAAATGAAGTAAAAAAAAAAAACGGAAGAAACTAAGACATATCCATGCAAGTATTATGTTTTTTCTGAACAGTTCACTTCTTATAAGTAAAAAACATATTCGAGCTGAAATCGAAACCAAAACCTAAAGACAGTGAGTTATGTACGATAACCATTAGGCCAGACAAGATCTTTAAAAAGAGCTTACAAACCTACTTATTCTTTACATGTAATATGCCATGTGAACAATTCAGTCGTGAAAAAGTTAGCAAACAGATAAAAATCCGATGAAGCCCATGCACCAATTTTCAATTTTGGCCCTTTAGCAAACACTTCTCGGATGAAAACCAATTTAAAAGTTTTCCGCATGTTTGAAGACCCTATATACCAAATTTCAAGTTTGTAGATAAAAAATGTGTTACAAATATGGGTGAGAAGTGTCATCTCACATACACACATTCTCACTTTTCTAAATATATAGATAAGAGATTGGGTTTTAAGCTTTTTAGTTGGATTTAACTAACCATTGGACATATTCGTCTCTGATGAGGATAGACAACATAAAAGAAATATGGCTAATCTTTAATTGCGAAATTATTAAAAAAAATATTTCATCATATTAGTTAGAGTTTCAAGCTAAGCTACAATAAAAAAAATATATGTGCAGATTGGAGCATTCATATATATCCAACCTACCTATATAGGTAATATGTGAGTCAATACGAAGGCGACAAATATCAAAAAGAAATATTGGTATAAACTTACAAGAAGTCAATAAAAAGAAATAAAAAAAAGTAAAAACATTCTAGACAGATATTTTAATAAGCAGCAAGAATAAAAAAACGTGCTGCTTGGATGAATGCAGATCTTTTTTAAGCTGGCCAATAAGATATTTGTCAAGATATGTAATAATTTCAAAGTTATGGTGAGGAACATATTTTTGCAAGAATAGAAGCAAGAAAAGAAGAAGCCAAATTGTGTTTGTTTGGTTGAATGCTGTCTACAAAATATATTTTTGGTTTTACTAATACATAACAATTACAAATGATAAATGTAGTTGAACTGAAGATACAAGAAACCTAAAGTTAAAAGCTTATCCACTTTTAAATAATACTTTTAGCATTCATTAAATGATATATGTTATAATGAAGTTTGGTCCAGATTGATGCAAATTTGCAGTCTATTTATTCTTTAATAAATCATATTTTGTAAAAGTTTTAAAAATAACATATTCACTTACTTCCAAGGACGTCTACTGATAATAGAGATGGAATATTAAAAAATCACATTGTGTGAGTTTATTAAATAATGTAATTTCTAACTATATATTGGTCTTTCAAATCACAACTAAGACCTTTTCCCGATCAAGAGACTAGCGAGGCCATACACTAATTTTCAACATATGACAATGAAAAAGAAAAATTTCCAATTTGCAGTTCATTCTTAACATGCCTTGGTCACTATATACTATTGTCTTCTTGAAGGGTGATCTAAGCATCCATAATCAAGTGGGGCTCTACCATATGTCAGTAAGTCGGCATTCTGCGAATGTGGACATTCTTATTTCAGGTAACAAAATAGACCAAATACGGGCAAATAAATATAATCAGCACAAACCAAAGACCGTGCAGCTAAAGAAATGGATCACAAAGGAAATTAGACTAATAATGGCGTCCAACACAGAGGCCCATTTGCACACATGATCCCGAAGTTAAGCCATCGATTTTCCAAAACACTTATATATATATATATATATATATATATATATATATTATACATATATATATATTATATATATATACATACTATATATATATACATATATATTATAATATATATATATATATATTATATTATACATATATTATATATATATATATATATATATATTACATATATATTTATAATATATAATATATATATATATATATATATATATATAATTATTATTATTATTATTATGTAAAAAAGAACTTTGTGTGTCTGTGAGTTGTTCCCCATTTGACTTCGAAAACGGCTGGGTCGATTTTTATGAAAATTCACACGAAGGTACATTATGTGCCTGGCAGTTTTCTTAAGTCGGTTTTGTGTCTGAATGTCTTCGATAAATATCGATAATCAAAATAATCCGATGAAAGAAGATGCGATTTTGACCAAAGTTAACATCTCACACAGCCTAACAGCACAAATGCATTTGAGAAGTTTTATTACCACACATGCTGAAATGCCCAACATATAAAATCAACAACAGGTTCTTTGATATGACAGAGGCGCGCCTCGAAATAAATGTTTCTGTTTAGAGTGCGATTGAAGCATGGCACGTGACTTTTGTATTTTAAACTTTAATGTAAGCCATTATATATAAAATGTTTTTATAAAATCAACGGTAGGTTCTCTACAAGGCATTCTATTGTGAACTTAGTCACTAATTATATATTTATCATCGTGTCTTTGGATAAAATAAAGCTCTATACTAAGATCAAACACAACTTTTCTTAAATAAAATTTAATGAGAAATAATATAATGGCATATTTATAAACAGCAAGTACAATTTTTCATTTTATTTATAAATCACAGAAATTTAAAAATAAAATTGAAAATATGAGATTCAAAGCTGAAAATATGAGTCCACTGACTCCTGATTGTTTCTTAGGACAGGCATTCAATGCGAAAACATGAAAATACTTGATTTTAATTTAAAGGAATGATAATGACTTTGACTTAATCTTACCTCGTTGAAGAATCTCTCGGGACGAAAAGAGTGTTCAATTATAAAGAATCCATTAAAAATGTGGTTTGAATAAGTGATAACTTATGGGAAGGAGCAGAGAGAGTATAAACCCTAAGAAGAATTTACTTTTAGCGAAATATGAAGATTTACCATAGTTAGGTGGAAAATAAGATTTAAAGAGTTTGATAATATGAAAACTATAGTCTCCAATATTTTGTCTATTTAGACGACATATATAATACACTTATACATTTGTAGAGTATGTGTTTATGGCTAGCTGTAATGTGCAATTGATATTTTTAAGGCTTATCTTTCTGTGTGCCAGTGCCAATCTTATATATAAAGTATAATTATTGCTTTGGAAAATGAAATATTTGCTTCAATTCATAGAAATATCAAGGTCATTGCCAATGACGTTTTCCTGAATCGCTGCATTTCTAAACATATTTCAAAAGAAAAACACAATTTGCAGTTCGAATAATAATTTTAAAAAAGATGCAGAAGATGATGCAGTTAAATCATTGAAAAAAATGAATGAAGGATCTCGATCCTGCTAGATAAGATTAATCTTAACAAATTGTAGAATAAATTCTGATGAAAAAAAAAACTACATTTATATATAATTCGTTTAAATGGATGCAGCTCCAATACCCGTTTCAGGAGGAGTTCATAAAATGAGGCATAGGAGTTTTAATAAGGTTTCAACATAAATATGTTGGAAGCTTCTTAAAAAAAACATGAAATTTTGTATAAAGTTTTAATAAAATAGAGGGTCGTCTCAAAAGTAAAGCCTCGTATTTTCAACTCAAAATGTTGAACGACGACGACGGGATTAGTACCATTTAAACGAGCAGACTTTCGTGCTCCAAATTTTATTTTCTACATAATCACCACAATTCTGAATACACTTTTACAAGGTATTCAATGACGCATTTCTGCTTCATGGCAGCAGTTGCTTTCTCAGAGTTTCACACCGTCAATATCTGAAACAAAAATTTGTCCAAAGTTTAGTTATCTGCTTAACTGTCTGCAAATAAGTATAGTTTGACTATTCTCTCATTACAATCGAAGATTAAAATAATTAAGTTATTAATAAAGTAATGCAAAAGTATTTTACTATCATAAGTTTGTTACAAAAGAGTTTCATTGTGACCATCAACATGGGATTCGCATAAATACACCGTTTGATTAGTTAAAGAGATCATATTAGTAAAATTCAATTAACATGAAATAAATATAATTTATGGTGTTACTCATAAGGTCGCTGTTAATGTTCCAACTGAACATGACTACGTTTCTCAGACGGAGCTCCATTTTCTTCTGGCTAGGATGAACCAGATGATACAAGAAATTGAATTCCTTCACTAATTTCATTATTAAATCGGATGTCTAATGAAGAATCTCAATACTAAGATGATATTTTTATATTTAGACGGTTATCACAAGGATATCACCTTTATCATGATATTAAAATAATCATAGTTCGAAAGGCTTTGAATGCTTTAGTAAACTTGCTTGTAATTCTACATTTGCTCTGTCTTATTTGATTAGCATTTAACGTTGTTGTAGTCGCACATGATTTACAAGAAGCATTTTACCATTTTCTTCATTTTTGACTTTAGTGGAATAAACTAATAAGACTTGCAACCATTAAAACAATGCAATTCCAATAATTGTCTCTTTATGTATGAATACATTTCTCCTGAATTTAATGAGGTTTTATATGTTGTATGCAATAAATATTTCAAACGACTTTCGAGGTTCTTGACACTTTTGCCAAAGTTGCTAAAATAGAAAAAGTTAATGTCGAAAAAACAAAAAAATTAAACAAGGAACCGAAAAAAAATATCATGCAAAAGGGAGAAAAGATCATTTGACAAGAAGAAATTTATTTTATAATACAAAACATAGAATGGACGGAATAGGAACAAATATTGCTGAAAATTAGTTATTTGATACTTTTACAGTTTAGATCAAATATAATCAGCCATGTACAATGGGTTCTTAGGTACAAGTAGCAAAGTCTGTCTAGGATCAACTTAAGCTTTTCATGAGGGATAAAATTGACGAGTAGATAACTGATTTGGAACTGAAATCTCATCTTCTCATCTATATATATAAAAGCGAAAATGTATGTATGTATGTATGTATGTACGCTTTTCATCGATGTCCACAAAAGGCTTCTTTCAGAGAAGCGCTTGCTCGGTTCACAACTTCTTAAAACTTTTTATATCATCTATAAATTGTAATATCTCAGAGTTATCCAAGGAGCTCGTCTGTCTATTTAATTTTATTGACTTTCAAACGTTAATTATTCCACATTTCCCGCATCGGCACGCATTACATTCGGTTTTCGGTATAAAAAAAAAAGCGAAACTCGACTCTAATCACAGCCCCCCCCCCCGCTTTGGCGACACGGGGGACAAGATCAAAGTGTAGAATCTGTTCCGACAGATGCTGCAAGCAAAGACTAGCTATGACTAGCAAAGACAATATGTGGGGGTAATCCCACATATCTGACCTTGGTCACTGAAGGGGCAACCCTTCATACCAACAGTTTCTAATCCAGCTCCCATTTCCCACCGCTCGGGAGCTGGTCCCTCCTTTCCCTCCCCCTCCCCCTATCTCGACATTAAAAAATGGCCTTGTGCCTAATTTGCTCAGTGGAGAAGCAAATAAATATCACAGCCCCACCCCCGCTTCGGTGGCACGGGGGGACAATATCAAAGTGTAGTATCTGTTCCGGCAGATGCTGCAAGCAAAGACTAGCTATGACTAGCAAAGACAATATGTGGGGGTAACCCCACATATCTGACCTTGGTCACTGTAGGGGCAACCCTTCATACCAACAGTTACTTATCCAGCTCCCATTTCCCACCTCTCCGGAGCTGGTTCCCCCTTTCCTCCTCCCTATCTCCACATTAAAAAACGGCCTTGTGCCTAATTTGCTCAGTGGGGAAGCAAATAAACCAACACAGCCCCCCCCCCCCCGCTTCGGCGGCACGGGGGACAAGATCAAAGTGTAGTATCTGTTCTGACAGATGCAGCAAGCTATGACTAGCAAAGACCATATGTGGGGGTAACACCACATATCTGACCTTAGTCACTGAAGGGGCAACCCTTCATACCAAAAGTTACTAATCCAGCTCCCATTTCCCACCGCTCGGGAGCTGGTCCCCCCTTTCACTCCCCCCTCCCTCTATCTCCAAATTAAAAAACGGCCTTTTGCCTAATTTGGCTCAGTGGGGAAGCAAATAAATCCAACAGGCCCAAAGCCCTCCGGGGCCCGGGTGACAAGATCAAAGTGTAGTATCTGTTCCGACAGATGCTGCAAGCAAAGACCAGCACAGACCATATGTGGGGGTGACCCCACATATATGACCTTGGTCAATGTAGGGATCACCCTACAGACCAACAGTTACTATCCAGCTCCCATTTCCCACCTCTCGGGAGCTGGTCCCTCCTTTCCCTCCCACCTCTCTCTCCACATTAAAAAATAGCCTTGTGCCTAATTTGCTCAGTGGGGAAGCAAATAAATCCTACAGGCCCAAAGCCAGTTATCTCAAGAGAGCTAATTAACGTTTGTTCAATGTTGACTTCGTCATATCAGACTGTAACTTTCATTTCGCTCCTCCTAATAAACAGGGAGCGGGTTTTTAAAAACAAACAAACCGATTTATTCACCTCATTCAAAACTGTCCCACACAAAATGCTTATTGCTGAATACCTATCGCCGTCACGTCAATCAAAAACGCGCACCTGTTTTTTTAACACTTTACTATTTTCCAACTGCGCGTCGTGAAGGCTTCGGTTTTTTTTTTTTCACATTTTCGGTTTTTTTTCACATACCCCGAAAAACACCCGGGCAACGCCGGGTACCCCTTGCTAGTCTATATATATAAAAGGCAAAATGTGTGTGACCATTTCGTGTATGTCTTCAAAAGGCTTTTCTCACACACGGTTCCGAGGTCATTACGATAGCTTACAACTGTTTATATGGGCCCTAAATAATAATATGTATGATTTGGGAAAGCGCATCGCATCTAGATTTATTTACGTCGACTTTTACAAAATTATTGCTATTTTGGCTTCTCGCGTGTTGATTGGGCTTTTTAGTACAAATATGTGAATCTA
The DNA here is from genome assembly GCF_053919585.1 of Euprymna scolopes. Classification (NCBI taxonomy): domain Eukaryota; kingdom Metazoa; phylum Mollusca; class Cephalopoda; order Sepiida; family Sepiolidae; genus Euprymna; species Euprymna scolopes. The sequence goes on along the minus strand of NC_136493.1, from coordinate 63,068,919 downwards.
AACTCAAACGACGTCTTCTCGGCGTTGCGCCAGGAAAAACGTCTAGAAGCAACCAGCTTTGAGTCTGGACAATTGGGAGCTGCTTTCCCCCCCCCCAACATCTGTTGGGGGAAGAAAGAGTCAAATTTGTGTTTGCGTGACTTCTATTTGACCTTCTTAATTAGGTTGTATGTCGCCATGGCTCAATGGTAAACGTAGCACTTTTTTTTTTCACACATTGATTTCCAACTCAAGGGTATGGGTTCGATCCTCATACACTCACCTACCAAAACATTTTTTTATTATTATTATTTAACCTCCCTCCCCAGAGTTTTGATTTACCTCAAGACACCCGGGCATCGCCGGGTAACCCCCGCTAGTTAAAAATAAAACGTAATACAAGATCATGATAAATAGAAGTGCTCAGAACCCCTTGATGGGTATGGTCCTCTGGTCCAGCTGAAAGCAACTCCCGATTAAATAAATGGAACTTTGCCAGTTAATATGTATTTTACTTAGAATCGTCGTTGTATATTTCTTAATGAATGCACTAGCTTTCTGAGACAAGAATCAAGAGAACTGCTTCACTCTTAAGCAGATAATAATATTGAAATTCATTTAAGTCATATGCGAATGAGGTTATGATGTGTAAATGATGGTAAATGGTATAATCCATTTGAACAAGTTATCTGTAAAAAGAGGCTATTACAATGCTCAGCAAGGGGTCACTAAGTTTGCAGTTAGTGTTTAGTCTATAGGGATTCTTTGATTTTATTGGATGAATTTAGTTAAATAGTGACAGATTTTACAAATAAACATTTAACTGAAAAATATTGGATGAATTAACCCTAATCTAACACTGACGAGGTTAACTCTTGTTTTGTCTGACAATTAGGACATCTGAATAAAGAGAAATGCATAACAATAAACGGTTTTCACATTCTTTTTTCCCATGATCAGAGTTATATGCGACAGTATAACTGTAAGTGAAGAAAAGAATATCTATTGTTAGTAGAGTTTTCGTATTTGTCTACAGTTCAAACTATAACTATCTTTTATTCCATATGTTATTCAATTCTATTTCACAGGTAACATCTTTCAATGCTCAATTTCGATGTAAGGTATTATCTATCCTTTTCATAAGGGAAGATAATGTAGTTATGATATGATGTAAGTTTATCTACTTATTTCAAGAATAAATGGACTTACCCAGACAAAATAAATATAGTTACGACTAAGCGTCAAGACAGTTATTGATGGTAGTTTTGACGCCTACTTTTTGTATCAAATTTTGTTTATACATTTTTGTTGATTATATCAATTTGTTTATCTTCATTATTATCGGCCCTTTCAGGTGACATTATTTCTGTTGTCATGAAACCATCCGCCCATGAATGACCTCATCTTTTGGTGGAGGGGGGGCAATATAGTATATGTTCGTTCGTCATGATACAATTCTCCCAAGCATTACCTACTCCTTTTGTGGGAAAGAGGAGTGTGTAGTATATGTTCATTTGCCATGATACCATTGGCCCAGGCATTATCTTGGTCTTTGTGTGGGGGTCAGTGTAGTATATGTTTGTTCGCCATATATACTAAGAAAATATTCAAGCAAAGAGAGCACTTTTTGCTCGTAGATTAAATAGGTTAGAAGCAAATTTTTTAAAAAGAGAGAAAAGGAAAAAGTATGTTATTATCATAAGTACATATAGAATACTAGACTATCCGTGACCCGTTGGGTCAGTATGTTATATTAGCTATGGAATTCATGTATAAGCGTGACACTTGTGATGTAAAGAAAATAGGGTTTTTTTTTTTGACATAACAGAAACATTTCTATGAAAGTATATTAAAATGAAAAAAGAATATAGATAGATTTCTATGAGTTGTTCTGTCTATTATAATTGATTATTTTTGAAAAAAAAAATTTACAGTTACTGAATTATAAATGGTCGGCCATACTTATAGGTAAATGTACACTGAACAGATACCATAATACTTATTATAGTTAAATTCAAATTTTTATATATCTGCTTTTTTTTTATTTATTTATTTTTTTTTACATCGTTTATTTCTGTATTACGTTTAAGTTATTTTAAACCCCACTCTTCTCATGCTTAATAATAATTTCGAAATAATAACGTTAATATTTCAGTGCGCCGGTCAAAATCTGCTAAAAAAGCTATTTGTGTTTATTTGTTTACATTGTTATGGGGTAATGTCTATGCGCGTGCATGCGCAACTGGGTGTCATAAACCGGAAAGTTGGCTACATACATCGTTACAAGGTCATTTGAGTTTTATAATTAAAACAAATAATATTAATTTTAACAAAAAACAGAGAAGGGAATATTAGTCTTAAGAAAAAAAGATAGGATTTGAAAAAAATATTAATGCGCTTAATCACTACCCTCTGTATGTTCATACCTGTTTTATCTGTTTCTTTTCCTAATGTGTACATATATATAGAGTGGCCTTATGTTGATTTATTTAGTCACGTGGCCATTCATATAAAAGTCGTGAAATGAAGCCCACTCTCTCTTTTCTCAGTCTCTCGGAGCTCCGAAGGGACAACATTGTCCAAATTAGCTCTGTTGACATGCTCTCATTTGTTTCTCCACCCAGATTAGTTCCAGTGACATTCTTTTGCACATATCATTAAGCCTGTTTTTAATTATATCGATGGATTAGAAAGCTTAAACAGGTGTTAAACATATTTGGTGCCTTACTTTTAAACTAAAAATAAATTTGCTACATTTTGTAAGATGTTTTTAGTTCTCTTTATGTGTTAAATAAGAAACCTAGTATTCTTATAGCGTAAAGTGTAAACTATTTATTCATTAACTCAAAATACCAATAGGAACATTATAGATAGGATAATCATTACCAGAACGAATAAGAAACCAATTATTCTTATATTGTAAAAGGTAACTAATCCGTTCATTAATTGCTAATATAAAGATCAAGGATAGACACATATAAGTTTGGGTAGGAAAGTAAACAAGGTTGTTATTTTTTGTTTTTAAATTGGTCAGAAAGAAAAAGACATGAATGTTTTCGTTAGTATTCATGAAATTAAAATACAAAAGAACGAAAATGTTACATTGAAATACTGATTAACGATAAAAACAATTTCCGCCATTTGAAAACATTCTGGCAATGGTAATATGAAAAAGAAATTCTACAGTTATCCAACCTTGGGCAACATCATTTTAGATAAAGAGCGGAGAATTGGCAAAGTTTTCATTGCTGACATTTTAACGAACAAAGAAACAAAGAAACAAAATTGTTACCAACTTTATGCATGAAAGATAAAGTGAAAATATACAAGAGCTTTTTTTTGCTTTTTCTGTTTAGAAATTTTCAAGTGTGAAAAGAAATGAAAATCCTTTCTCTCTTTTAGCAATGTAAACATATTGATGCATTGCACCCAAAATGGACCAAGGTTATCCCTTCAAAAAAGAATAGCAGTTATCTTTTTGATATTTTTTTAAGACGAATAAGGATAAGGAGGGAAAGAAAAGAAGAAAAAAAGAAGAAAAGAAGACGATATATATTGCACATCATTGTGTATTGAATCAGTGATGAACATCCCATTAGTTCAGAAAAAAAAGAGAAAAGCATGGAGATCTCAACACCTGAAAGTCAACAGTGGCAACAGGACAAGGAAACCTTGAGCATCAGTTGAGCATATTATTTCTATGAGAGATCAAAGTTAGAAATGCATTAAGTGCTTGGTGTCTCAATACATTTATTATTGCTGAATAAAAGATGGCAAACAAGTCATAAAAATAAACAGTGTTGTAAAAATATGAAAAAGTCTATGGCTCTTTAAAAGTAATATTTTCTATTTGTACAATTTTTAGAAGTTAAAAGCTTAAAGCTACGAAATCTACAGGAGTTGGTTTTGTATAATAGTTGCATTGTAGAATAATGCAAACCGTGGGTTCAGTGCCAAGCGGTTATACATTAGCAAGTGTATGGAAGCAGACATTTTCAATTATTAATTGATAATAAAAGGTGTGAATGGTGAATAACATTGGGTTCGAATTTTTCCTCCAATAAAACCCGTTAATCTTCATAAACTGTGTGCAAGAAGTGCATAAATAACGGTTTATAGCAACGCGTGCATTTGTGCAATCCATTTTGATATGATTAAGGAAGTGTCAGTTAACAATTTGCTGGCATAAATCAAGAAATATATGAATCTGCATTTCAAGACATATATTAAAGAAAATAAGTGAAGAAAATAGAGGTATACATATGCAGAGAGAGATTATGTAATCACCTCTAAAACAATGGCCACTAAGCTACTACTAGGCTGAACTGATTTCGTCTGTTTTATGCCATTTCAAACCTTTTTAATTTCCTTAATGTTCAAAACAATGCTAATAAGAAACGCTTCATTGTATGCGAGTAATTTAAACCAATTGTTATGGATTGTTTTGGGGAAATTGTTTCTTCCAACAATGCCTAAATAACCATAATAGATCAGGTATAGCCGATTTCATAGGTAGATTCATTTTATACAATTAACTGAACCCACCTTGCTCTTTACCTATAGCTTTGAGTGGTTAGTTAGTTAATAACCTTCTCATAATGACCATATTGCATCTGACAGAATAAACAATTTCACAAACCACAATGACATCCATTAGACAAGTCAAGCACTTTGTTGTGAGTGAGATTCCGGTTGATTAACTTGTACTAGAAACTGACTGTAAATGATTGTGATATACAAAAGGACATTTACTTTATTTACATGTTTCTCCTCTTTGTTGTTATTTCCACATTTTTTTAATCATTTACTCTCCGTTTTCCAGTCTCGTTTATCATAGGTTTTGAGAATTAAAAACTACTTTATTTAATGCAGTAGACAGATCTGGCTCAATACGTTTGAGCTATCTCACTGAACTTAAATTCCTTGACCAACGATTAGACTCACAACATTATACATTGATCGAATTACGTCTACAATGTCTATTAACCGATGTATTCATCCACTTGGTTATTTCCCATAGGAAATAAAATCATCTTAGACATGGAATGTACAAAATTTCCCAGAAAGTTTTAGACTATGATAAAAGCCACCTGAAAAAAGTTGAAGAGTACAGCAACCGTAAAATGAATAATTTAAATGAAGTTAACAATCAACGATATGTACATACTGTAGATAATAAACCTACCGTAAATAATTATCTCAGATATATCGTCAAATGAATTAAAAGACATTATTTAAATTTGTAGAAGATCACGCATGAATACTTTTTTCACCACTTGCAATTTGGAGTTATGGATTCGATGTGTCTTTAATCGTTTTGTTATTTCGGACATTCTTCTCTGACTCGTTAATGTAGTTCTTCAATGATTAAAGTGCAGTCATATAAGAATATACCGTTTGTATTACATTTCATAATACATTGTCCTCATCAGTTGAGAGGGAGAGAGAGAGAGAGAGAGAGAGAGAGACTAAACTGCTGTTAGTGATTGTGAAACTGAAACTGACATGTGGGCTATATATCTCTGCCAAAGTTTATTCTTCATGGAAAAGCATCAATTCAGACACATGCAAACACCTTTATCAACTAAGTTCTAAGACCTCTCGCATTTTACCTGTCTTTAGTGACATCGATTATCAACAATCGCACTTTTCATTAAATTATCTTTAAGTTTGCCACAAGGTCCAGCTATCATGTAACCAAAGAAATAAAAAATTCTTTAAAGGAAAATATTTTTGTATCAAGAATTCTTTAGAGCAAAAGGGAAGAGGGTAAAAAGTAAAAAGCTTTATTAAAGATTGTAAGTGAAAATAATGTTTAATATTGTTCACAGTGCAATACATTTTTTAATATAAGAAAGGAGAGTCGAAAAGAAATATTAGCGTCAGTCAAAAAGATGCAACTTTACTCACAGTAAGTTGTCGTTTGGAAAGGAACATTATTCTTCATTTCAAAAATGTGAAGAGATTTTGTGTCGTGTTAAAATGGTATAGAAACCAAAAACAGACTCACCTGAAAGAGAAGCAAATAAATTTTAACAGATTTATTAAACAATCAATAAAATAATCGATTATTTTATATAAAAAAAAGCAAATGATAAAGTAAATAATTTAAAAATGTAAGCGGCATTTATAATGATGAATAAGGATTGTGTTAGTTTTTTAAGTAATTCTGTAAAATAACTATTGCAATCAAAACTATATCAATTTCAAACATAACTTTTCTCAAATAAAAGTATACAATAAATATTCACGTCTTGGTTTGTGCAATAGCGTTTTACTTTATTTCACTATAACTTTATTTCACTATAACTTTCATTTTAAACTTGAGAATTATAATAATCGTTTCTATAAATGAAAAGTATAATATTGGATTATCGGTTGAGGACAGGAGCACACATCCTCATCATCAGTCAAATTTAAAAAAAAAATGCAACCAAATCGTTTCAATGCATAATTGTCTAAATAACACAGATTTACAAAATAAAATTCTCAAAGTCAAGTGCGTAAATATTTGTAATTTACTAATTTTTGCAACAATTAGAATTTCATAATTATTTCATCGGCCTGCAATTATTGGATTCTTTTCTTTCTTGCTGTATCTCTTAATTACTTGGTCATATACTTCACATACACATCTTAAGTTTGCTGATAATTTTCATGCAGACGAGTAAATTTATTAATTAAGAATCCATCAGTTCTAGAACTGCTTTTGTTCTGTTGTGATTGTTCTAATTTTTCTTTAAACTCATGTACGTTCTGGTAAAAGTGGCTTCACACAGGTTAACATCAGAGATTGCTCTGATAAAAACTGGTGGTGTTCCCCAAAGTCTGGGTAACAACAAGTCTCCCCAAATTTGCTGTCCTCTTCACCACTTTCGATAACCTTTCCAAATTTATTTAATTATAGCTTTTTTATATCTCACTTCTAAACAAATGTACTTCAGCCAGTTTTTATTGTAAATGTATATTCCTGGCCTTTCTCTTCCTTAGATGAGAAGCATTTAGCTTCGAAATATCATCGTCTATAGAGGTTCTTTTTCTTATTTCTTTTGGATCTAATGATACAATAAAGTTTTATTTAACTTTTAATTCTCATCTTTTATTTATTTCTTCTTTTTTTTTTTACTTGGAGGGATCACCGCCTATCAAGGCTTGGCGACCACTCTAGAATAAAGGTTAAGTTGTTAGGTTAGATAGTGAGACAACATGATAATTAATATTGGAACTTGGGCTAGATTATTTAAGAGGACGACTTAACAGGAACTTATTTACATTAGTTTTGAAAATGATTATGCTATAGTTATCCGGGAAGCAGCCTCATAATATTGTGTTCCACAGATAACAGTTCTAGGAAAGAAACTCTGCTCATGAAATTTTCCTTTATATATATATATATATATATATATATATATATATATATATATATATATATATTAGGTAGTGCTTTATATCATACATATTTGATAGGTATTAGATCTGTTAAAGATTTTAGAAGTGGAATACTACAACTTAAAGAAAGTTTTCGTTGGTCTTACACCAACTTGCCATAGCCGTGCATGTTTCTATATGTTTTATAGTCATCAAACACAGCTATAAAAACATTAAGAGAGTTGGAAGAGTAACCAGTTATATATTAGTTTCTCTTTGAAGGAGAAAAACTGTAAATTCGCTGTGGGTGAAGCTTCTACCAATAACCGAAAGACAAAGGTAAGGGAAAAACAAAATATGGATGAGAAAAAGAAAAGAGAAAAATCTAAAAGAAAGAATTGATAAGCAGGTTTATGATTTTGTAAAATTCTTACAGAAAAAATTAAAAAATACAGCTTTGTAAATTCTTTGTAGAAACAATAAATGTCTAACTTAAATATTGGACTTTTTTGTGGATTTTCATTCAAGTGCCATAAAATAGCATTGGTGTCATGTGCAGCAACATGGAAAGCAAATAATTGTTTCTATGTAGAATCTTCTCTTTGACAGATATGGCTTTCAAAATGGTAAAGCCATCAGTTCATCTTAGAGATATCATTATAATAGAATCCTATTGTGCCACCATGTCTTTTCATTGTTTCCTGAAGCAATTTTCAATCAAATGTGGAAAAATCTTTTATGAATTAAAAATATACAAAAAATGCAAATTCTATTTCATAGAACAAATAGTTAAAAATATTTAGTATATTATTAATATTAATTATTTTAATGTATTTTAAAATGTTGATGATATTATACAAAAGCTTATTCAAGGAACAAGAAAAAGAGACATTCCTGCTGTTTTATCTTTGGAATATCACCTCACCAGAAAATGACTGAATTACGCCCACCGGTAAAGATTACACTTTAAAAAAATCCCATTAAGCTTTCTTTTGAGATTATATTACCGTTCTTGGATGTTGAAACTCATGAAAAAAATAATGACTGTTGGCCTCATTTTTTTGGACATAATTAGTGAAGAATATCGTTTTGCTTTCTTCTTCAACTGATAAACATACTATTGAATTATAAAAATATTGATCTAACAGATAAAGAAACATGTTTAAAATTCTAAGCCCTTTTATACATGTACATTCTCCAATCAAGTAATTGCAGTAGCATACCTCTACAAACTTAACAGTGATTATTTAAATTACTATAAAGTTTGTAGAGTTATGCTTATAAAAAGAAAATATGAAGTTCGTAGATGTATGCTTGTAAAAAGAAAATGTGAAGTTTGTAAAGGTATGCTTGTAAAAAGGATATAAAGTTTGTAGAGGTATGCTTCTAAAAGGAAAATGTGAAGTTTGTAGACGTACGCTTGTAAAAAGAAAATGGGAAGTTTGTAGAGGTATGCTTGTAAAAATAAAATGTGAAGTTTGTAGACGTATGCTTCTAAAAATAAAATGTGAAGTTTGTAGACGTATGCTTGTAAAAAGAAAATGTGAAGTTTGTAGATGTATGCTTGTAAAAAGAAAATGTGAAGTTTGTAGAGGTATGCTTGTAAAAAGAAAATGCGAAGTTTGTAGAGGTATGCTTGTAAAAAGAAAATGCGAAGTTTGTAGACGTATGCTTGTAAAAAGAAAATGCGAAGTTTGTAGACGTATGTTTGTAAAAAGAAAATGCGAAGTTTGTAGACGTATGCTTGTAAAAAGAAAATGTGAAGTTTGTAGACGTATGCTTGTAAAAAGAAAATGCGAAGTTTGTAGACGTATGCTTGTAAAAAGAAAATGCGAAGTTTGTAGACGTATGCTTCTAAAGAGAACATGCGAAGTTTGCAGACGTATGCTTGTAAAAAGAAAATGTGAAGTTTGTAAAGGTATGCTTCTAAAAAGAAAATGTGAAGTTTGTAAAGGTATGCTTGTAAAAAGAAAATGTGAAGTTTGTAGACGTATGCTTGTAAAAAGAAAATGCGAAGTTTGTAGACGTATGCTTGTAAAAAGAAAATGCGAAGTTTGTAGACGTATGCTTGTAAAAAGAAAATGCGAAGTTTGTAGACGTATGCTTTTAAAAAGAAAATGGGAAGTTTGTAGACGTATGCTTGTAAAAAGAAAATGCGAAGTTTGTAGACGTATGCTTGTAAAAAGAAAATGCGAAGTTTGTAGACGTATGCTTGTAAAAAGAAAATGCGAAGTTTGTAGACGTATGCTTGTAAAAAGAAAATGCGAAGTTTGTAGAAGTATGCTTCTAAAAAGAAAATGTGAAGTTTGTAAAGGTATGCTTCTAAAAAGAAAATGTGAAGTTTGTAAAGGTATGCTTCTAAAGAGAAAATGCGAAGTTTGTAGACGTATGCTTGTAAAAAGAAAATGCGAAGTTTGTAGACGTATGCTTGTAAAAAGAAAATGCGAAGTTTGTAGACGTATGCTTGTAAAAAGAAAATGCGAAGTTTGTAGACGTATGCTTGTAAAAAGAAAATGCGAAGTTTGTAGAAGTATGCTTGTAAAAAGAAAATGTGAAGTTTGTAGACGTATGCTTGTAAAAAGAAAATGCGAAGTTTGTAGAAGTATGCTTGTAAAAAGAAAATGTGAAGTTTGTAGACGTATGCTTGTAAAAAGAAAATGCGAAGTTTGTAGACGTATGCTTGTAAAAAGAAAATGCGAAGTTTGTAGAAGTATGCTTGTAAAAAGAAAATGTGAAGTTTGTTTAGGCATGAGAAAACAGAAAATATAATTTGAGATAGGAAAATATATTCTAAAAATACTTTTGGATATTTCACATTTTCCAAACTGTCAATCATCTTTAATGTAATTTTTCAATGATGAACTTTAATGCCATATATCATCCTTTTTGAATTTTTTGTTTTTTCTAGTAAATTAATATTTTCTGTAGAATAGCAACGTTTTGAACTGTACATTTATGTACATTTCACATTTGACATGTGTAACGCTTATATAGAAGGCTATCTAAAATACAGTCTTATCATGGGTTTATTATGATGACACAGACGTAAATTCTTTAATGTTCAAGAAATCAGACTTCACACTGCAAAGAATTATGCTCCCAGTAGAAATCTTAATGAACAAAATTTACTGAAATATTTAAAGCATAATTTTGTGTCTATTTTTCATATATTGATTTTTATTACAGAAACAATCAGCACATATGTGAGGGGGTGGCGGTTAATGCAAGGACTTTTATAAATCATGGAAGAGTTTCAACCACAAAATACAATCTCAGTTATGGTGGAACCTGGGTGAAATTAGTGTTTACACAATTAAAGAAATGCACATTTAATTTTGTACCTCATAAGATAATCAAATTCTGCTCCAATTTTGAGAATTGATTTCATGTTTTAACTATAAAAATCAGATTAAAATGCGTTAAATTGATGGATTTCATAAAGAAAATATGACTTCTTTTAGAGAATATTGAGATAAGGAGATGATTATGAACAAATGTTATAATAATCAATTAATTGACTGACAAATAATTTGCATCTTTTATAAATAATATAAACGGATGATACATTGCGTATTATGTGATAAAATGATGTATTTAACATTTAAAATATATTTTAGTTGTGGATTTCCGCATTAGCAAAGAGAAGTACTTTTGATTAAAATATCTGAAATAATTATGTGACCTGGAAAATGTGTTGAAAATCTGCCATTGTCGTAAACTCTTTTTGAAACGAGCTAGACTTAGAGCCACATATATTTATTTGCCCCAATCCAGGTTTTCAGCATGTTTTAATGCCTTTATTTTAATATTAATATTTTTTTTCTAAATGTCCTCTGAAATAGCATCTTATATAAATATAACGAAAATTATCATTAATTTCTATTTATGAAACTAGAGAAGCAAAAGAAAGCATAAAAAATAGTGTGGACGTCCAATCCAAGTAATATCGAACTAGGTGGCCCCAGGAAATATTGATTTCCAAATCCAAATGAACTCATTATGGCATACTTAGTCTGTCCATCTTGGCAAAGTCAACTGCCAATAACCATTTCCAATGATGTCAATACATAGCGGCCATGTTGGTCTCCTTACAGAGCAGGAAAAAAGGTGAAATCATTTAAATATATATTCCTTTTCAGATTTGATATAAAACGGAGTTAATGAAATAACATTAAATTACTAACAAAAAAAATATTATTTTATTTAATTTGTGTTAGTTATTAGTTATTTCGAAATAATATGCAAAGTTATTAATTATTTTCTGTAAATAGTACTTTTTATGGTCGCTTATTGATTATGATAAAAGGCACAATTGTTTAAAACATTGAGAATATAACAAGCAAAATAAGGATAACAGTAAAAATAAATAATAAACTGTTACAGTTCATTAGATATTGATGCTGAATAATTCAATTCAATTTATTCGAAAATAAAACAATTTTGCTTCAATGCCATCTAGGAAAAAGATGGTAAAAATTTACAGAAAGGAGGACACAGTAGTCCAGCACATGTCTAAATTTATCTTGATTGTTGTGTTGTCGCATTTATTACTTCACTTGGAAGTCTGTTCCAAGGCCCATTTCAATCGAAATCGACAGTGCAAAGTTTCATGTAATATTTGAGTGCAGGGGTGAATAAAAGTTTCTGAGATATATCATAATGCTCATCGAGGAGATTGGCGGCGAAATAATAATTCTGTTCTGCTTAGAGATTTGAAGTTGCTCTAGTACGATTGTAACGACCATCTTGATTTGATCTATGCAACTCTGTGAGATAAAGATGCCGCTGTTTCGGGACTGATAAATTACAGATGTATTTTGATGGATCAGAAAATTTAGGATAATTATGGAGAATTTACAGCACAGAAAAATTCATGTGTGAAAACAGTCACGGAAGCAAGCAGCCAAGGGTGGCAAGTGCGATGCTCAAGACTCGAGACTTGCAGAGAAAGGCAACATATGATCAAATTCGACCGCATTTCAACTCTTCCACGGGGCCTCGCTCCAAAAACACCTCATCAAGGATTGCTGCTATTTCATTGCCTGTTCCTCCACGTAGCTTCTTCCATAGGGCAAATCGCCCGGGCCCACAGTCAATCATGGTCAGGTAAAGTCCACCCCTGTAATGGGTGACATCGCATGCCAGTCTCTCACAGGTCCCACTCACCTCCAATTGGCCAGCTTCATGCGTGCTTGGAGCACTGATCAATCAACTGACATGTTGCATGTCCTGACCACTTGCCTCACTTTCTCCTTGGTAATCCTCAGGTCGACTTTTTTCACTAAGTACCAAGTCCTCTCTACCCCCATATGATGCAAATTGTGCAGTTCTCGCACGTCAACATCATCTAGATCCGATGCAGCAACAACATCTTTCTTTGGCAACAGCCAACTCTTCTTCACTCTCGTGAGAGCATCTGCTCGGTTCTTTTCAGAAGCCACCATGTCTACACGAAGCTTCAAACAAAACTCTTGCATCAGCTCAGCCAGCACCCCAAGCCTGCGCTTCACTAACATCTCCGCAGCCCCTTTCGTTTTTATCCTTTTTTCGCTTGAAATGAGAGACTTTAGCCAAGCAAACACCGTGGCAGAGTCTGTTTTGATGCAGATGTCACGTAGTCCCCATTGCAAGGCCAGATTGACTCCTTTTATTGTCGCGTCTAATTTCGCCACATTGATGTGGCTGACGTCATTCTTTTTCCTCAACCAGGCTGCATCTTCTGCAACTACTCCTCCAATTTCCAAAACGACCCCTGTTGCAATGCTGCCCGCATCACACCACACGACTCCATCCAATATTCGCGGTACATTCCAGGTTCCGCGGACTGGGTCTTGCCGTTCTGCTTCTTTCAGGAGCTCTTCGATCATAGCGACCGTTCTTTCTCCCACCTTATCATTTCACCCTCGTCCTTTGGCGTGTCTCTTTATGTAGCTGCATGCTGGTCTAAGCCAGTTAGCAACGGGGTAATGTCCGATCAACTTTCCGCATATGGAAAAAAGTTCACGTCTGTTGAGCTCCTGCTTCAGTTGTGGGATCTCGTTTCCCCCGAGAAACTCTAGGCTGCCTGACGCACCTCGTTTCAGTTTTAGGCCCAAAGCAGCCCCTCCGTCTAATTTTTCCGGCTCTTTGGCGACCAACCCGAACCTCTTCAAATGAGCCACCACCTCCTTGGCAGTTACCAGTCTCATTCACCAGAATGTCATCTATGTATGAGCTCACTACCCCATCTCCCTTTCCCATTGTCTCCAGAATCTTCCTGAGGATAGTTGACATAATCTTGGGTGCCGAATTTAACCCGAACCCCACTCACGTAAGGCAGTAGGTTTTGCCTTTGTACTTGACTAACTGATATTTCCAAAGCTTCTTGCAACATGGATTTTAGATCTACCAACGTAGATGCGCCATTCATCTGCCTCCATTCCCTAATGGTCTCACTGCACACATCTACGGTGTCGCCTCCCGTATGGCACTTAACATGGCCGTTCAGCTCTCGGAAATCCAGGACCGGTCTTACTTTCCCTTTAGTTGTTTGCAGAACGGCCATCAACGGCAAAATGCCCGACTCCACGTCATCCGTCAAAGGCATCAGTATCCCCTCCTCAATCTATCGGTCGACTTCTTGCTCAAACTCCTTTCTCGCCCCTCCTCTAAGCGAATTTGTGTAGCACGCCACCCTGTTTGTCAGCGATGGTGCTTGATGTTTCCATGCCCATTCCACCGTCCGTCGAATTCGGCTCGGAAGTCCTGATCTTTGATTGACAATTTTCTTTCCTCCCCGGTCTTGTTGATCCCTCTGGAGGCTTGCTCCGTCAATGCGCACTCAGCTAGTCCAAACCTCACGTTGTTACATGTGATGGTAACACCTCCAAGGCGGCATATAACATCCATTCCAATGATGGCTTGGACGCCAGGCACAAGGCCATCAGTGACAATTGCATGGACCCTCATCCGACGTTCAGCAATATCAATAGTGACGGTCTTCCTCCCTCGACACTTCACTCGCGACCCATCGAATGCCACTACTTCACCCTTCCCTTTCCATCTTCCGACCAGGGTAGTATGCACCATGGTAGTGGTGCAGCCAGTGTCAATCAGGGCCATAACTTCCCGTCCTTCCACCGCAATCTTCTGTTTGGGCATCTGCTGCGGGTGCGCCACTATTCTTGAATCAGGGCGGCCACTGGCGAGTCGGCCTTCCCTCGCCAGTTTCCCGAACTTGTGCATTTTATCGCTAAATGGCCTCTCCAATTGCATTTGTAACACACTGTCCGTTGCAAGAACTTCCTGCAGTCTCTTCTCATGTGTGGTCCCCCGCATTCGAAGCATGCGATCCCCGGGTTTGGCAGATTCCTGCCCACATCCTGCTGTACCGTTGCTGTCGTTCCTCCAGGCTCTGTGGGCTGGGTGCTCACCAAGATTTTTGCAGCTCACTCACATCCAGCGTCTCCACTCCCGAGACCTGCTGCAACCTTTTCGATATCTCTTCCGGGAACTCGGTAACGAAAGTCATCTTGACTACGTGATGCCCGACAACTCAACCAATTTCTTTATCTCATTCGTGTAGACATCAACAGATTCACCAGTCCACCTCTTCTCTTTCAACTTATTAAAGGCTTCGAAAGGTCCCTCTGCAAAAGCTTCGATCAGTCGACCCTTGATCGCGTCCGCGTCACCCTGTTCCCGCTCGCTGAGCTCCAAATAGAGGGCCAGTGCGTCCCCTTCTAGAAACAGTGGTATTACTGCAGCCACATCATACAGCCTCTGAATCCTTGCTACCAGGTCCACTTTTTTAAGTCACGCCACCACATCACCATCGCCATTAAAAGGCTTAATCATGTTGCTTAAGTCTGCGTTGGCCATCGCCGAGATAGCTTGAAGTATAATGGGGGGGAGAGGTTTCACCTCAAATACACAAACGGAATGTTCAAGAAAGATTATCGCTACAGTCCTCTGTCTCTATTCTCGTTGCCTTCTCTCCTGCCTGATCAGGAATAATCTGTCAGCACCCAGAAATGAACATCGTTTTATAGTTTCCATCTTCATGCACACACGAGATTATGCGAGAACGGATGAAATAAAAATGCTGGCCGCCATATTTGTTCTTCCATTTCTTCACCTGAACTCACTCACTGAGCACCCACGGTAAGACTTGTCTTTCTTCCTTCTAACCATATTTCGTTAGTTTAAATCTGAGCATATAAAAAGCCCATATTTCTTTGATTGGAGAGACGATTTTTGTTTTTGCTTACTCAGAGTCATTTTGTACATACTTCACATGTCAGTGGGAAAAAACAGATTTTTTTTTTGTACTATCAACTCGCGTGTCAGAAGGAGAAAAGAACGACAGATTTTTTTGTGCATGAAACGGTATTCGGCAGTTAAAAACTTTCACTTCAACACTTCAAGCTATTCCAACCATTATAATGGCGAAAATATCACTAAGCAGCGACCGGCGAAGCCATTTACTGGCGAGGGATACATAGTATCATGAAGAAGTTAAGTTTTGTCACAAAACTCCAAAAGATGATGTGGCAAACCTGTTGCCATTGTATCTGGGGGGGGGTGCATTGGCCCATTACTTAGAAATGGGCGAGATTGACAACTGGACGTCAAACAGATAGAAACTCGATTAAAGGAGGCATTCATGGATAGTGCGTTCACAGACTACATGAAGTTAACCATGGTGAAATGGGTTAGCAAGCAAGCTGATGTGTACGCGAATAATATCAAACTGTTGGTTGGGCTGGCTGTTTTTGAGAGAGTCAGACTAAAACAACTTGCCAAACTGGTGTTTGCCATAAGATTCCCTGATGCTATTTCTATCGAACTAAACAGGTGCAAAAATTGAGACCCTAACCCAGGAAGACCTATTAGCAAGAGCAAGGGTGCTGATGTCAACTAGGGACCAAAAGCTTCACATGATTTCAGCCATGAGTTCATCAAATGGTAAATCTGCTGTTCCTACCGGAGGTAGCCCTAACACAGGAATAAACTGCTTTAAATGTGTCTGCAAGTGTCACATAGCAAGAAATTGGCGAAGACATCGAACTCATTGCTACCAATGCAACAAGGTTGGACACTTGGCCCAGGACCGTTCAGGAAACAAACAAGGGGATAAGGCATAAGCACCGACCTTCTCCCCCACCTGATGTAAATGTGGAGTTCTCAGAGATTGTCATCTATGTTGATGGAATGCACACATGCAATAATAGATGCGAATCGATGTCAATCCTGGAAGACAGCAAAAGTGAACATCCTGACAATTGGAGACTCGTCCTGTGAAAGAGGAGAAGTCACTATTTCAACAAACGAGAGTGACTATGTTAGGATCAATTCTCTGGTGGTGCATCGTAAACCACTGGGATTTGATCTGTTGCTAGGAATCAATGTGATAAAAGTACTGGCAGGCATCACTGTAGGACGCTGGGTGCAGTCTGATCAAGCGATGGAAATGTTTCCACATGTGCAGCTATCTCCATCAGTGAACCAGACTTTACTGTTACGTTTAACCATCAGAAGCAAACATGGATAGTGGCACAGAAATGGGCAGATAACTGCCCACCTGAGGGACTGCATAATGGAGTGTCAAAATATTGAGTAGCTGCAGAGCTTTGACCAGAGTATGATCAAGAACTCGGGGCATGAATGGACAAGAGACAAACTCGGACCTCCCAAGGGATTAATTCCATTGATGGCCGTGATGCAGTGGAATAGTGATGGACTACTGCAAACTCAACAATCATATAGATGCATTCAGGGCAAATGCAGATGTTTGTGCTGCCAAGATGCGCAAGTGGCACCAAAAAGGGCCGAACGTATCACTGCTTAACCTCCAGAGAGTGCATTTCCAAGTACAAGTCCACAAGACACTGTGACCATATCAGAAAGTAGAGATCGATGGAAATAGATACTGTCTGGCACGTTTAGGGTTTGGTTTGAATGTGACTTCTCTCATAATGAAGGCTATCATTAGCAAGGTGCTATCACAGGAAGAAGCTGTGGACCGTGCAATGTTCGCTTACATTGATATCTTTGTTAATGAAGATGTGCCCGCCTCTCGAGTCTGGGAACATTTAGCTCGATTCAGACTAGAATGCAATGACCTAGAACGACTTGGGGATGGCACACGTGTGCTGGGACTGACAGTCTTAAGAGAGCATAGTGTCCTATGCTGGTAATGATGGAACACAATCCCAGAAATTCCCAATATCATAACGTGATGGACTGTATTTTCCTCGTGTGGAAAACTCGTAGGGTACTACCCAGTATGTGCGTGGCTGCATGTGGCATGCAGAGTACTAAAGAGAGGAGCCTGTTCAATCACAAACGGTTGAAACGACAAAATAACAGATTCCCTACTCCAGCATATGTGTAAGACTAAATAAAGTAAAACAGAAAAATCCAGCTTGTGGGAACTGGTGCGTTGACAGCTGGGAACTGGATGTATTGGTTGATGCCAGCATGCTAGCAACTGGAGTGGCATTAGAAAGAGATGGAACTGTGGTGGCGGACGCTTGTTGGCTGTGATCTGAGAATGATGAGCAGCATATAAATCTAGGTGTATTGAATGCGGTGTCAAGAGGAGTTAACTTGCCACTCCAGTGGCAGACCAAGATGTTGCATATTAAGCCCAACTTGAGGCGTGTCAGAAACTCTTGGCGGGAAAGCACAAGTTTACAACAAGACCACCTGTGAAATGCTCATTAGAAGATGCCTGAATACCCTCAAAAAATTAGTGAAGGAATATGAGCTCTTAGTAGACGTGATATTAGTTGCTTCACTTCACAACATGGGCAATCAATTAACGTGCATACCAAAAAGATAGTTTAATGCCTTGAAGAAGGATATGAGATTCGAGCCACTGATTGGTGCAGTGCATGTCGCTGAGCTGGATGTGGCCGAGATCATGTCCATTCACAGAAACAGTAGACATCTAGAAGTGCAACGCATTGTTTATTTCGCCCAGAGAGTTTGCCCTGCAACAACAAAAACAGCAGTTAGATTAACAATACAAATGTGTGTTGAATGCCCATCTACAGATCCACGGCCAGTTTACTAGGAGAAAGGAAAGCTGGAGGTGAACAATGATTGGCAATGGTCGGGAATGGATATTACACACTACTATGCTTACCATTTCCCAACTATCACGGATTATGGGCCATCATGGTTTTCAGTGTGGAGGCAGTTAGCATGGCAGGACTTGGCAACTATAATTCGCCAGCTGGAAGTGGTCTTTTTTTAACGTGGCCCACCTCAGGAACTACTGACAGATAATGACAACTTTCCGCAGCAAAAAGAATTCAGGACGTTTACAGTTGAATGGGGCGTTAACTTGAGATTTCACTGCAAAACAGCATAGCAGAGCAATGCCATCGCACTGTGAAACAAATCACAGCTAGGATGCACTGTTCCATACAAGAGGTGGTCTACTGGAACAATATGATTCCAAAAGATGGCTAGTCGTATTTGACCTCACCAGCCAATGCCATATACCAATACGAGGTCCGGGTGAAAGGAATCGATGTTATTCCACCAGTAGCAGGCCCCTAGCATAGTCGATACCAAATTGGAGACTATGTGTGGGTGAAGGTACCAGAGAGTCATTGTACCACGAGATTTGGCACCCCTGATGAAGCCCACGGTTCTGAAGAGGCCCCACAATTACAAAGAAGCACCCAACAAAGACAAAAACTGCAGGGATGCAGCCTGGGTGATTATGAGATCAGGGAGGAGTGTGATAACAGTCATGGAAATAAGTGGCCAAGTGTGGCGTGTGCGACACTCAAAACTAAAAACCTGGCCAATGAGACACGAAAAGACAATGTATGCTCCAATTGGACCATTTGCATACGTCGAATTTGAGTATATAAAAAGCCCCTATTTCCTTTTTTTATTGGAGATAAGTTTTTCTTTTTGCTCATTTGGAGTCATTTTGTACATACTTTGTGTGTTAGTGGGAAAAAGAACGACGGATTTTGTTTTTTTTTGTGCAGTTAATTCACATGTCGCAGGGAGTACAGTACATTGCTGACCAAGAGGCTGAAAACTACTGAACAGATGTCATGTAAATGTGGATAAATCATGCATGAAGCTTTCAACTGCATTTCTATTTCTTATTTTATCTCCCTATTTATGAGGTGCTTTCAATAGGTTTCAAATTTCTTTTTGTATAGGCAAATGCCTATTGATAGTACACACATGAAACGCTAGTCATTTTTGAAGTAATTTCCTTCAAGCAGTTAAACTATGCATATGCTCTCTGCTCGAAAGCTGAAATGTCTGGCTTACATTGTGCCAGACAAATCCATACTATCATAGATATAGGAGTGTTAACTACCCCAGAACACGCCCCCCCCCCACTCAGAAGATTTATTTCCCCGAAATATAGTTTTTCTTTCTCAGTTGACTTCCAAGGAATCCGTCAGTTTCCTTTTTCTGCCAGAACAACGTATTTTGGTACTAGTTTGAAGAGGTTTCAGGTCAAATGCGTCATACAGCAGTTCCAACTTCTTCTTGGCGGAGTTTCACTTAACTCGTTTGAAGTGCGTTTGCGTATCTGATTCAAGTGTTTCTTATGCATGGAATGTGGTCTTTCCACCATGTAGACCGTACGCCCGATCCTGTTCTTGATTATTCGCTCCTCCCAGAAAGTATTATCTTTGTGCAAAGAACACGCTTGACAGGAATAATATGTTGCTATTTTTCTCGTACAGCTCTATTAAATCATTTCATCATTTGGAATGAGGGAGCCAATACTGCACAGTTTTTTTAAGGCTTGTTCAATATTACAATGTCTAGCTTAATGGCCTTGTCTATTATGTATCTGCCTGTCTGTATAATTTTGTCATAGAACACTGCAACCTTTGTATTTGTATGGTATTGGTAGTGCTTCATATTCCCAGATGAAAAGAATATTTTTTCTCCCGTCATGTAATTCCTCTTGGGAACAGTTGTCTTTGTGGGTTTTAGCTGTTTTTGCAATAGTTTGTCAAAGACTGAACGTATTTTTCTAGCAAACATCACTTCTACTGGAGACATCTGTGATGATGTATTCTTGTAAGGCATTTTGCGGTACACCTGAAGAAATTGTTGCAACGCTTTTTCAGATAGAGTGTTCTTTGCCTTCTTCAAAACCCTCTTAAAGGTGTCCAAAAATCTTTCGGCCTATCAGTTTAACCTAGGGTGGTAAGTCAGAGTTGTGATGTGGTTCACTTGGAAGTCCTCCATGAACTCTTTAAAGTCCTCAGATGTAAACTGAGTACTGTTATCTGACACTAAACAATCGACCACTCCAGGCCATGCAAATAACTCATGAAGAGTTTTTATAGTGAAGTCAGTAGTTGAGCTTTTGCACCTAAATACTTCAGGCCACTTAGAGAATATGTCTACTACTATTATTTAGTACTGTTCATCAAGTGGTCCCGCATAATCCATGTATATACGTGACCCTGGGTAATCAGTTTTGGGCCATGGGCTAAATTGAAACGGTGGCGCTTTAGCAGCTAGCACACATCCTCAGTATGCTTTCACCTTTTCTTCAATATCCTTGTCCATGTTTTTTCAGTAGACGTATGAACGCATTAAACTTTTTATTCGGGTGGTGCAAGGGTGTCCTGTGTGAAAATCCTTTAAGATTTTCTTTTTGGGGGGGGGGGTGCTGGAACAACTACTCTCTACCAATATAATAACACCTGGTCGCATGTTGAGAAAACCTCTGCTTCTTGTTCATCAGTCTGCAGTTTTTCCTTGGTTTCTCTTATAAAATCGTCACTCTCGGCTTCTTTCCTTATATCATCCAGAGTAACGGGAAGTGTTTTTAGTGTTGCATAGGATCGAACTATAATCTCTGCCTGATCATGGTGATGCGATCACCGAGTCTTCAAGTGGTTCACCATTCTTTAACCAGGATAGTCCGTCTGCATGTCTTAACTTCTTTAACAAAAGGAACTCCATATCAAAGTCGGGATTTAGTAGGATTGTTTCCCATCTTTGGAGCCTGTTTACCGTATGTGTAGGCAACACTTTCTTCGAGCCAAAGATAGAGATATGTGGTTTGTAGTCCATTTGAAGTTTGAAATGTCGTCCATGGAGAAATCTGTGAAATCTTGTTACCGCGAAAATGATGCTTAAGGATTCTTTCTCTATTTGGGAATAATTCCTTTCCACAGGTAGTAAGGTTCTCGATGTGTTTCTGTATCGATTTTGTAGAACCGCCAGCCATTTTATGCACTGATTCCATATGCGCTTGCATCACTTGTGTGCTCTCTGCTCAATGGCAGAAATGTCTGACTTACATTGTGCCAGACGAATCCATACTATCATAGATATAGGGGTGTTAACTACTTTGAAAACAAGCATGTAGGCAAATAGTACATACACAAGACATAGACAGTAATGGAGATACAAGCAGATAAGCTTAAGCAAGCGAGGAGACTAGACATAATAGTTTACAAGCAGGAAAAATTTGCCAAATTGTAAATTTTGCTATCCCAGCAGACTGAATTTACATTTTGATCAAGGAAACAGAAAAATAAAGCCAGGAAAACTAAAAGTAGAAACTTAATATAATATCAATAATTGTAAGTGCACTAGGAATAGTTTCAAAAATATGGAAAAAGGACTAAAAGAAATTGGAATTATAGGAAAGACAAGGGACTATACAGCAGACCGTAATAATTAAAAAATAACTGAAATTTTAAGGAAAATTCTCGAATAATGAAACCAACCTATCTAAACCACAAACACTAACCAACCACAAGGAAATTGAAACTAAAATAAAACAAAAATATGGAACACCATTTGAACCGAAACTGCAAAAACCGTATAAACTCCTTCCACTTCAAAAAATAGTATAAGCTTCAGCTAATACCACACAAAATAGTTGTAACAAGTCAAAGAGAATGGAAGGGAGAGCACTAGTCAGACCTCTACAGCAAGAATGCAAAGAATACTGTGTCCTTGGGAAGGTTTACTGCCCAAATCCTCCAGAAAACCAGTGGTCGTTGCCAGCGAAAAATCAATGGTAAGCAGCTGTTGAAGATACATTTTGATCTGCTCCCTCCTCTCGGCAGATTAACGTGCGTTTTTGTTCCTAAACTTTTCGGATAAATTTTTAATACTTTTTTCGATACTATTATTGTTCTTTCAAGAATTCTTGTATTAGAAGATGAAGCATCAACTACTTTTGGAAAAGGCAGGATTATCAATTATATCCGATGTAGAGCGTTAATTAGACTGAAAAGAACAGAACATAAGTAAACTAGATTTGATAGCGACAAATAAAAGAATACAATTAATAATAATTAGAAAATTTTACTTTCGCTGTTTAAATCTGGCTAAAAGCATTTCATTCTATCATTCCATTAATTTGATATCCCGGGGCAATTTCTCTTTATCAACGTTACTGCAATTATCACCTGAAGAAATTCTACTCAAAGATTTCACAGAAAGCCTGATTTATTTTAGCAAGAAAGTAAGGGATTATCTTCCAATGTATTCCCAACATAATAATTTCATGCTTATTTATCTATTATAATAAGTGTTAGGACATTTGTTTTGGTATCATCCTGATTGTTTCATGGCATATGAATTCTTTTTAGTGCTATTCAATGCCAAAATGAATACCTATTGTAAATGATTAGCTGTACACAATTAGTTAAATAAAAGTTGCTATTTTACTCATTGCTGGTAGATAAGTGTGGATTCATACCTTGCTATTAGTGTGTAATTAAACACAATAATAGTTGAACTCTATTCAATTCCAGATTCTACAACAGTATCTATTCTATCAATCTCTAAAACTGAGTATATTCTCCCCATAAAGCGATGTAGTTTGAAAAGCGATCAAAATACTAAATTTATTAACAAATAACAAAATGCATATCAAAGCAATCCATAATTAAATACATTCGAGAAGTTCTTTTGCATAAAATAAGTCAAAACTACATTTATGAATCAATTTTTTTTTTAAGTTTAAAATATTCAATCCAATTGAGAAAAGAGTGTGAAGTCTAATCATTGCAACGAATCCTCAAATTCACCATTTTATAAAACTGGGAAACTTTACTTTAAAGAAATAGTATTTGAGATAAGGAATTACGATTTCTCATAGCTGTTCTTCGTTATCATGTAAACGACGGTATATGCCACACCCTTCTTCAGATGATTTTAATCTAATGTTTTTTTTTTACTAACTAGACTAACATCAAAACAGCTTATGCTAATTTCATTTTATCATGCAGCATACATTCTGTAATACTGTAAATATAGTAAGCTGAAAACACCAACAAACAGAAGTAAATTTGCATTTTAATCCCATAAAGAGCTTTAATGTCTGCTTTAATGATCGAAACTGCTTTTTCTAAAGCTTATTACATTTATGAAAATCCGTTATTTCTGAACAACTTCTGGTTTTATAAGAATGATAAAACCATGAAGTTTACTACGTTAAAAGCAGAATAATATAATACTTTTTATGCTTTTTAATAGAATTTTAAGTTTTAAATTTAAAAAGAAAAAACGCGTTTAACCCAGTTTTCATAGAATGTCAATCTAATATATAAATCTCACTATGTCTGCGTGTGTCAGTCTGTCTCCGTTTTTCAAATTGTATCTCCTCCTGCACGGATGATCGTTGGATGGCGTACAATAGCTCAAAAGATTGCATTTTGGGTGCAGAATTTTATTAGAGGTGTTTAATCGATTAAAATAATTGCTAAGGGCTTCAAAAAAGGGTCCAAAGTTGAAAGCAATAACACCTTGACGCGCGTATCACAATGGCATCATTCTGCGCATTTGCAGATCGAGTAAAAGAGAAATGTATTTATTAAGATATTTCACAACATTCTTAAAGTGGTTGGCCCTTTTGTGCAACAGATAGCGTGACCGATTACTAGCATAAGTGTTGCGGTTTTGATCTTCATCATTTCTTTTTTTTCTTTTTTTACACATTCCTATATTCTTGATTTTTAAATGGTCTGCAATAAATACACATGAACACTTTTATTAAAAAAATATAGAAGGATGTTATATTCAGAATATATATATGATATATCGGCTTATATCACGTAAAAAGATCAAGTCTTTTTTTTTTTTTTTTTTTACACAGTGATCACCATTTATCAAGGCCCGGAAGCCACTCAGGGATAAGGGTTATTGCAAGTACATTACGTTAGTGTGGAGATTTGATGAAGTGTTTACTTAAGGGGGCGGTTCATTAGGAATTTAACATTGGACTTGAAGACATCCAAGTTGTAGTCCGGTGGGAAGCAGGCAGACAGAACAGAGTTCCACAGGCGTGCAGTTCTAAGAAAGAAGCTTTGTTCATGGAATCCGCGTTTTGATTTAAGCACAGATATAGAGTGGGGGAAATTTTTCACAGTGGATTCAGCTAGACGGGTGTTTTTCGTGAAAGATTGGCGAGGGTGGGGGACCAGAGATTGGAGTTCAGACGAGCACCTGCCATGGAAATAACGATAAAACAAGGATAGGCTCGCAACGTCTCTTCTGTGGGAGAGAGGTTGCAGGGTAGAGAAAAGGGCATCCCCCACTAAGCCACGAAGTCTATTTTGTACTCTGTCAAGGCAGGATAGGCTGTTTTTAGCAGCTCCTGCCCAGATATGGCAACAGTATTCCATCCTTGGACGTACTTGGCTTTTATATAGATAGAGAATTGCATCAGTAGTGAGATATCTTCTGGAGCGGTAGAAGGATCCCACCATCTTTCCAGCGACCTTGGCAACAGACTTGATGTATGTGTTCCATTTCAGATCAGGAGTAAAGGTCAAACCCAGAGCTTGTCAAAACACGGAGCCTCACCCAGACGAGAGCCATCCATCACAATTGATGCCAGATGGGGATCAGAGCGTTGATGATGTAAGGATAGGAGTTTGGAAGTAATGCCATTTGTATATTTACTCTTAAACTAATTAACCAATGATTATGAGTATATGTTTATATAGTTTTATGTCTTGGGTTTCCTCCTAAATGAATTAACGGATCATTATGAATTTTAAATATGTGTATATGTTTATATATTTCTATGTATTGGATTCACTGAAACTAATTACCCGATCATTATGAATGTGTATATTCTTATATATTTCTATGTATTGAATTCACTCCTAAACTAATTAACCGATCATTATGAATTTTAACAATGTGCATATTATTATATATTTGTATGTATTGGATGCACTGCTAAACTAATTAACCGATCATTATGAATTTTAATTATGTCTATATGATTATATATTTCTATTGTAATTATTTGCATATGATTATATATTTCTACGGATTAGATTCACTCCTAAACTAATGAGCCGATCATTATGAATATTAAGGATCTGTATATGTTTATATATATATGTATGTATTGGATTCACCCATAAACTAATTAACCGATCATTTTGAATTTTAATTTTATTATCATGATCATATATTTCTGTGTCTGGGATACACCCCAAAACTACTTAACTAATCATTATGAATTATATGTAATGTATATGTTTGTGTATGTCTATAGATGTCATATTCCTAAAATCACATACAATGATCACCTACTTTGTTAATGTATTTATGTGTACAAGGAATTCTATCCAAGTAATAAGGTACTTGTACAGTATAGTACTCATATGAAAAACTTATGTAAAATTATCTTTATATTAGAAATAAAGTACTTGCACAGTATCCTACCCAAGAAATAAGGTACTTGTGCAGTATAGTACTCAAATGAAAAAAAAAGCAAAGCAAAAACGTAAATCCTGTTAAATATTCAAGTAGTATGACTTACATATGAAAAATAATGTGCTTATTCACTATAGCACCCAGATTAAAAAACAAATTCTTACCCTTGGCGTGCAGAAAATTTAGCACAACAGAAAATTTCATAAAAGTATTGAGTTTTTTCATTTTTAAATTAGAAAAAAGGTACTTGTACAGTATAGTACCCAGGAAATTGGGTACTTGTACAGTATAGTACCTGTAGGAAAAACAAAGGAAATCTTACTTGCAACGTACATAAAAGTAATCAAAACCAAAAATCATGTAATATATTTGAGTTGCATGACATTTATGAGAAATAAGGTGCTTCTTTACTATAGCACTCTGATGTAAAAACAAACTCTCACCTGTGACATACGGAAAAGTTAGCACAACAGAAAATTATGAAAATTATCGAGTAGTTTGATTTATATCTTAAAAATGACGTATTTGTACATTATCCTATCCAAGAAATAAGGTACTTGTGCTGTAAAGTACTCACATGAAAAAACAAAGAAAACCCCACCTGTGACGTGCATAAAAGTTATTAAAACCGAAAACCATGTAATATATTCAGGTAGTATGACTTTTAAATGAGAAATAAGGTGCTTCTTCACTATAGCACTCTGATGTAAAGACAAACGAACTCTTATTTGTGACACACAGAAAAGTTAGCACAACAGAAAATTATGTAAATTATTTTAAATATGTGTTGTACATTACCCGCCCTAGGTAAGGAAATTTTTTTCCATATACATGCTATAAATGTCCTGTCCTTAAAATCATTTATTCCTTTCTTATTTTCTAATTAATAATAACCAATGAGCCACACTCTTTTCCCATAAACTAGATCATACTGTATTTTACCAATTCTTTATTGCATAAATCAAGTTGACAAAGACTTTCATTAGAATTTGGTGGCTCTTAAAAGAGCCGTTTTTGGGAACCAACTTGCTGGGACGTCACAACCATCATCTTCACATCTTCCACGTCTTCATAGTTAATTTTCAGAAAGGGAGATAGCTTTTTGTAAACCATAACGGGCTACCATATCTTGAAAAAAATTCAGGTAAAACAGCACGTGCAGATATAATTAATACTTATAATTTTCACACCCTGTTTTTTTTTTTTATTTGTTTTTTTCTTTTGGTATCACACTTGAAAACCCAAAAGATAAAAAAATTAAGCACATTCAAATTTCGGATTTCAGTCTTCGATATTGAAGGTACCCAATGAATTTTTTTTTTGTTTTTTGTTTTTCTACACTGATTCACCCTCCTACCATAAAATGAGCTTAGTGGATCGCTTGGACTTTAAGGGGTCGAACAAGGGATAAATGAGGAAGAGGGATTGAAGTCCCCCAAAATATATTTATACGAAAAATATGAAAAATAATTACAGGCATATAAAGTCCATTCTTAACTTATCAATCAGTGAAAATTTTATATTCATTAGATAGTTAGCTGGTTTTTAATAGATTTTTAAAACAGACTGCTACGAAAATCAAAAACACTCCATAAATTTAGCGGTCACTATATATATATATATATATATATATAACTTTTTGTAAATCTATTTACCGTAATACAAAGTGAAAGTGATGTATCTCTGAGTTTCACAGTTTATTTTTATTTTTATTCCTAATACAAAATAAACCTTTCACAAAAGTCTTGTATTAACTCAGTGAAATAAATATCCTATTCTTCTTGTGCAGATCACACTACTAAACTTAAACTTTTCTTACAAATTATTTTCTCTTTTTCGTTTATTATATGGTAAGCTAGTTCTCTTGAGTGTAGCATTGAACAAACTGATTCTTTCGATTTACTAGCCAGGCAATACCTTTTACTTTTGGTTATCATAAACAAGATTTCTAAACATTCAGAAACTATTTTTGTAGTTAATTCATAGTTTGTTCTTTTTGTCTTTGTAGTTTCATAAAGATTTCTATGTAAATAGCTCCTGGCAAATAGCTTAAGTACTTATTCTGTAACAGCCAAAGATAATTTGTGTAGTTTATGAAAAGGAACTAGGTAATATATAATAGGCTTGGGATTTAATGTTGGAGAAGATACTAAAAATAAAACCCTTTTAAGTATAGAATTTTCTTGCTGACATATTTATGAAGGAAATTTGGATTTATCTGAATAATAAACTGTCCCTGCTGTGTGCTCATATTTCTTTTCTGTTTTGTTCTCAAGAGAAAGACTTAAGTTTAACAGCATTTTATTATTCGAATTAAGAAAAGATGGAAGAAAAAAGAAAGGCAAAAACTGCAGAAAAATAACAAAGATGATTTATGAAAAGCTGATAATGCAAACATTGATTATGGGCAAACTAAGCGATTGAAAGCAATAGAAGAAAAGATGGAATAAACTAATGTTAATAGAAATAATGAGTAATATAGATCGAGAATTCTGTGTTAATAAAAATATACTTCCATGTATGTGCGTGCTTCCTCGCATCAATGTTATATGAATTATTACTTTTTATTTGTTATTAATCAAATATTCAATTAAATTTTAAAAAATGCAATAACAAAATAAAACGAAAATTTATTTGAAAATCCTATTAAAAATAATTTCCTTTTGTTAAGAGTCCATTTCTGTTTCTTTTTTCGGAATTTAATTTTGTAAAAATCCTCCAAAATATTACAATGTTGAGACATTTTTAATTGAAGATATATTTTGACAATATATTCAAATCTGTTTTAAGTTTTCCTTAAGTGGCAGGTATAGGGAGCAGATTGTCAGTGGTTTTCTTAGGCTGATAGTTACTGCAACGGCTTGTAGTGTTGTGTTGAGTTTGATTTCACTTTGAAAATATTGTTGTTGATTAGGATGGATACTGCACCGAAAGCTATTGTCTTGTCCTCATAAGATATATTTCGTTTATGCTGTATGGCTAAGATTTCTTTTTCAGTTTTCTATCGCTCGCAATTTTTGGAATGGGGAAGGTGTTCGGTATGGCGATTTGTACATTTGGACTTGTGACATTCTTGTTCGTTGTGAATTATGTTTTTAGAGCCACACTTGGCGCACTTGAGATGACCTCTACAGGCATCTCTATGGTGACCAAATCTTTGAAAGTTGAAACATCTCCGGGGGTTTAGGATGTATATTTCAACTGGTTTTAAGTGGGATTTTGGGAGTGTTAAAGGTAATAATATAAGTATTGATCGGTATCTTTTCTAGATTTTTCTTTATAAAGATTCTTTTGTAGCTAATGACTCCTTGTTTGCTTAGTTCAATTTGGATTTCTTCTGCATTTAAGTACAGGGAATAACGCTCTCATCCCCATCTGGCATCAATTGAAATGGATGGGTCTCGTCTAGGGGAGGCCCCATGTTTTGATAAGCTTCTGGGTTTGACCTTTACTTCTGAACTGAAATGGAACACATACATCAAGTCTGTTGCCAAGGTCGCTGGGAAAATGGTAGAATCCTTCTACTGCTCTAGAAGATATCTCACTACTGATGCAATTCTCTTTCTATATAAAAGCCAAGTACATCCAAGGATGGAATACTGCTTCCACATCTGGGCAGGAGCTGCTGAAAACAGCCTATTCCGCTTTGACAGTGTACAAAATAGACTTCGTTGCTTAGTGGGGGATGCTCTTTTCTCTACCCTGCAACCTCTCCCCACAGAAGAGACGTTGCGAGCCTATCTTTCTTTTATCGTCATTTCCATGGCAAGTGCTCGTCTGAGCTCCAATCTCTGGTCCCCTCTCGCCAATCTTTCATGATAAACACCTGTCTAGCTGAAACCACTGTCAATCATTTTCCCCACTCTTTATCTGTGCCTAAATCAAAATGTAGATTCCATGAACAAAGCTTCTTCTTAGAACTGCACGCCTGTGGAATTCTCTACCACTTGCCTGCTTCCCACCTGACTTCAATTTGGATGTCTTCAAGTCCAATATAAACAAATTCCTAATGAACCGCCCCCTTAAGTAATGACACTTTATCAAATCTCCAATTCTAACGAATACTACAACACTATTCCATTGATTACTGTACATGCAATAACCCTTATCCCCGAGTGGCTTCTGGGGACCTCCATGTAAAAAAAAGAAACAAAAAAAAGAAACATGAAAAGTAAGTTTTGAATAACAAAATCATAGACTGTGTTCATGTTAAAAGCAGACATGACTGATCACACGGAGGTTTCCAAATTCTGTAAAATGAGATTAAAATACTAAAGCAAGATTGAAAAATCAGGAAACTCAAATTACCAATGCATATACAAGGCTATGACATGTCAAGTAAGCCGGGAATAGTAATAAATACAATAAAAGTCATATTAATAATAAAAAGGGGCAAACACTAATACTACTACTAATAATGATATAAGAATGATTAATATCAATAATTCAGATTATTAGGGTAGGTTTTATAACTCATTCAAACCTATTTTAAATCATCTTGATGAAGAAATATTCAAAAATGAAATCAAATTTAATTTTGTGTTCAATTCCAGATGAAAAACCTCAGGAAAAATCCGAACATATTTCATGGTATGTAGAATGAAATTAAATCAAAGGGTGCAAATTAAGGAAGTAAGCCCATTAGATGAACCTCGTTCTAAAAATTAGAAAAAGTTAGGTAACATGACATGTGACACCGGTGCTTCTACCATTAATGACCTTTTGAATGATGGCTATCGAAAGCATGTGCGTTATATTCCACTTTTTAGTTATGTTTATAGTAATAAATATTCGAAATTTCTTTGAACTTTTTCTGACTTTTAGCTTAACTTGCTTTTATATTGTACTAGCGGAGGTACCCGGCTGTGGTGCGGTGGTGTAGTAAGGGTGGGAATAAAAAGCAACCTAGTGGGAGGGGGGAACAACAGGGTGGAGAGAGGTGTTTAAAAAAAGTGGTAGTAATGTGAAGGAGGGAAAGAAGGTGAAAAAAAAACGTAACGCGTTAGCCAATGTCGCCATCGTGCAAGCAGAAGTCACATGCGTCGAATGTAAGCATAGTTTAATGATTTAAATACTTTGTTGCTTTTTTTAAGAGTTTCACTTTATACAAAAAAGTCAAACCAACACCCGAGACGACGCCATGGTGGGAATTTTGTTTGACTCAATCAATAAAAAGATAGAGACAGTGTCCATTTGCAAATCTGAGATATTACGATCTTGGAAGTATGCAAAAACTTCTTGTGGAATCTAACCGACGTGAGAACCCTAATGCAAAAAGCCTTTTGTGGACATATACACAAACGCTCACGCCCATTTTGCCTTTTATATATTAGACTAGCGGGGGTACCCGGCGTTGCCCGGGTGTGGTGTGGTAGTGTAGTAAAGGTGGGAAAGAAGGTGAATAAAATGTAACACATTAGCTGATGTTGCCATCGCGCAAGCAGAAGTTGTGTGCTTCAAATTTAAACATAGTCAATCGAAGGTACGATGATTTAAATGCTTTGTATTTATTTACTTCCCCACGAAAGCAAATAAGACACAAGGTCGATGATTTAAATGCTTTTTCAAACAATTTCGCTTTATACACAAAAGCCAAACAAACATCTGAGATGATGCCTCGGTGGGAATTTTGTTAAACTTGATCAAAAAACGATGGAGATGGTGAATCTGAAATACTATGATCTGGGAAGTATGTGAAAACTTCTTGCGGAATCTAACCGACGTGAGAACCCCGATGCAAAAAGCTTTCTGTGGACATTCACAAGCGCTCACCCCCATTTTGCCTTTATATATCAGCTATTTCACCATTTCGTTTTTTTAGTAATAAATGCTCGCATTGTTCAGCTTGGCTAGTAGCAAAGTGTTATGCTTCACCTTTTCTGTCCTCAGTCAGTGGAGGAAAAATCCTTCTAAACTAAGGCAATTTTTATTTTTGTACCCATCCAGAGTTTCCCGTTTTGGGGAGCTGGATTTCTCAACATTAAATATCGACCTTGTGTCTAATTCTACCCTCGTGGGGAGGCAAGAAATAGGAAAAATATGACGGCTGAAAAACGTTTTCCGACCGCAATAATAGCATTACAATGCATTTAATCCCTGAAGAATGCGCCCTTGTTGTTGGAGGCGCCCACATTATCCCAAAGAACCAGGTATGTAAACACTTTGCAATATTTTTCAATAATTATTTACAAAAAATCTTCATGTTTGCAAAGTATTTTTAATTAAAATTAAAAAATTATTTTCTGAAATATATTGTTTATATATGTTTATATTTTGTTTTGAAGTAAAATTAATTTTAAAAATATTGTTTATATCCATCTTCATTCAAAGGGGTTACTTTTCAGTAGTTTCACTGGTTTTTGACCTAAATTTTCCGAATTTCAGAACGAGGCTCGTCTGCTGGACCTACTTCTGGAAGTTGCACCAATTAAAGATTCAATTTAAAACTTCATGGATCTTAGCAATCATGACAACAGACGGCTGAAGAACATTGTAGACCGTAGTACACCATTGAAACCGCCCAGCTTATTTGCTTAAAAATTGATATCATGACTTTAGTTATTATAAGAAGATAAACTACATGAGAGATGAAATTGATTGAATCAGATGAAGACAAATACTAGCTCTCGTTTCTATCTTTCAACAAATAAATTGTATATAAATGTAGAACAACATTTTCTCTTTTGTCAGTTTTACTAAGTTTTAACAGTTTCATTATGGATTCGATTTATTTGTTGCTTTCATAATAACGTTGGTAACAGTTGTCTATTGAATTTACAAGCACTCGTCTGAATGAGAAAACTTAATACATTGTTCGCGTGTGAAACTAGTTAAAACTCAATTGTATTCTTATTCAAATTTCAACTTCTTCAGTTCCTTTAGAAAATGGTTTCTAAAAGTTTCTTCCAATAAATAAGTCTTTCCAATAGATGGCTTTTGTGTAGCACGTCGATTTTGCCAATTCTTTCAATAGTCATACGAGTTCTTTATGAAGTTGTCTATCGACAATAGCACTGCAGTTAACATTCCTCTGACTTTTCTTTTTTATTCAATTTTTGTAAAATATTATGATTTATTTTTGTAAGGATACAAATATCTTTCTTATTATCACTAAAATTATTAAAAAGTGTCAAGTTCTGATTATCTTTCTATATGAAGTTATAATACAAAAAAAAAGACTGACGTCATTTAAATAAAGACAATTATTTTCATAATAAATGTGTTCAATAATTCAAATGGTTGCGAAAAGATAAGAGAATAATATGAATGAAATAATTTTGCATACGTTATAGTTTTATCTTAAATATCACATATGGCAGAAACTATAAAGCTTTTTTTTTCACTTTTAGTTTTTGTTGCTTTCATCAGAGACTTTTCAATATTTTCTTTGTTTATTTTCACTCTTTAAGATATTCAACATTTCAGCTTTTCACATACATGTATGATCACGTGATATGGAGCAAAGAGCACATAAAGCATAGAAAAAAAGAATTACTTATTTTGTCTTTAATCATTTCATATCCAATTTAATTTCAGACAATAGATGTATATTACTTTTCAAGCGATAGAACAACAAATTAATTTCCTGAATGTATGAAATAATTCATTATTACTAAACTGTAAAATTATTTTATAATGACTATTAAGGGACATATTAGAAATAAAAAAAAAACTTCGACACATTTTTCCAATGTTAATACCAATAAGTGAAATACTCTTGACATTTCGTGTGTCTCATGAGGAGGGTCAAATTTCTAATAATATTATGTATATTACTAACACCGCTACTATCGATACCAAAAATACATACTTAGAGCCTTCCATAGTACTGATCAGAATTATACTTTAGCATGAAAGATTCTTGAAATGCCCAGGTATCATCAGAGCTTAAATAAAATCTTAAATACTAACTGCATATGATACTTAAATCAAAGTAAAAGTTTCTCTTGAAAGAGGTAAACTATAGGTCGTCTTTGAGCATGATCATTGTATTATATTATTTGATAAAAGCATTTATTATTTAATAACTAGCGGAACCTGTGGAAACTCCACGGTAGTTGAAAATTAAAAAAGACACAACAGTAAGAAACATCTCATTACATAAACAATTACATTGAGATTGAACCATGCACCCTAAAGACTAAAATCACGAAACTCTGGGTTTTCAGGTCCTAATATCTCTGTCGACAATTGCATTAATTTGATGAACTGTGCTGGCCTTGATATCACAACATTATGATTATGTGGCAGCGTGGTAGCCATCTTTTTTGAAATTCAATAGCATAAGCATTTGCAAATAGAATTCCCAGCACATGTCTGTCTTTAATGTCTTTCAAACGTTCAGCTGGATGTGCATGATACACAAGTGATATTAAATCAGGTCGATTTCATGTAACTTCTGATTTGCTTCAATTTGTTTACTATTTAAGAACATCTTGGATTACAAGTGTATGTAAGAGATAGGCCTGGTTTTCAGTTACAGAAAACTGTTTTGTACTAATTGCTTTGTAATAATTTGAACATTACATATAAGTAGATAATATAGTTTTCATCTGAAATGCACAGGCTTAAAAGAATGCTAATCAACAAAAGCACCCTGTGATTTTAATTATTTCAACATGACAATAATGTTTTCACCTGAAATGCGTAGGTTTAAAAGATTCTTAATCAACAAAAGCACCCTTGGATTTAAGGTATTTCGACATAACACTTAAGTAGGTAATAATGTTTTTACCTGAAATGCGTTGAAATTTGTACGAATTTCAACATGACATGTAAGTAGGTAATGATGTTTTCATCTGGAATGCATAGGTTTAAAAAGATCCTCAATCAACAAAAGCACCCTATGATTATAAATATTTTGACATAACACGCTAGTAGGTAATAATGTTTTCACCTGAAACACGTTGGAATTTGTACTAATTTCAACATAACATGTAATAATTTATATCAGTTTGAAATAAGTTAAACTTAAAAAGAAACAAGCTACGCATGCATGGTCCCCCTCTTGTGCTGCATATAAGATTACGTCACAAAAAATAGTGAAGAAATGATGAATATGAGAAGTGTGAAGGACCAACGTTCCCTTCACATTTTTGCCAAGTTTCAGAAAAATCTAACGGATGGGGCAAAAGTAATGGGGTAAAAAGTGTTATTTTTTGCAATTTTAGGGCATTTGTGATCCCTTTTGAACTTCTGGGAACGCCGAATCCCAGTGAAAAATGGACAAACGGTGCAGCTTCACACCTTAAGACATGTATATTTGAATTCAGTACCATGGAAAACCACTATATAGACATAAATATCAAGTTTTTGAGTAATATAAAAGAAAGAGCTCAAAAAAGCCTGCTTTTTTTTTTTAACCCTAAAAGTTCCAGAGGGATGTGAATCAGAATTTTGCCAGGGTCACCCATACTGAATTTATATTAAGAACAATATCAGGAAAATCCAATGGATGGATCAAACGTTATGGAGAAAAAAGTGTCATTTTTGCCCATTTTGGGGCATTTTTGACCTCTTTTGAACACCTGGGGATGCGGAATTCCTGTGTAAATGGATAACAGTGCAGTTTCAGGCCTTAACGCATGTATATTTGAGTTGACTACCGTCAATAACCACTATATAGTCAGACATATCAAGTTTTTGTTGAGAAATATGAAAAAAAAAAGCCACAAAAACAAAGTCCCTGGGGACGCGAACCAGAATTTTGCCAGAGTCACCCATACGTGATTCATATTAATAACAATGGGTTCTACATCTTGGCAAAGCAACTGGCCCTAATTGCATTCCTATTATGGAGCTCAAAAAGCATCAACCAGAACTAGCTGCCATACTTTCAAAGCTGTTTAAGCGAAGCGTTGTCTTAAGGAGAATTGCTTCCCAACACCCTGGAAAATCTCATTGGTATGCCCTGTATTTAAGAATCCAGGTGATTGGTCATCTCCCTCTCAGTACAGACCAATAAGTCTCCTGTGAGTCATGAGTAAGTTGCTAGAATCTGTTAAATAGAGAAGTAGTCAACCATCTCAGCAAAAATAACCTTCTTAGTGACACGCAATATGGTTTCCGTTCTACTAGATCTACAGCAGATGTGCTTACAGTTATTTCTCCTAGAATTAACGAAACTCTCGATAGAGGCTTCCTTTCTAGGGCAATTGCTCTTGACATATCAAAGTCCTTTGATAGCGTATGGCATAAAGGTTTACTTCACAAGATCTCCAGCTACAGTATAGCTGGAAATGTCTTTTCAATTATTAAATCATTTCTCTCTGATAGGTTCATAAGGGTTGGTGGGCAGAAATCAGAAGCTTAATGCTGGAGTCCCTCAGAGGTCCTTCCTGCGTCCAACTCTCTTTCTGATCTGTATTAATTATCTTCAAAATCACATCCTTAAATTATTCGTAGACATTTTTGCTGACGACACTACCATTTATGGCAGTACATCAAAGGCTGTAAACGACCAAGTTCTCTCTGATTCTCTTTCTTCTGATCTTGAGCATGTAGTACAATGGGGGAAAGAGGTGGCTTGTTACTTTTAATGCATCTAAAACCAAGCTTCTATCTTTGCGTCATCAACGTCCTGATCCCCATCTGGCATCAATTGAAATGAATGGCTCTCGTCTTGGGGAAGCTCAATGTTTTGACAAGCTTCTGGGCTTGACCTTTACTCCTGATTTAAAATGGAATACGTACATTAAATCCGTTGCCATCGGGATCCTTCTCTTGAATCCAATAAATATCTACCTGCTGATGCAATTCTCTACCTATATAAGAGCCAGGTATGTCCAAGGATGGAGTGTTGCTGTCACATTTGGGTAGGAGCTGCTAGAAAGAACTTATCCTGCCTTGACAGAGTTCAGAATAGACTTTGTAGCCTAGTGGGGGATGCCCTTTTCTTGTCCCTGCAATTTCTTTCTCACAGAAGAGACGTTGCGAGCCTGTCTATGTTTTATAATTATTTTCATGGCAAGTGCTCGTCTGAGCTTCAATCTATTGTCCCCCCTCACCAAACATTCACGAGAAACATTCGTGTGGCCATAAACACTATCGATAATTTCCCCCACACTTTATCTGTGCCTAAACCTAAACTTTGATTCCCTGAACAAAGTTTCTTTCTAAGAACTGCACACCTGTGGAACTGTCTTCCATTTGCCTGCTTTCCAGCTGACTACAATATGGCCGTCTACATCCAATGTAAACAAGTTCTTGATGAGCTGTTTCCCTTAAGTAATCCAATTTGCCAAATTTACACATTTTTTTTTTACAAAGGCATCACCACTTATCAAGGCCAAAAGGCCAATCGAGGATAAGGATTAAAGAGTTTACAGTAGACAATTGGACAATAAAGTAATCGTTAGTAATGGAAATTTGGTAAATTTGTTAACTTATATGGAACGGCTCATCAAAAACTTGTTTACGTTAGACTTGAAGACAACCATATTGTAGTCAGCTGGAAAGCAGGAAAACGGAAGACAATTTCATAAGCGTGCAGTTCTTAGAAAGAAGCTTTGTTCATAGAATCTACGTTTAGGTTTAGCCATAGATAAAGAGTGGGGGAAATTATTGATAGTGTTTTCTGCTAGACGGGTGTTTCTTGTGAAAGTTTGGTGAGGGGGGACAATAGATTGGAGCTCAGTCAAGTATTTGCCATGAAAATAATGATAAAGCAGAGACAAACTCGCAACATCTCTTCTGTGAGAAAGAGATTGCAGGGAAGAGAAAAGGACATTCCCTACGAGGCTACAAAGTCTATTTTGAACTCTATCAAGGTAGGATAAGTCCTTTCTAGCAGCTCCTGCCCAGATGTGGCAACAGTACTCCATCCTTGGACGTAGTTGGCTTTTATATAGATAGAGAATTGCATCAGCAGTGAGATATCTACTGGATCGATAGAAGGATCTCACCATTTTTCAGCGGCCTTGGCAACAGATTTGATGTACATGTTCTATTTCAGATCAGGAGTAAAGGTAAAGGCCAGAAGCTTACCAAAACATGAAGCCTTCCCAAGACGAGAGCCATTTATTTCAATTGATGCCAGATGGGATCAGAGCGTTGATGATGTAAAGATAAAAGCTTGGTTTTACATGCATTAAAAGTAACAAGCCACCTCTTCCCCATTGTACCACTTGCTCAAGATCAGAGGAGAGAGAATCGGAGAGAACTTGGTCATTTATGGTCTTAGATGTGCTACCATAGATAGTAGTGTCATCAGCATAAATGTCTACAAATGATGTAATGATGTGATTTGGAAGATCATTAATGTAGATCAGGAAGAGAGTTGGTCCAAGAAGGACCCCTGAGGGACTCCAGCATTAATAGTGTGAGCTTCTGATTTCTGCTCATCAACCACTACTCTTATGAGCCTATCAGAGAGAAATGATTTAATAATTGAGAAGACATTTCCAGCTATACCGTAGCTGGAGATCTTGTGAAGTAAACCTTTATGCCATACGCTATCAAAGGCCTTTCATATGTCAAGAGCAATTGCTCTAGAAAGGTAGCCTCTCTTGAGAGTTTCACTAATCATATGAGAAATAACTGTAAGCACATCTGCTGTAGATCTAGTAGAATGGAAACCATATTGCGTGTCACTAAGAAGGGTATTTTGTTGAGATGGTTGACTACTTCTCTATTTAACACAGATTCCAGCAACTTACTCATGACGCACAGGAGACTTATTGGTCTGTACTGAGAGGGGGATGAGTGATCACCTGAATTCTTAAATACAGGGCATACTGATGAGATTTTCCAGGGTGTTGGGAAGCAATTCTCCTTAAGACAATGTTTAAACAGTTTTGTAAGTATGGGAGCTAGTTCTGGTTGAAGTTTTTTGAGTACTATAATTGGAATACTGTCAGGGCTAGTTGCTAGTTGGAATCAAGGTTTTTGATTAGCTCAGCAACATCACGTACAGATATTTGTATATCACATAGCATGTTTTCTGATACAGGAGGAAATCTTGGGGGTTGGTGGCCTTGGTCGCAAAGGGTAAAATTAGCTGCATCACCAAGAAAAACATTGCGACTCTCTCACGCAACCGATATTTATTCTCGTCTAAAAGAAAAAAAATAAGAAAAGGGTTGGGAAGGGAACTTTCTTAACCCACTTCCAGCCCCTTCTCTCTCTCATCTATTTCATCCGTGTCGTCTCGCTTAAAAGAATCCCAACTATAAGAAAATACCCACTCAGAGAATGGATCTTTTGCAAAGTTTTACGAAAAATAATGTGTCACAGTAAATTACCTGTTGAATTGTCAGATGTTTTTACTCCTATACAAAAAAAAAAAAAGTATTCGTATTTAATCTCGTTTTGATTATTTTTAAATGTTTTCCGACGCAAAAATTGATATCCATTTACAGCATAATCGAAAACCTATAAAGTCGTCATCGAGTTGGAAAGAATGTAAAAAAATTACCATATCCTCCCCCTTTTTTTAGACGGGAATGAACACCGGTCGCGTGAGAGAGTCGCAATATTTTTCTCGGTGATGGGCACAAAGTACGCGTTCAGTTTTGTAGAACGTTATAATTGAAAACTGACCCCGTCGATAAAAGTCATAAAAATATTTGCTACTTGTGCATTTTTGGTACCGTACTCAAATAATAACGTTATTATTTTGAAAGTCAATCTTAAGATGGGGAGGGTAGGGGGTGCTTCCACCTAACAATTTAATAACCAAAATGATTGTCTTTGACTTTTTGTCTCCCTATTTTTCGTCTGCAAAATTTTAATCACGTGATTACGATGTAGAGAGAATAAAATAAACCATTCATGCAGCTTGTTATGGCTTTAGCTGAAAAATAAAACAGTTATTTTTTTTTAAGTGGGGGTGGTGTTTACGATATTAAAAGAAATCATTTTTATTGGTACTCATATGCACTTATGTTACCGTTCGTTGGGAAATAATTTTACTCGCTACTTTTTTTTTTTTTTTTTTTTTTATTAATTTTTTTTTTTATTACATTTTCACCCCAAACAAGGCACATTGCCACTTTAATGTAGGGGGCTACTATCAGGGGAAACATCTACTGGGGTACTATGTAGGGATTAGGGCAGCGAGATGTTGGTTCACGTTGCACTTGAACTTATGCATGTCAGTACAGTTGGGGAAGCAGTGACCTGGAATGGAATTCCAAAGTCTAGCAGTTCTGGGGAAGAAACTACTGGAGTAGAAAGATCTTTTACATCTAGGGATCTCTACAGTGTGGGGGTAGGATTTTGCAGCTTGTCGGGTCTGTTGAGGGTGTTCACGTCGTGGGGGCACAAGTGCTTGCAGTTCTTCAGAGCATTCACCATTATAATACTTGTAGAACAGGCAGAGGGATGCAACGTTTCGACGATGGGACAGAGGCTGAAGTTTTGATGCCAGTTTAGGGCCTATCAGATTTGCGACTCTTTTGAACCCTGTCAAGGAGCGAGAGACTAGTAGCCGATGCACCGGCCCAAATATGACAGCAATACTCCATACATGGGCGAATAGTGGCCTTATAGAGGTACAGGATACTTTCGGGTGTTAGAAGTTTTCTAGCATGGTAGAGAGAGCCCACCTTCCTCGCAGCGGCCCTGACAATGCCCTCGATGTAATTGTTCCAGCTCATGTTTCCTGTGAACGTTAGGCCAAGGAGCTTGAAAGACGTACTCTCAGCTAAAGAGTTGTTGGCCATTGCTATAGGTGGTAGATAAGGTTTCTTGTAATTATTGAATGAAACCAGTTTTGTCTTGGTGGCATTGAACGTTACCATCCATTTTTGTCCCCATTCCACTACTGATTTGAGGTCATCCTCTAGTGTTTCTGCCATTACTTTATATATATGTTCATTTGTTTTCCTGTCGTGCCTGCTATAGAGTGTGGTGTCATCAGCATATATACCCATCTCAGAGGCAATTTTGTCGGGGAGGTCATTTATGAATATCAGGAACAGCAGAGGACCAAGGATAGATCCCTGGGGCACTCCCGCATTTATATTATATTGTTTAGACGTACGACCGTCGAGGACAACCTGGATTTTTCTCTTATCTAAGAAGGATTTAATTATGTTAAGTATTCTACCAGTGATACCGTAAGATCTAATCTTCCTGAGGAGACCCTCATGCCATACCCTGTCAAAAGCCTTAGATATATTTAGAGCTACCGCTCTGCCCTCTCCCGCTTTGTCCAGTGAATGGTATATGCGTTCAGAGATTACAGTGAGGATGTCTGCCGTGGAACGGGCTTGTCTAAATCCATATTGATGGTCGGTCAGAAGTTTAGCATCTGTAAGGTGCTGGACTAGAGCATGGTTAATTAAGGTCTCAAATATTTTGGCAAAAAGTGGGAGGAGGCTTATAGGGCGATAATTTAATGGGTCAGTTCTTTTGCCAGAATTCTTGAATACTGATACCACAGAAGCAGTTTTCCAACAGCTCGGAAAGCAAGATTCATTAAAGCATTTGTTGTAGAGTTTGGAGAGAACTGGAGCTACTTCGGCTGAGCACTTTTTTAATAGCACAGCTGGGATGAGGTCGGGTCCACATGCTTTGGAAGTGTCAAGGTTTTTTATGATAGCATGCACCTGAGCAGGGGTGATTTCCAGATCGTCTAGCGTGGCATCTGTCCGCATAGGAAAGTCAGGTAGGGGGTGGTTTAGAAGGTCCAGTGTAGAGTTGGAGGCAAACCGACTGGCAAGCATGTTAGCCTTGTCGGTTGCTGAGGAGACAACCTCGTGATTGTTGGTTAGTGGGGGAATTGTTGATTACCCATTATTTACTACACTGTTGTAGATTTTCCAGAAGTCACGAGTTCCTAATTTTTGTGCTTCGATGCGTTTTTTAGTGGTTTCCGTAAATTCCTTCTTAGCTGTCGCTATTTCTTTCTTAACGTTACTTCTAGCTTCTATGTACTTTTGTCTGTTTGAACTGGACCTATGTCGGTTAAACCTGCGGAATGCATGCTGCCTTTGAGCAATGGCAGTTGCGCAAGTCGAAGTAAACCATTGAGGAGAGTGGGGCTTGCTATAGAATTTCCGCATGGGAACATGCGCTTCGATTGCAGTTTTGAACCATTCAGTGGTCTCAGTTGCACACTGTTCAGCAGGAAGAGAAAAAATATTTCCCCATGGGGCGTCTCTGATAAGATCTCTGATAGCTTGCCAGTCAGCCTTTTTATAATATCTCGTTGTTTTGAGCACTGGCTCTTCAGTTTTGGGTCTGGAGTTTAGGGCGATTTCGACCATTATTACCGCATGATCAGCGTTCCCAAGTGGGCTGTCGGCTTTCGTTACACAATCATCAGGAACTGTGGTCAAAAACAGATCTAATAGTGATACGTGTTGTTCTTCCTGATCAGGGAAGCGGGTTGGAAAAGTAACAATTTGCGATAGGGAGTGAGATACAGAGAAGTTATGAGTTGCGCTGCCTGCTGCATCTGTATAAGTAGAGAATCCAAGCCAGTTTTTGTGATGGACATTAAAGTCACCAAATACATGTACTTGGGCGCTAGTGTCGAAGGAGAGTGCTGTGTCTATGCTGTCAGATACTTTGTTTATTATAGTGCAGTCTTGGGTCGAGGGAGAGCGGTAGAGAAAGTAAAAGTAGCTAATGTTGTGTTGCATGATTAGTCTAAAGCACATAAAGACTTGATCATCCGTTTCTAGGTTTGTTTCTCTAGTCAAGGGAAGGGTATTACGAATGTAAACTCCAAGTCCGTGCATATGTCTGTCAGAGTCCTTACGACAGAGTGGGAGATATCCAGGCATGTTAAAGTAGTTATAGGGGATGGAGGAGTGTAGGTTAGTCTCACTTAGTGCTAAGATATCCGGGGTATTTGTTAGGAGAAATGCTTCAACATCAGCTAAATTAGTTCTAAGCCCACGGATATCATCACTAAACATCTATACATCTGGCATAGTAAGGTTAGAATTCCCTTACCGGCTTGTTCTTAGTTCACTTATTGATCCATGCTGAAATAATGTTATTTAAAAAGCCATTCTTAACATGGGGAGGGGAGGGTGTTTTGTACCTATTCTGTACTTTAACCTTACAATTGAACAAAAAAAATATAAAACGGTAATTAAATTTGGAAATACGATTTAAAAAATAGCGCGGATCACTAAGTGCATTAACACCCTTGTTTGTCTAATTTGAATTAAGTGCATTTGGATTTGAAATGTTTTCTGTTGAAAAAGAAAAATTTAACTCCCTACTTGTTCCTTTGGTATGTCTTATTTGAATTGAATTTTTTCTGTAAAAATTGCAAGGAAATCTTCTTGTGATATGTTGCAGACAACAAACGAAAACGTGGCAAAAAAGTTAAATAAATAAATGAATAAAAATACAATGAATAACTATTACCATTGCTAATAACAGTTACTTTTCTACCTAGATAGCTCGGCTCATTATTTTTATTACGTTTGTGAAATTATTCAAAAGGAAGGAATAAAGCACAAGTGGAAATAAAACGAAATAGTATTTTTTTTAAGTAATTACATAGTTGTTTTTTTTTTAAATAATTACACGTGAAATTCAAAATTGAAAATATAAAACACAACTGGAAATAAAATGATTTTTTTTATAATTACACATTTGAATTTATTCAAACGGTGGTTGAATCCAAGTTTAGCGTTACAAATTCCAGATAATTTTTTGAGGATGGGCATTATTGCCAAACAAATTATTTTGCGCTAAATAGTATGTTTTGTTTAAAAACATTAACCATTGTAAGCATAGAACAAAATATCAAAGCCGGTGATTTTGTTTACTTTATCGCCATCATCTAAATTGAAAATAAAAATGCCCGCTTCTTGTCTTCTTCATAAAGTCATTCTTTAATCTGATTGGTTCATTTTTTTCTTCGAAAGTGACCTGCCATTTCTTTTTTTTTGAAGGTGGGGGTTTCCCTTTATTTAAAATAAAATAAAACGAACGAAAAAATTATTAGACAAATTCATCAAACGTCAAATAAATTTTTTATTCCGTTCAAATGTAAAATAAATTTATTTTATACCATATAAATGTAAAATAAATGTTTAATAATGTTTGTTTTATTTTATTTTGTTCAAATCTTGTTTAATAATTTTTTCGTCTGTTTAAGAGAAAT
This sequence comes from Euprymna scolopes, assembly GCF_053919585.1. Lineage (NCBI taxonomy): Eukaryota > Metazoa > Mollusca > Cephalopoda > Sepiida > Sepiolidae > Euprymna > Euprymna scolopes. The sequence continues at coordinate 63,024,815 of NC_136493.1, read as the reverse complement.
CCCTCCTCCCCCCCGCCACAATCTCCAAAAAAAAAAGAAAGGGCAAGTCACTCTCGGAGAAAAAAAAATGGACCAACCAGATTAAATGATGACAAGCGGACATTTTTATTTTCAATTTAGATCATGGCGATAAAACAAAATCACTTGTTCTATACTTACAATGGTTAATTAAAAAAAAAAAAAAAAAAAAAGAAAAGAAAAAAAAACACCATTTAGCGCAAAATAATTCGTTTCGCAATAATGCCTTTCCTCAAAAAATTCTTTGGAATTTGTAACGCTGTATTCAACCAGTCAATTTACCCCCCCCCTTAAAAAAAATAATAAAATGATTTTTATATCGTAAACCGATTCAGCAATTTCCAGGACTGACTCCCTTACAACACACTCCCGCAAAAAAAGAAAAGATATCGTGAAACTTGAATTTAACTTGAAAAACTAAAAATAGCGCGGTACCATAAGCAGCAAATATATTTTTTTAATCTGAAAATCAAGGTTGTAATCGATGAAATTAACGTGAAAAAAAAGAAAAAAGTGTAAATTGTGGTGGGCTCAATTTCCTAAACGTCCGCCATGTCTAATTATCTGCTTTAACCCCCCCCCCCCAAAGTTAGTTGTAAAATCACCGTTTTTTTTTTTTTTAAACTTTGGTAATCAAGTGAAAAATGGAATTTTTACTTGATTTAATAATTCAAAATAAAAAGATTTTTGTTTTAATTATTTTTACTGTGCAATAATTTATATTAGTTTGAAATAAGTTACATTTAAGGAAAAAAACAGAAGTCTTTATTAAGGTCATACAATAAACAAATAATTATAATTATCATATAAGCTTTTACGGATTTATTCAAGTTTTGATGTTTAATTATCTGCTTAACCCTCCACCCTAAAAAAAAGTCAGTTGTAAAATAACCGTTTTTATTTTGTTGCTTTTTTTTCACTTTAGTAATCAAGTAAAAAATAGAATTTTCACCAAATTAAATCATTCGAAATAAGAAAAAGATGTTGGTGTGTGCAGGAGTTCAATTCACATCACTATGAAATAGGTAAAAAAAAAACAAAAAAAAAAAAAAAAAAAGTCCCTCACTACGGATTAAAAAATATTTCATCAAATTTCGTTTCATTCGAAATTTAAAAAAATGATGGTATTTATGCATCTATGTTACCACAGTGAAATCGTAATTTATATAGCCTTCTTAAATTGGGGAGGGACGGTGTTTTGTAACTGGGTTGTACTTTCACCTAACAATTTAATAAAAGAAATACCGTATAAATGAAATTTAACTTGTAAATACTATTAAAATTAAAGTATTTAAACAAAGTAACATAGATGCACAAACACCCAGATGATTTTTAATTCAATTTTATTTACTGTGCAATAAATTATATCAGTTTTAAATAAGTTACACTTTGGTACTTATACAGTTTAGTGACGACATTAAAAAATGGAAATATTGAAAAAAAATTTTATTGTACGTAACTGTTATAGACTGAAGTTCTCCGAAAAGAAATTTCACTTCATTTGATCAAGTAGTTTTTTTACAGCGAAAAACAATTATTTATCACGACTACGTCAACGGGCCCATTTTGGAAATGTTATTGCAGCGCCCAGGAATTCCCTAAGGGCAGGTAACTGCCGTACATAGCAGAATACCTCCATTTTAGGCCAATCTAGCCCTTTTTTCCCCACCAGAATGAGATTTTTTTTTTTTTTTTTTTTTTTTGCGAAGACAGATGCCATTTTTTTTTTTTTTTTTTTTTTAAATTTGTAACAGAAGTAAATAAAGGAAATTTAAAAATTTTCGAATTAAAAATTTTGTTTCGAAGTTATCCATGCGTGTCCAGCTGTGCGCATTCGAAAATAATCTCGTATAAAAATTCTTCAATTCTTTGCATTCTTCAATTTCTTTGCATATTCAATAGTATTCTTATTTAAAAAAAAAAAAAAAAAAAAAAAAAAAAAAAAACGCAAAAAATTGCAGATTTAAAAAAGAAAAAAAACGTAAAAAAATTGCAGATGTGTTGTTGCGCATCTCATTCTGGCGAGAAAAAAAAGGCTAGATTGCGAAATTTGGCCTAAAATGGAGGTATTCTGCTAGGTACATTTCCAAAATGGCCACGTTGACGTCGTGGTGATAAATAATTGTTTTTCGCTGTAAAAAAAAAAAAAAAAAAAAAAAAATACTTGATCAAATGAAGTGAAATTTCTTTTCGGAGAACTTCAGTCTATAACAGTTACGGACAATAATTTTTTTTTTCAATATTTCCATTTTTTAATGTCGTCACTAAACTGTATAAGTACCTAAACTTTAAAAGAAAACATTTAAAATATATTTAATACGAGTCTGTTATTGAAATCACACAATAATCAAATAATAATTTTAATTTTTAAAAAGAATCTATTACGTTCATTTAAAATTTACACATTAGAATCCTCCGATAAACAATTTGAGCGTTTTTTCTATATATTTTCCTGTAAAATTTTATGAATAAACGTTAATACGTACATAAAAATTAACCCAGGAGATTAACACATTCGAAAAGAATGCTTAGACCGCCACTTTAAGTTTTCATTGGTAAGCAAGATTTCTTTTATCCAATCGGATTATGGCTAGGGTTTTCCTTATTCAATCAGAATATGACGAAATTTTTCTTAACCAAGTTTTTTTTTTTTTTTTTTTTTTTTTTGCTTTATTATTGTTTATTAGCCATTTGGAATATTCCACTTTCCTTTTAAGGGATGTCAGGATGAAACTACTCAATTATTTTATGTAATTTTCAATTGTGCTAACTTTTCTGTGCGTCACGGCTAAGAGTTTGTTTTTTCATGTAGGTACTATACTGTAGAAGCACCTTATTTATTATTTAAAAGTTATCCTACTAGATGATTTTATGAGATTTTCAGTTTTAATCATTTGTATGTACGTCACAGGTAAAATTTTCTTCGTTTATTTCTATGGACACACTGTGCAAGTATCTTATTTCTTGGGTCGATTACTGTATTATTTCCTTATTTCTTATTTTAAAATGAAATTCGTCGATTATTTATATGTAATTTTTTATTATGCTTACTTTCCCATACGTTATGGCTAAGAGTTTGTCTTTTCATACGGGTGCTACACTGCAGAAGCACCATATTTATTATTTAAAAGTCATACTACTCAATGATTTGACAGAGTGAGCATTGCGGTTGTTGCTCTTGTTTCACTATGTGGGAGTGTGGGGGTTTTGTATGACCAATATGAATTCTGCATATAACAACTTGTTCTTTTCTTGATATCCTAATAGTTGGTTTCCATTCTTCCAGAATGGGTTTAATTTGATATAATTTGTTATTTGTGTTCTTGTTCCATTGTTGTTGCTATTTTGTATAAAATAGTTGATTGATTTTGTATGGAATGTTTATGGTATCTGAGTAAGCGGATCCACTGTGAACCCTAAATTTGTGGTCAGATAAGAATCCTTTTATAAATTGTGGGAGTCTACCTTTTAAATCTAGTTTATGTAAGTCTTTCATTATTCTATATTTCCATGTAGTATTGTAAGCTAACTCTATGTCGAAAAAGATTGCTGATAAATGCTTCTCTTATCGAACTAGGTTATCAGTTGTGCTTCTTTTATTATGAAAACCACATTGTAGGTTGGAAATAGGATTGTTGGATTCTAAATACCAAACGAGTCTGTCATTTACTATTCTTTCCATCATTTTGCACAAGCAGCTAGTTAATGAGATTGGTCTGTAGTTTTATGGGTTTGCATAATCTTTCCCTGGTTTTGGGATTGCTATTATTGTAGTTTGTCTCCATAAGTCTGGGAATTTGCCTTCTGTTCATAATTTGTTGTAAATTCTTAATAGTAATTTTATTGATTCTGTAGAGAGTTGTAAGAATTCATAATGGACTTCGTCTAGTCCTGGGATCTTTTAATAGAGTTTTTAATTTGGTTAATGTAAGCAGTTTATTGTAATCTTTTAGGTTTTTCGATTTAAAGTTTAATTTATACTGTTCGACATTTTGTTTAATTTTTACGATTCAAGGGATTCCCGACATTATGGTCGAATCAGTGTCTGCTCTGTCTGTTAGATGCTGAGGTTTTAGGGATGCGTTCATTTGCAATTTCTAGTAATGTTTCTGTAAAAAATTTTACTGTGACATTGGGTGACTCTATGTAATTCAATCTATACCTACATTTTTCTTTGTATAGTTCCCAGTTGGCCTTATTTAGTTTCTATCGGGGAAGTTTTTAATTGTTGAATTTTAGGCTTTCTATCAATATTGGCAAATGGTCACGTCAAGTGTCATCATGTATTTTCCATATACGGTGATGGCCCACATAAACTTAGGTCGATGGCTGAACGATTTCTACTAGATCGGTTGATGGGTCTAGATGTACCGTCATCGAGGAAGCATATATCATTTTCATTACATATATTACATATATTACATATATATCATTTTCATTATATATATATTACATATATATCATTTTCATTATATATATTACATATATATCATTTTCATTGATAAATTCTTCCAACATTTTGCCCTTTTTATTAGTGTCTTTACATTTCCATAAGATGTTATAACTATTGAAGTTTCCTAATAGGATGAAAGGTTTAGGTAATTTGTCAATCATTTTTTCAATTCGTTTTTATCTATGTCATCATTTAGTGGGATATATAGAGAGAATACTGGTGTTATTTCTAGTTTGCATCTAAATTGAGAGCATGGATGAGATTTTTCCATCTTTTTGGTTTATTTGCGTTTCTTGAGTATCTTTCTTGGCTCTTGGTTTCGATTAGTTCAAATTTGTTCTCATCCTCAACCAGCACCATTTCTGTTTTCTGTTTGTTATGCTGATTTTTCTGAGGTGGTTTTGTTTTGGTGGGTGAAAGATCCTTGGGTTTGATAGTAGTATTGGGTAAGTTTGGCATTTGCTGTTGTTTTGTTTGGTTTGTAGTATTTTTCACTTTCATCATTATGGGATTGGAGATTTTCCTTTGGGTCTCATTTAGTTAGCGTAGTTAAATTTCCATTTAATATTTCTGCTAGTGATCTTAATTCTTTCATCAATTCAATCAGATTGTTTTGTGCCGTTTCTCGTCTTGAAATCGCTATATTTGCATACATTGTTGCGTTTGATGTGCTCTTAACTCATCTTCTCGCTTCTGAGTATGATAAATTTTTGGTGTGTTTCATTATAGTTGTTTGTTTTTTCTTCTTCCAAACTTCACATTCTTTTGAATCAGCTGCATATTTTTGTTTACACTTTGCACATTTTAATGGAATTTCGCCACAGATTTACATGTCGGTGGTCTATTGCATCTGTCTTTGTGATGACCAAATTTGTGACATAGCAAAGGGTTTAGTATATAGATTTCTACTTTTTCTATTAAATAACCGATTTTTATTTCAGTAGGAGGTTTGGGGGTGTTGAAGTTTAGGATGTAGGTGTTCGTTGGAATCGTTTGGTTGTTTTTTTTTTTATTGCTGCTCTTTGGACGTCTATGGCGAACAAAGTGAGAGTTCTGGGCTTTTTATCATGCCCTTTGAAGAGTTCAGAGTGGTGTGAGGGTAAGCTTTTATTTTAAGGTTGTGGATGTGGTTTGGGTTTAAGTGTGTAGCTGCTGAGAGTTTATTGGATATTTCTATAAGAAGTGTGCTGTTCCATAGTTTTTTAATTGATGTGGTTTTTGTTATAGATCTAATTTCTTTTCTATGATGAATGGGGATAAAATGATGAATCTTGGAAATATTTTATCGTTGATTTTGTTGTCTGATTCTAAGTCTGTGTATGAGTATTCCGAGTTGGAATCGATATGGGGTCATTTTTTGTTAGATGCCATTATTTTTTGTATGTTTCCTCTTCCTTACTCCGCCCCCCTTAAAACCCACCAGTGGGAGATGCTAGGGGGAAACCCTTTCGCCCTATTATCCCAGGGATACAAGCAAGGTATACTCTCACTAGTAGGGGCTGTTAGCATTTCGGGTTTTCTTTGTTTTCTTGACCCTTATTTTTATGAAAGCTTCAGTTTTAATCCCTTCCTGTAACAGCTTTTCCATGCTATTGACCCTTGCACCACCTTTTTATACTTATGCTCTATCTCTTGTTTGTGATTAAGAGAAAAACAATTTTCAGAGGTGTCTGATGGTTCACTTTTCTGAAGTAGGGTCGTTTTATGTAAGTAAGCGTTAGGGCTTGGTGTGATTGACTGATTGGTCAGATCGGGCCTCTCCTATTGCCCGTCTAGCCAAAGTAAGAGCTGAAGTAATGTGTTGCGATGCCTAGAATGCTAAGCACCCAAGTCTAAGACAGCTCAATTAACAGGATCACATTCTAAAGCATTATGGGTAGCAACCAACGGCTATCTGGTTGCCCCATTTGGGAGATTTTACCCTCTTCAGGCTTATTCTCGTGCCCTATTGACAGGACAAGGAAAACAAAATTATACTTCACGTTGTTTACACCTTTCTATATTTATTCATGGGTTTCGGTTTACTTATTTTGTAGAATAAGGTATAACTAAAGGTTTAGACTTGTAGTAGATCTTGTTGTTTTGCTTCCTGGTTCAGTGGAATATAATTTAGCTCTGCAAGGTAAAGGGTTTATAATATTCTTGATTGGTGTGTGTTTAAGTTAAGATACCAGTAGGGAGGTGGGGGTGGAAAAAGAAAAAGAAAAGAGGGGGAGGGGAAGAGAACTATTGATTTTGTTTTGGCTTTGGCTTTTACATGATTTAGTTGTGTAAATAGTTAAAAGAAAAAACAAAAACAAAAAAAGGTGTTAATGTAGATGCATTTGAGTCAGGGAATTATCTTCCGACAGCCTGATCTTGTTGCACCAGTTCAATTTAAATCCATGTCTTCCAATAACTGAGATATACAATATATCACTAAAATTATGTATTTTTCAATTAATTATCGTTTATCAAACTTTGCAATAAAATATTTCCAAACTTGGAAAAATGCAGATAGAATTTTTTTCAATTCTTGATGACCAAATAGTAATTTTTTCTTCAAGATAAGCAGGTTGGAAATGTTATAAACATTTTTGCTTTTTAAAGTATTCACTTTTTTTTAAACATTATTTTATTGATTTTTTCAGCACACCTGATTCAAGAATATACCATTTCTTGTGTGTGAAATTCAAGTATTCATGTTTTTCTAGAACCCATTGAACCAATTCTAAAGATAGGAAATGAGATAATTACTTTTTGGATGGAAAATACAATCAATAATTTTGTGAACTGCCCCAAAAAAGAAAATACATTGTTTGCATTAATTTCTTAACTGCATGTGTCGTTCATTGTGAAGGCTTAAGTTAGACCCACTCTCACTTTTGAAACAGAATGAAAGGCCAGGAAATAGGAAAATTAATGGTTTTCATGAAAGGGTGAAAGGGTGAAAGCACATAAGATCGTGTAAACAAATAATGGAAATAAAATCAAACAAGTCAGTATTAGACACAGAATCGTAAAGAGCAGATGTTCGTCCTTAAACGCTGCTAATTGTTGAATTCGTCTGTCTCTTTTTCTGCTCAGTAAAAGTTATTCAGAAATTTAATCTATATATTTTGGTTAGAGATATCTTATGTTTTATCATTGGTGATAATGACGTTCCCGTCACAAATAGCAAAAGGTCTCCCATTAAAAATTTTCATATAAGTCTGGACGAACAGAAAACACAAACAGCTATAACAAGTTTCTATGTAGTAATCACCTTGAAGAAGTCGAACCCACTATGTAGCATATCTACCTGTAACTTGCAAGTTATTTTGTCGTTTTTTATAGTAAGGCCATAAAACAAATAAAGTTGGTTTTGTTAGAAAGCTGAATAAAAAAATATGATAAAAATAATTTAAAAAATATAATCATGACTCAGTAATATTATTTAACGTTACATTTAATTTCATGATGATAAAAGTTGGCATTTGTTTTTTTCTATGAATACAGTGCATTTGACAAACAATTAAACATCTTCAAGATTTATAGAACATTTTCTTTTAATCATGTATCTGTAATGCTATGATTTATTTTCCTTACACGTCGAATCATTTATAATCATCTGAGTTGTATAAAAATAGTTATCTCTGTTGTTTTCAACCATGTAAACAAACAATGAATAAAGGTGAACACTACGTGCGTCCTTTTAGTCTCTACTAAATTTTGTTTCAACATAGTATGTAGTTAAGAATAAACATGCACCTTTTACAACCGCCAACACAAATGTCCTGTATAGGCAACACTGAGGAAAACTTCAAAACTTAGTTCCAGAAAAAACATGTTAAGCAATATCGAATGATCATTCTTTTTACAGGTAATTTAGTGAAAAAGCAATGAAAACGTACAAGCATTTTCATTTGTAGTCACAGTGTTTTTGATTCGCAAGTTCTAAAATTTTGAAAAGGACAAAAGAAATTCGGCTCACGAATGGAACATTTTCAACAACAGAAATTAAAAAGGAGAAACATGGTTCAATACAACGTCACATAAACTAAGGAAAGGTGCGTGTGATGAGCTGAGGTTTAGTAAAGGAGAAAACTTTCTAAGTTAATAATACAACAAGAAGCAACAGCTTAACAGATCGCCTCGACTTTCAAGGTCACAGTTAATGCTAAAATTAAGTAAAACTGATCGACTTAAATAACCATTAATTAAGAAAGGTGTGATATAAAACTATTCTAAATAAAATTCCTGAATCCACTTAAGTGATTCATGAAATAAGTATGGAAATAAATATAAGTTGCGACAATAGTTTAGAATTATGTAAGGAAGTGATTTAATGAATAAGAAATATGTCTTGGATTGATGACAAAATCATTTTCAGACATATTAATTAATTACAAGTTTCTGTCTTCTTTTAATCGAACGTAGATTCGGGGAAATAAAAATCTTAAGAGTAATTCTATTATAAGTATTACTTATAAAAATAAAATAATAGTGCAATACTATTGAATAGCATTTTAGAAATCATTCTTAAAATTTAAGTTTTTGTAGTATTTCTATTTCTCTTTTCAGAGATGCAATTGAAAATAAAATTTTATACAAAGATAAAGCACATTTGAAACATCAAAAAATCAATTTCACTCTTCTCTTATCAAGGTCATCATTGAAGTATTAAAAAAAAAATTTGAAGCCACTTAATGTTATGAGCTAAAAACATTTCAAACTCAAAAACATTTCAAACTTAAAAACATTTCAAACTCAAAAATATTTCAAACTCAAAAACATTTCAAACTCAAAAACGAGCCACGATAAGTGCTATATGGATTGCGACCCAGAAAGCAATGTTTCCTCCTTTGTCAGAAACATCATTGATGAAATGTGAGCAGTAAAGGACAGAATAAGAAAAGCGAGATAGGGAGTCCAAAAGTAAACATAAGCTTCACTTTCTACTCTCCAAAATTTACTAATCTTTTATTTTAATAGATGCTAACATCAGTTCGATCGTCCATCAATACTTTCAATTTCATGGAAAAACTGGAATCTCAGTCAGCAGGATGAAAAATAACAAATGTAATCGATTTTTTAGTTGCTATCGATTGGTGATCTAACTATTGTATAGCGTTCACTTGGATAGTATCTATCTATCTATCTATCTATCTATCTATCTATATATTCATATCATATACATACATATATAGAGAGAGGCACAAATTGTTGACTTCTTGCTTGTGTAATGCCGGTTTTTAAGAACTCTTGCTTCACTATAGATTCGCCATGCAGATATCTTTACAGGAGATATCCATTGTTTCTCGAGGTTCATTGACTGAGGATTCTGTGAACATTTGTGCAACTTTATTGTTTTATAAATCGAATAATTATTCTGTGATATTTCTTATAATCCAAAGTTTTTATTTTGTAATCGTTGTAATACAAGGAAATAGTCAATACTTAACATTACAAATAATTAATACTTTAAACAAAAAATAGACCATGTCTCAATGACACAAAAACTATTTTGTTAATGTAAATTTGCTCATGACTATTTATTTAAAAAAAAAAAATTTACCACACGAGAAAGGAATTTAACTTATGTTAAAACAGGCCGATACTCGTAAGAAAGGTCTCCGAAAATTCTCTTTGACTTAGTTGGAAACACATTCAATACATTGGAATACTTGTAAAATACTGAATGCGATTGGGAAATTAGAGCTGATAACAAACACATGAAGAGAAAAATGAAAGAAACACGAGGTTTACTCCGGGTCAAAAAAGCCAAAATACATAAAATCAGTTTTATAGGTTCACAAACAGAACGGCACTTTATTCATATGAGCCAACAAAATAAATAAAAAAACAAAATAAATAAAAAACAAATAAATAAAAAACAAAATAAATAAAAAAAAACAAAGCAAATAAAAAACAAAGCAAATAAGTAACAGCAAATAATTCCCTTTTAGCAAAATAAATGTCTATTTCCTCAAATGTGTTTCATTCAAGAAAATTGTCAGATTTGTCAAAATATGTTGCTCCTGTTTTATTAAAGGGGAAAAACAGCTTGCAAAATTGAAAATTGATAATTTAAAACATAGAAAACCAATTTTTATTTCTAAGTCGTACACAAATAATAGAAAGAAAACACAATTTCAATATGAGTTACTTAATGAAACAGTAAGTGAAAATAGAGATTGGATAAGATATTCCACAAATCGATTCAATTCAATTCTCAGCAGTTTGTTGGAGGTTGAAATACATGGAGTCCCAGACAATAAAGAAGTCACCCATTGGTTTATTTTGTCACATATTCATTCATATGAAAGGCACAACGCAACAGATTACTGCCCGTTCCCCTTTTTAGTTTTTAATAACAAAACAACAGCATAATGTGTTGACTATTCCCATTTTTGTGATATGTGGTTAGTCTGCTTACCACCCAGATGATCTCTCTCTCTCTCTCTCTCTCTCTCTCTCTCTATATATATATATATATATATATATATATATATATATATATATATATAAAATATGTCAATTTCCAGTCGTAAATATTGCAGAATATTTCCTTTTGAGAAAAATACGAATTAAGCTATGGATGAAATAGTAGATTAGGCTCTCAAATCTTATTTGTGCAACTAGTTTAGTATAAGAAAAATTCAGAAATAACACTAGTCGTTTTCTGCGTGTCTGTACATTATTTCCAGTCGCCTTAGACTTCTTCTTTCCACTGGACTGAAGTACAAATTTCCAGAGGCTAAAAAAAATTCCATTCCAAAACCATCGATTCGTTTGAATGAGCAAAATGAACATTTTCAAAATATTAACGAAATTTGAGTCAATAATACAACTGTTAATAAATATTTACTTTAATTATTCTTACATATATACTCTTATATTTCTTTTTTATGCATTCTACATACAACTGTTGGCATAATAATCAAACTTTACTGCACGGTTTCATTTATGAATAATTTGGCTTTTCACAGGAAGTAAAACATCACCAGAAGAAAACAGTTTCTATGCTTATCAGAACAGAATAAATTCCATGAATCCTGTTTACCTGTTCTTGCATTTGCAGTAACAGAAACAGTGCAACTGGTTTCCATTGCAACAAAAATTTATTTAGACTTTTTATTTTGACTTGTGTGCTTAAAGATTCAGATGTAAACACTACTGCGTGCCATATATATATATATATATATATATATATATATATATATATATATATATATATATATATATATATATATATATATATATATACTCTCCACTTATTTGACAATGTCGACTCAGAAGAGGTGTGGTTGGAGAGTGCGCACCTCTTGCCACCCTTACGAAAGTTATTCATAGTCTGTCATGACCGAAGGAGCCTTTACTTTACTTTTTACTTTGTTACTTGAGTCTATTTCATCTGCCAACAAAACAGAAGAAGCTATTTGAAGACGGATTTACTTTTAACGGTTCTTTCCCTTCGTCTTCCGTCATCCTTTTGTTGTCGTATTGCCATCCAGACGTAATATTAATGTAATGATATAGACACACACAGTACTTTTGCATCATTTAGAACTCATCACACCTTTTAAGGTAATGGAAGCACCCCCACATTATCCCCTTTTGGGGAGGTTTACCGGTTTATTGCCTGTAATCTGAAGTGTTTAATCTTTTGTGAAGTGTGACATGACTAATCGAACACTTGAGGGCAACATTGATTTCTATCGTTCCTTTAAACATGTACATGTATCATTTCTGGTTTAGTTTTTGTGACCTGAAAAGTACCCACGAGATCAAGGTGGAAATTTTTCCTGTTGCTTAGCCTATACATTGAATTTTAACGGGTTTGTTGTACCACTATTTTCAACTTATTTGTTTTCAGATCGGAATTCCTTTTGTATCCCTTAAAATTTATATGGTTCTAGCCCTGCACTAATCTTGTGGCAATATATTAAATTGGAAAATAAGATGGATCTGCATTAACTGCATACCATCCTCCTAGGTGTCATTACTTCCCTTTGAAAACGAATAGGTTTATTGCTTATTCCGTGGTGCTTTTATTTGTAAGGGAATGTGTATAGGATCGACCAGGATATTTTTTGACGAAATTGATTTTAAAATATAAATTGATTTTAAAATATAAATTGATTTTAAAATATAAATTGATTTTAAATATAAATTGATTTAAAAATATAAATCGATTTTAAAATATAAATTGATTTTAAAATATAAATTGATTTTAAATATAAATTGATTTAAAAATATAAATCGATTTTAAAATATAAATTGATTTTAAAATATAAATCGATTTTAAAATATAAATTGATTTTAAAATATAAATTGATTTTATTATTTTCATTGCACTCAATGAGTGTGCACAGTTTCATCCACTTTTAAATATTGTCACTATAATATACGTTTAAAGTAAATGTTAAAGATAAAGTGAAAAAACGGTTTATATTTTTCATTCATATGACCTTCCTTCAAGTGTTTGTGTACAGATACAATTATTTAACCTTTACTTTTCCTAATAAAAATTTTCTCGCCCATAGGGGAAAAGCAGGATGCCTTTTGATAGATGAAATATAAACGTTCAAATATGCATTATTTACAAATAGAGCCCACTAGTTCATACATAAAATATACTAATTTGTAGACAGCTGTTTTCTCGTTTACGATTCATTAGTGTGGCTGGACATAGCAAGTGCACTCACGTCAAGATTTGAAATCTAAATGGCCGTTCATATACAGATATGATCAGCAGTCAAGTACACAGTATATACATAATTTTCATCATACATATATTCATATATTCATAAATGTGTGTTTAAAAAAAGAGGATGACATATATTTCATAATATATTTTATTTAGTTTAGACAAAACAGAACAGAAACTATTTTTAAAAATGCTTTTAAAACAAATTTTTTTCCTGCGTTTCTTCTATTTTATATAAAACATATTTTTAAACGTCAGATATTTTTATTGGCTACAATTTGTGCAGCTAAATATGTCCAAGACGTTTTACTAGGAACAACACTGTATGTATTATATGTTATTTTTAATCAATAATATGATACTTGAAGCAGTGTCCATGTAAAATAAGCAGTTTGTCACATTCAGAATTGTTCTGATTCACACAAACAGTATTTAAATACAAACACGTTGAAGTCATTAGGCAATATAAGTCAAAACGAAGATAAGCGCAGACTCGTTTTTAGGATGACCTGAAAATGTTCCTATCCAGTTTTTGTTGCTTTTTTTTATTTTGCCACACAACTATGAATTATTATAAGACCCACTTGCCATAATTCATTAATAAATGAGTCTCTGTGTCCTTCTGCACTCAACCATGAACCCTGTATTTTCATTTTTATGTTTTAAAGTTTCTTTTACTTTTTCATTTCTTTGTTTACGTCATTGTCTCTTATTCTCTTATGCTACTACTACTTCCATCTATTCCTTATCTTCTTTATTTACGTCATTTAGTTATACCATCATTTTATGCAACTACTACTACTTTAGTCTTTCTCTTTCAGTCTTTATTTACACAATTTATTTGTGTCATCCTTTCATTGTGACTAATGCTGCTACTAATGTCCCTCTATTCTTCGTCTTATTCAATCCCCACATCGTTTTTGTTTTACTCACCTTCATCCCAAACAAGGCATATCGTGACTTGGACGTAAGGGGTTACTAATTGGTACTATGCCTAGGAAAGATTAACAAGATGTTGGTTTATGTTACATTTGAACTTCTGCATATCAGTACAGTCAGGGAAACAGGTGGAAGGAAGAGAATTCCAAAGTCTAGTTATTCGAGGGAAGAAGCTACTAGAGTAAAAAGCTTTTTGGCATTTAGGGATTTCAACAGTGAAGAGGTGTGGTTTTGTTGCTAAGCAGGTTTGTTGGGATATATACATTGAGGGGGCATAAGTGCAACGAGTTCACTAGAGCACATTCCATTAAAATATTCGTAAAACACAAGGATGCAATATTGTGGCGATGGGGCAGGGGTTGGAGTATAGTTGATAAATTGGCATCTTTTAGATTGAAGACTCTTTTTTGAACCCTATCCAAGAGAGAGAGAAACTAGTGGTAGATGCACCAGTCCAAATGTGGCAACAATACTCCATGCATGAGTAAATACTGGCCTTGTAGAGGTACAGGATACTCTCAGGTGTGAGTAGTTTTCTAACACAAGTCTTGCAGGAGTATTCAACACGTCCTCAATGTATTTGTTCCAGTTCATATTTCCTGTGAATGTTAAGTCAATGAGTTTGAAGGAAGAATTCTCACATAGGGAGTTGTTTGTCATGGATATCGATGGTTGGAGAGGCTCCTTGAATTGTTAAAGGAGAGTAGCTTAATCTTTCTAGCATTCAATGTTACCATCCATTTATGTTTTTTTTTTTTTTTTTTATTCAATTTTCACCCCAAACAAGGCACAGTGCCACTTTGAAGCAGGGGGCTACTATTAGGGAATTAATTAGCGGGGTCATTATGAAGGGAGAAGAGTAGAAAGATGTTTGTTAACATTACACTTGAACTTCTGCATATCATTGCAGTTGGGAAAGCAGAATCCCGGAAGGGAGTTCCAAAGACCCGCAGTTCTGGGGAAGAAACTATTGGAGTAAAAGGCTTTCTTGCACCTAGGGATCTCCACTGTAAAGGGATGAGACTTAGTAGCTTGTCGGGTTTGTCGGGGGTAGTTACGTCGGGGAGGTACAAGTGTTTGCAGTTCGTCAGAGCATTCACCATTAAAGTATTTGTAGAACAGGCAGAGGGATGCAACATCTCGTCGATGGGACAGAGGTTGAAGCCCAGATGACAGTTCAGGACCTATCAGGTTTGCGACTCTTTTTTGAACCCTGTCCAGGAGCGAGAGACAAGCAGCAGATGCACCAGCCCAGATGTGACAACAGTACTCCATACATGGGCGAATGGTTGCCTTATAGAGGTATAGGATACTGGCAGGCGTAAGTAGTTTTCTAGCACGGTAGAGGGAGCCAACCTTCCTTGCAGCAGCCTTGGCAATGCTCTCAATGTATCTATTCCAGTTCATATTCCCTGTAAACGTTAGGCCGAGGAGTTTAAAAGAAGTACTTTCAGGCAATGTGTTCTTGGCCATTGCTATTGGTGGTAGAGAAGGTTTCTTGTAGTTATTGAAGGAAACAAGCTTAGTCTTAGCAGCATTGAATGAGACCAACCATTTTTGTCCCCATTCCACTACGGATTGGAGGTCATCCTCTAGTGTTTCTGCCATTTTCTTGGATATGTGTTCATTTGTTTTCCCCTCATATCTGTTATAGAGAGTGGTGTCATCGGCAAATATACCCATCTCCGAAACAATATTATCAGGGAGGTCGTTTATGAATATCAGGAACAATAGAGGTCCAAGGATAGACCCCTGAGGCACTCCCGCATTTATGTCATATTGTTTGGATGTACGTCCGTCGAGGACAACTTTGATTTTTCTATTACTTAAGAAGGATTTAATTACGTTATGAATTCTTCCAGTGATTCCATATGATCTAATTTTCCTTAGAAGACCATCGTGCCATACCCTGTCAAAAGCCTTAGATATATCAAGGGCCACCGCTCTACCCTCCCCTGTTTTATCCAATGAACGGTATATACGTTCAGAAACTACAGTTAAGATATCTGCTGTTGAACGGGCTTGCCTGAATCCATATTGTTTGTCAGTCAAGAGTTTAGCAGCTGTTAGGTGCTGGACTAGGGCTTTATTAACTAAGGACTCAAATATTTTGGCGAAAAGCGGGAGGAGGCTAATGGGGCGATAATTTAGTGGGTCAGTTCTTTCACCAGAATTCTTGAAGACTGGTACCACAGAGGCGGTTTTCCAGCAGTCGGGAAAACAAGATTCGTTAAGGCATTTATTGTAAAGTTTGGACAGAACTGGAGCAACCTCGGCAGAGCATTTTTTAATAGCACAGCCGTTTCCATTCCTCTACGGTTTGGATGTCATTTTGTAGGGATTCAGTCATTGTCTTAGATTTATGTACATCCGGTCTTCAATCATGCATGTTATAAAGTGTTGTATCATCACAGAGGTTGTTGATAAATATCAGGAATAATAGTGGCCCTAGGATCGACCCCTGAGGCACTCCTGCTGTTATGCTGTTTGGATGAACATCTATTAATGACAACCTGGATGGTTCTATTGCCTAACAAGGATCTAATCATATTTAGTATTCATCCAGTTATACCAAATTATTTAATTTTCATTAGCAGCCCTTCATGCCAAACCTTGTCAAAGGCCTTGGATATATTGAGAGCTACAGCCCTGGCTTTTCCTACCTTATCCAGTGCATGGTATATGTGTTCAGTGTTAACTGTTAAAATATTTGTAATAAAACGACATTGCCTAAATCCATACTGTTTGTCAGAGAGAAGATTAGCTTTTTGTGAAGAAGATTTGAGTGAAGATGAGGAGGAGACTGATGGGGCGATAATTGAGAGGTTCGGTCCTTTCACCAGAATTCTTGTATACCAGTACCACAGAGTCCATCTTCCAGCTATTAGGGAAGAAAGATTCAGCAAGGCATTTGTTATAGAGTTTGGAAAATACAGGGGCTAGCTCAGCTGAGCATGTCTTAATTAATACAACACGGATGAGATCAGGCCTACACGCCTTGTAGGTGTCTAAGTTTTTTATGATATAGCAGACATAAGAAGGGGTGATTTTCAGATCATCAATTATAACTTCTGTCTATATAGAAAAATTTGGGAGCGAGTTGATTGTCGGCTCTAAGGTGGAATTGGAAGTGAACCAACGGGCAAGCAGTTATGCTTTCTCAGTTGCCATGCATGCAACCTTCTGGTTGTTGGATAGTGGAGGAATTACTGATTGCCTTTTATTCATTACACTATTATAAATTTTCCAGAAATCATGAATTCCTATCTTCTGCGATTCTATGTGTTCCCTGGTTATTTTAGCTTCTATTGGCTGTGGCTATTTTATAATTAACAATGATTTCTAGCATCTATAAATTTTTGCTTATTCGTATTCGACTTATGACATACAAACTGGCAGAGTGCTTGCTGTCTTTACACAATAGTAGCTGCACAATCTGTAGTGAAAAATGGGGGTGAGTGGGGCTTGTTATAATACTTCCAAGTGGGAACATGCTTCAATGCCCGTTTTGTACAATTCAGTTGTCTCATTGGCACACGGTTCAGCAGGAAAAGAGAAGACATTGGTCCATGAGCCTCTCTGATAGCTTCATAGTCAACCCTGTTTGCTTTGAACCTATCTCTTCCTTAAGCAATTTAGGTTTGCAAACCCAAGAATTTGTTCAAGTCACCAGCCCTAGGAAGGTTGTCAATCATGACTGAGGAGGCCTCCCTCCCCCACTTTTAATATCACAGTTTTTCTTCTCCTAGGTAGATAACCTGACCCGATCTACAGATCCCTCACGTCGAGAGAGGTAACCATGCACCTGGTTTCTAGACCAGATATTTCTGCGCTTCCACATGGATGAGAATATTGAGTATCATATTTTAATAACGTTTTGCTTTATTCTAAATAAATAAGCGTAGGATTGGAAATAGATTCCCTCTCACATTAAGAAGAAATCGTGTATTTAGTAAGTATTGTGAAAAAAACAATCTGTTTTAGTAATTAATTTGTTTTAAAATAAGTGACTATACTAAGATCTCCTTCTTGTCTTCTTCTTTCTTTCTTGTTCTTTTCTTGTGTTTCATAAAAGAGGCGCAATTTTTCCCCTCTGGACCAAAATACTGTAGGTTTACAACTACATATGGCACATAAAAATTTATTATGTTTACGCTATTGGCCATTACCTTATATAACTATAGAACTCCATTACAGACACATTATTCTATAATACACTTATTCCTAGGAGCGCCATCTTCATCATCGTCATAAGTAGCTCAGATTTGACCCTCTGTTCGATAAGACCTCTTACGATCCCATTCTACACTATGTGCATTTATACTTTTTTTACTTTCCCGGGCCTACTCCGTCATTAACTGACTACTGAATTCATACACATCGCCTACTATTAACGCTTTACCTCTACACAAATAGTGATTTCTCCCTCTCCCCATCCCTCAAAATCTCATTGGTGGAGATCTACATATTCGAACATTTCGAAATAAAGAAACATCATTCAAAAATGAACACACCAGAGGTTACAACAAACATGGCTTCCCTGGGTAGAATCATTGGATATTAAATACCTAGATTACAAACTTCGGGATCCAGAAAAAAAAAATGAATCGCACTTCATTTAAGTTATTGCCAGTACTATTTTCATTAATATCTTAATAACATCAATAGGAAACATATCAATTGCTTTATTGATTATTTGTCGTGTTATTTTACCAAACACAAATTGGACTTTCATATTTTCCTTGCTGTTTACATTTATTTCATTTACCGGTTTCACATAGACCTTGAGACATGGGAAGACGTGGCTGGGAGCAGGTTGGCATAGAGGAGCGCTGTCCACAAAGGTGCTGCGCTTTATAGTAGTGACCTAAATCAAGCTGCTGAGGATAAACGCAAGCACAGAAAGGACGGATTATCAACCAGACACACCCAACCCCTCCCCACCACCACTACCTTTATCTGCCCAAATTGCACAAGACAAATTGGGTCTAGGATTGGGCTCTATGCTCACCTGAGGACCCACAGAAGCCACAACGGAGGACAGTCTTACTCGGACACGAGTGACCGCCGATGATGATGATGATTTCATTTACAGTGATTAATAATTATTATTCATCTTTTATTTCATTAATAAAGTTACAGCAACAACTCATTATTAATTATATTTTATTTTAGTAATAAAGATAACAGAATAGTAATTCGTTTTTAATAAACGGTTATTATGGACGCTTTAGACAAACATTTCGTCTTATTTTGTTTACGAGTTGCCGAGTTGATTTTTTTATAGTATAAATGCTTTACAGACTTTAAATGGCTAAAATTAAATCCCGCTATTATTTCACATGTTCAGATGTGGTTTATTACTTTAAACTAACCGTTGACTTTAGCAATAGTATTTCGGGTTTTTTTACTAATACTGGGAACGCACTAGCAGTGTCAGAAATCGCCATTAAAAATGCGCAATAAAAACTTGAATAATTCGACCTCCTATCTTTCGAAGCTTATAACTACTTGAAAAATGTAATTTAAGCCCTAATATTTTTTTTCAATTAAAGGAGCAAAGAACAAATTAAAAAAATAACAGGTTTAATAGCAAATTATGCAATAATTGTTTTTTTTAAATAGGTTTTTTAAAAAGATTTAAAGAAAATCAACGATTTTTAACTTACTTCGATAATATATATATATATATATATATATATATATATATATATATATATATATATATATATATATGTATATATGCATTCCAAAAAATCACTTACCTATAAAAATACTAATCAATGGGTACTTCCATTCTTTATTGTTAAGAATTTATTCATATTTATATTTTATATTCCATGTCCTTTTTAAATAAAATACTTTTTTAAGTGAGTATTAAAAAAACGCGACATCAGATGTTTTTCACACTTGAAATAAAGGGAGACAAATATCTGCTTTTCTTCTAGTTGACATCTTCGGTGGCTTTAAGCGCTAGAATTAATGTCTCTTTCTGTTGCGTGCTGTAAACAAAAGTTAGTAAATATGGGCCACTGTAGATGTAAAATGATCCCATTTCACTTACCAGTTTTTGCCGTTAAAAAAAAACACTCTACCGATTTTTGATTTTTTTTTTATTCTCTTAAAGAAATACGTGATTTTTTTATTTAATATATTTATTTCTTCTTTATGGAGTGAATTTTTTTTTTAAATATCTAAAAAAAGCATTGAATGAAATAGAAAAAATTGCCGTAATTATACAAAATTTTCTGTAGAATATAACAAGATTATAAGGTTTCACTTAAAAAAATCAACGTGGTTTAATAAAAGGTATTAAACTTTGGACTTTACAGGTAAATTTGTAAATAACTGTTCTTTTTTTTTTAATTTAGCTTATTTTATTTATTGATTTTATCTTCAATTTGTGACATAAATTTAAGGTGAGAAAATTAATTATTTTCATTTTAATTGATATTTCAAAATGGGGGGGGGGCGGGTGAATAAAAAAGAAACACTTGTCTAGAATATTATATTCGGTTTATTGAATCTCACACTGAACCTGAAAATATCTTTAAAATTGAACCAATAGAAAAATTTTATAGATTTTTAAAGTTTAAACATTGAAATAAATTTAACTCGTAAAACTCAATTGATTTTATTACGTAAAAAAAATGGCTGCATGAACGCGCGCAGGCACTTTATAAACACTGTTTTTTTTTAAAATAAAAAATAATATTTCTATTATTTTTTTAAACAACTTTAATAGTTTATTTTGGAAGTATATTCCATAAAGAAAATAAACAACTCACTTTAAGGGTGAGAAAGATAGATTTTGTTGAGGACGAAGGAAAAACTTTGCCCCAGATTGTCCAGGGCATTTTGAAATTCTTAACTATGAATTATAAAATAATCTAATGGGTGTGTGCGAAAAATAGTGAGACTGATATTACAAGCAGTTTATTTCTATGCCAAAGTTTCCCCTACAAAGTAGTCAGTATTATATCATTGCATTTTTCAATCCTAACCCCTGCCACACCTCTTTTTGCAGGGTTCTACTTCACGTTGTCATCATGATCACGTAAATAATCCTTCGAGTTTGATACGAACAAAAAGAATGTAAAACAAATAATTCAATGGTTGTAAAAAGTATACTTATATACTCCCAAGCTAACATGTTAGATCACAATCCATGTTTCGCCCATATCTCACATTACTATTCAGACAAATCTAGTATTAATGAAGATTAAGAGTTCGTTAAATAAACTTATATTAAGAAATGTCAGCAACGTCATCTTTCTAATTATAGTTATGATCACTAAACTAAATATGTTTTATATCACTAAAATTTGATCTTTTATGATCTTTTATATGATTTTCTTAATACAACCTTTGCAAATCTTTGTTTCTTAATGTATTCGTCTCATAGATATGTCTAATTAATATCTTTAAATTATAATTTTTAATGAAATCATTAAATCTAATTATCGATTTCACAACAGATATACTATGGTTGCAGGTATGTAATGTATAATATCAATGCTGTGTTTCTATCTGTCTTTGCTTTTTGTCCACTTGAAAAAAAAACTACACCAAGATCAAATACCACTTTTATCGATTAGAATTTTATGTTAAATTTAATAGTGTGATTAATATTATGTTGAGTGTTTTCACATACTAATATTTTAGGGTCTTTGGTCACAAGGGATATAAACAGCAAAGACTTTTTTAAAGATCTGTAACAAAATTACTTCAGATGAAGAAGAAACCAGTTGTAAGCTAGTGAGTATTCCCATAACATGGTTAGTACTCAGCTCTTACTTGACAAAAATCGGATTCACCAACATTTCTTTCTTACAATCTGAATGAACGTACAGAACGGCATAATTTACTGAAAGAAGTCAAAGCTTTCAAAAACGAATTTCAATTGTTAAAGAAGATGATTGATGCACTTAATTCTGCAATAACTGGATTAAGAGTTTGGCGGACACATTGTGAAGAAAAAAAAACTTAGTTCCGGCGGACGATACTTCATCTGATGAAACATGGTGGACCCGTGGCAAATGTCACCGTCATGCAAACATGGCTGATGCCCGAGAAAAGGACCCTTACAATGATTGTACTAAAATTGGAAAGGAATACTCTAATCACGCAACACCAGGCTCAAAGCAAGAGTGTTCTATTATAATCTATAGTGGAGAAGAAGCAATGGCAGCACGATGTTCCTATTGTTTGAAACCGTGTGTCTGCTGCATTTGATGACAGACACCATGAAGATGGATCAGCAATATCACGAGACATAAGCACTAAACAAATGGCCCAAGTACAAATTTACGGCCGCACCCAATAAGGGTTATGTATATGCAACCATATTCTTATGGCAGTTGAGTTTTCCTGGAGAGATGTTTAGGGTCTATCATAAAAATGTATTGGACAAAGACGGTCATCCTTCATAAAACTTTTGCTTCAAATAAACTTTCGTGAATATTTCCATGCATGCAGGTAGCCAGACACATGAACAGAGGCGAGGGGGGGCACCAGAAGTGTATCATCCGCATGATATCCCTCAGCCTGTTATATATTAATAAAAAAGAACCGATAAAGATAACTTAAGAAAACAGAAACGAGTTTCTCGGTTTTGAAGATGAAGGTTAAGTGGGACTAATCGCCAGACATATCCAACATAAATGAAGCTGTTCATATTTAAAATCATATACAGTGAAGAAAATCGAATTTGCGCGTGGTTGGCTTTTGTGCCGTTATATTGTGTGGAGAAAAAGTTAAATTATACATCATTTTGATATTATTCAATTCTGTTATTCAAATAAAAACGATATCATTGATAAGAAAAGCAAACAAACTATTTTGTAGAAGAACAATTGCTTTTCTATGGAAATGTTCACACTCTTCCATCAATTGTTAACTTTTTCTCTTTTGTTATTTCATTTTTGTTTTTATTTCCAATTGAATCAAATCTAAGTGACATTATAATGCAACGTATTTTTTCTGTTCAAATTGTTAAAAGGTTTGCTTGTATTATTCTTTTACAGTATACTTACTCCTTAAATCTAATTTCGTTTCTTTTCAAAAATAGTTGAAAAAAAATTGATGTTTATCATACTAAATTGTATCTATTAAAAAGGTCCATAAGTGTCAAATATATGATTGGTGAACGTGAAATAAAAAATACTCAACGTTAAATAAAGTTTAAAAAATTTGCTTTTTTTATTTTAATATCTTCAACCAAAAACTCAAAATAAATATTTTATTTTATAAAATTAATTGTTTTGATTTAATTTACGCAAATATAATTTTTTATGAAATATCTGCATTTCTCGATTCAATGGCAATTATCAAATGAATTGTTTTATATGCGTTTTCTTATTTGTTTTCGGCATTTTGTCTTTTATGATATTTCGGTAGTAGTTTCTGCTGAATCATTCACTTTAATATATCATTTTTTTTACGTTTTGAACAAAGATTACAATTACAATTAGCTCGTGAATGAAGTGATTAAAATCTTGAAGAAAATGAATACTAAATACCAAAAAAGTAATCACATTTCGACCATATAAAATATGTTCGAATACAAAAACAATAGTCTCAAAATGAAATGTTGTCAAACACACGATAAGCATCTTTTTCCGTAGTTGCATTTCAAGTTTACTTTTCATTAAAAGACAATTATCAGGCAATTTCAGGTCATATAAACGAGCTAGCAACACAGTCAGAGTTGTTGACATTATGTGAAAGGTTAGAGGAAGTAAAACATGTAGGAGATGCCTTCAGCAATTTTCCAGACTTTTTAGTACAGACATTTAAAAATTGTAGACTCTTGAAAATTCAGTATATTATTGCTATCCATCTTATGAGACGACACGCCAATTTTTATGGTTTCAGGTTGAAATGGACAGCAACAGCAGGTATTGGAATGCATTCTACTAAAAACTGATTGTCACAGCTGGTGAATTTCAAAAATGTAATCTGGCCATGAGTACACTTTAGAAGATATGCAATAAACTTCTGTTTTAAACTTGGCAAAAAATGCCACAGAAACGTATGGAATGCTTCAGACTGCTTTTGGACCATCTTGCATGAATCGAGCATCAGATTTTAGTGGCATAAGAAATTCAAGAAAGGCAGGGAGTCTGTGAGGGATGATGAGAGGTGTGGAAGAAGTAACGAAATCAGAACATCAAAGTTAATTGGCCAAATACAGAATTTAATGGATAAGAATCATCGTTTGTCTAAAGAGACAATAAATGTACGGTTTAATGTCAATATGGGAATTGAAAGTATTTTATTTATAAAATCATTATGAAGCATTAAATTTGTTAATTTAAAAAAGACT
This sequence comes from Euprymna scolopes, assembly GCF_053919585.1. Taxonomy (NCBI): domain Eukaryota; kingdom Metazoa; phylum Mollusca; class Cephalopoda; order Sepiida; family Sepiolidae; genus Euprymna; species Euprymna scolopes. The sequence goes on along the minus strand of NC_136493.1, from coordinate 63,000,407 downwards.
TTATTTATAAATCATTGTAAATTATTTTATTAAAAAAATCATTATAGATTATTATATTTATCAAATCATTTGGCATGTTTTTATTTATTTAATCATTATTAATCATTTTATTTATAAAGTGATACGAAATTATGCTATTCATAAAATCATTATTTATTCACCAGAAATATTGATTTATTTACTAAATCATTTGAAAACGCTTTATTCATTAATTCATTAGAATTTATTTCTAATTAATCATTAGAAATTATTTTTTTAAATTATTAGAAATTATTTTTTTAAATCATTAGAAATTATTTTTTTAAATTATTAGAAATTATTTTTTTAAATCATTAGAAATTATTTTTTTAAATTATTAGAAATTATTTCTAATTAATCATTAGAAATTATTTTTTAAATCATTAGAAATTATTTTTTTTAGATTATTAGAAATTATTTCTAATTAATCATTAGAGATTATTTTTTAAATCATTAGAAATTATTTTTTAAATTATTAGAAATAATTTCTAATTAATCATTAGAAATTATTTTTTAAATCATTAGAAATTATTTTTTAAATTATTAGAAATTATTTCTAATTAATCATTAGAAATTATTTTTTTTTAATTATTAAAAATAATTTCTAATTAATCATTAGAAATTATTTTTTAAATCATTAGAAATTATTTTTTTAAATTATTAGAAATTATTTCTAATTAATCATTAGAAATTATTTTTTAAATCATTAGAAATTATTTTTTAAATCATTAGAAATTATTTTTTAAATTATTAAAAATAATTTCTAATTAATCATTACAAATTATTTTTTAAATTATTAGAAATTATTTATTTAAATTATTGGAAATTATTTTTTAAATCACTAGAAATCATTTTATCAAATTATTAGAAATTATTTTTAAATCATTAGAAATGAATTTATTTAATTATTAGAAATTATTTTATTTATTTAATCTTTATGAATTATTTTATTTTTTTAATAATTCAGAATTTATTGTATTTATTAAATCCTTAAGAAATTGGTTTATTTATTAAATCATTCTTAATTACTTTTACATTAAATTATGTGAATTTTTTTCATTTATTAAATTTTTAAGAAATTATTTTATACAGTAAATCATTAAGAAATTATTTCATGCAGTAAATCATTAAGAAGTTATGTTATACATTAAATCATTAAAAATTATTTTATTTATTTAATCATTAGCAAATACGTTATTAATGACTCCATTTGTTTTCTTGATATTTCCCAATTCAAGTTCTTCATATTTTGTGATGACTTTTTCATTATTGTTTTTGTTTATGGTAATCGCTCAACAGAAAGCATGGTGTAAAACCATGGCAAAACCCGACTATGGAATGTACCTACTCTCTTTGACTGTGGAAATAATTATGTCATCTCTTACATTCTGAAAATTCTAATATTAATTTACTTTAGCTCGTTGGGCAACGTCATCCTAGTGAGTGTAAAATTCCTACTTGTGAGACATCGACTTGGGTGCTCGTTTGTTGGACAAAGTAAGTACCTTGCATGGTCGGATTTTTCCACTGTTTACTTGATCTGTGTTAGCTAATAGACCTTTTTTGTGTGTGTGGTGTTGTTGCTCAAGTGACAGAGTACTCGCCTTGCATGAAAGAAATTCGGGTTTCGAATCCAGAGTTCCGATATGTTCACCTGATGAGCCCAAATGAGGGCATGGTATATGCATGAAGAGATACCCATAGATTTACGCAAACCTGTTCTACTGGGAATTTCCTAAAGGTCATCTCTTAACGCATATACCATGTACTGGAGCTAGAAAGCTAGAGTGGTAGCCTTTGATATATCGAAAGCATTTGACAAAGTCTGGCATGGAAGTCTTCTTATGAAAATTAAATCGTATGGATGAATATTTAATATAATAAGATCCTTGGTAGACAAGAGAAAAAATTGATGTTCTCCACCACGCCATTAATGTGGGTGTGCCCCAGAGAGATGGCATTCTTTGGACCTTTATTGTTCCTGTAATTCATAAACAATTAACCTGATGAAATTGTGTCCAAGATGAATATATTTTCTGATGACACTACATATTTTATCCGACATGGGGAAAAAACAAACGAGCATATATCCAAGGCAATGTCTCAAACTTTAGAAAATTGCCTCAAGTTAATAGTGAAAAATGGGTGACATAAATGGGTGACATTTAATGCCACACAAAGTTCCATTCCTTCAACAATTATGAAGAATATTTTCAGCCACCAATTACCATAGTTGAATTCGCTAGTTGAGAGTTCATCATTGAAAATCCTCGGTTTAATGTTCACAGGTAACATTAATTCAAACAAATACAAAGAAGAACTCGCTAATAAATGAGATCTCTCTACTTGATTAGAAAATACCCGCAACTGATAGTATTCTATATCTCTATAATACAACCATTCGTCAGTGCATGAAATATTATTTGGCATATGAACCGGTGCATCAACCACTAGCTTCTCTCTAATAAACACAGTCAAAATAAAAGTCTCCAATCTAATACGTCACTGTCAATGAAGTCCCAATCCATTGCTACAATGTTGTATTCCTGTACTTGGTTTACAAGTACTTAAATGCAATGTGCTCCAACAAACTCATAGCACAGGGTGCATCCTCAAGGTAAATACCCCGATTAACTCAAAAAGCAGCAAAATCCTATGCCTTCATTATGGAGTTGCCCTGATGTCAGACAGTCTTTTACTCTGAAATTTTCTTCCCTCAAACTGCTAGATTTTGGAATTTCCACCTTATATCCTGCTTCTCCATCTAAGATGCAGAAATTTAAAAGTAATGTGAAGAGGCTTCTTGTTGCTCAACTCCCTACTTACACTGTCGCTGTGGATATGACCCCTAATTCACAGAAGGCCCTTATGTCTCAATGGTAATTTGATCTTATTTGGGATGAATATGAATAAAAAAGTATCACAAAATGTCCGTTTTCGAGAAATTTCGAAATATAAAGTATAAAATAGTAATTTTATAGAATAAAGTTAATTTTTACCGGTTTATTTCCTTCGAAGTAATCAATACATGAGCTAGAAGCATTCACTTCCATATTTCAGTCGGAGCTGTCATATCAACACCTAATAACTGTCTTTCACGATCGCTGATTTCGTTTTTCATGTTTCTATGCAGCAATTAGATTTTCAGTAATTGTATAAAAAAATTCTCAGAAAGCGTAAAATGTGTCAGCAATGAAAAAGTTACTTAAAACTAAAAAGAGAAGAATAATTTCGTGCCTTAAAAAGCAACGATGAAAACAGAAACCACCTACTGTTGACTTCGATCCATTATAATATTTCAGTGTTTTTTTTTGTTAGTATAACTTTCTCACTCTTTTTCATTGTATTCGTATTTCACTCATCATTCATATTTTCTTCCATCTGTAAAATTCTCTTTTCTGTCATCTTTCATTTTTTTTCCTATCACACTTCCATTGCCTTTCATCATTTCAGATTCAAGTTTTTATTTTCTCAGACAAGTGATATTAAAGAATCTAAACATGAACATATTTCTAAGAAATCATTTATAAAATAAATTGAATTGAATAAAAAAAATGTCCAAATAATAAATCACAGTTAATAAATTGATTCATTTCCTGATGAAATCTAAGAAGTATGAAGAAACTGAATTATGGGTAATATTTTTTTTTTTCATAATGAGTATGGAATCATTGCAAAAACGGTAGGATCCTGTCATTTCCTGCCGAGAAGTGAATTCTTCACAGAAAATCAGAAGAACCAATTATTTTAAAATAAAATAAATACAACAAAAATACTAGCATCAATTCAAAAAAGGTTCTTCACAAATCAGAAATATTCATTCAAAATAAATATGTTATCAAAAAAAAATTTCTAATTGGTATATTTCTTGTGTTTAATAAATACACTATTTTTGTCTGTTTGTGTGACTCTGCTTGATGATTTACTTTTAATAATCCCTGAGATTTATTGTTATTTATGTGCATTACTTCCTATGTTTATTCCGCCCGAATGGATCAGAGGGGATTGAAAATTGTATTACAGGGTAGAATTGTTGCCTTAAAACAAACAGCACTACAGCTTTATTTAAAAACTTTTATTAGAAAAAAATCAATTCGATAACTTGATTTTGTAGTAGAACTAAGATTTATTTAATGTAGCCGCCTTTAGCCTCAATAACCGCCTCGATATGGGTCCGGAACTGGGAACATGCCTTTTTCACAAGTGTCGACAGGAGCTTGGCGAATACTCGGTGGATGGCAGTGATCAGGCTAGCTTGGTTTGTGAGAGGTCATGTTGGTGATGTTCTCAATATATGACAATCAAAGTAGTTCAGCAAGTTTAGGTCAGGGGAGGAGGAGGGGGGTCTGTGAGAGAAGCGTACAATGTTGAAGTCAAACCTGGATCTCTTTGGACGTGGGCTGGCGCTGAGTCCTGTTGCCACGCGTAGGGTCTGCTAGTGACCACCTGGTTGCACCAGGGGATCACTTTGGTGTTGACTTTCAAGCTGACTTCGAAGATGTGAGGTGATATGATGTGGCCCTCACTTGAAACTACACCAAAGACCATTACCGTAGCCGGGAACTTTGTTTTCATCACCCTGAACACGTCCTTCCAGCATTGAATCGTTTAGATTTGCATTTTGAGGGTGCTGGTAATGAGTTATTTGCTTTTATTTTTTGGTCACAATGTTGACTTTTAATATAGGGAACTTTTTATTTGAAGAAATGAGGTGGGGTTACATTAATTATTTATTTTTTTAATGTAGAGTAAAAATCTTTGTAATAAACAAATGCAAAGATTATGTTGTTTCAATCTAACTCCTTGGTCAGTGACGTAGAAATCTTTCTAGATAGAGGTAATTTTAATTTCTCTTATAATCTAGAGTGCTTCTTTTAAGGGAGTTGGATTTTTTCCACCTTAAAAAACAACCTTTTGGCTAATCTGACTCAGTAGTGAAAATCCTGTTCCTCTCAAAATGAGGCACTCTGGATTGAAACAAAAATTAAAATAGCCTCAGTTTGAAAGGATTTCTCTGAAGACAGGAAATATATAAACCAAATTATGCAGAATAGTCTTAATTAAAAAAAAGTTAAATTTTGATTGGTTATGTATTTTGTCTTAGTTCAACTCCCTTTTTTAAATCTTTTCTTGTAATAAAATCAATATTGGGACAAAAAAGCAAATTAACTTTCATATTTTCATATTTAAAAATAAAAATGCCTACCAAAAAAAATGATATTAAAATGCAAAATAATTCTTTAGAAGAAATACATTTATATTAGAATTAGAATATTTAAATACAACTCGAATAATCATACACTCATTAAAATGAGAATTTAGAACAATAATCTATGCACAATATATTACAGCACCTTATAATAGTATATGTGTATGTACATTAAATTATATATATATATATATATATATATATATATATATATATATATATATATATGTATATTATTGTTCATTTACATACACATATATTATACGGTGATATATATATATAATTATACATATATATATATATATACTAGCAGGGGTGCCCGGCGTTGCTCGGGTGTTTGGAGGTGTATGCTGTGCAAAAAAAGCAAAAAAAAACAAAAAAAAATGGTTAATTTTTTAAAACTTTGACCCCTATTATGACCCCTTAAAATTTATAGTTTCGGGCTAAAATCACTTTATTAAGTTAGATCCAGGTTCAAGGAACCTATATGTAAAATTTCAAGTGTCTAGACCCAAAATTGTCGGAGGAGTTTGGTAGAGTTCTTAAAGGTCAAATCGTTGAAATTTGACCCCTTAACAGCCAAATTTCTGGCTGACACCCGTCACATCGATTTTCCCAAATCTCAGTATTCGGTATTTCAAATTTCGAGTCTATAGACTAAAAATTGACAGAGTTATTGCGTAGGGAAAAGTACACAGACAGACAGACACACAGACACACAGACAGACAGACAGACAGACACGTTCACTTTTATAGATATATATAGATATATACATATATATATGCATACATATATATATATATATATATATATTCTACTTGGGAGCCACCAGTTATTAAGGCCCAAGGACCACTCGAGGATAAGGGTTAATGAATGTAAGATGGTAGTATAGTAATTGTTAATGGTGTAAATTGAGTAGAATTTGATTATTTATTGGAACGGCTCAACAAGAACTTGTTTACCTTGGATTTGAAGGCTACCATGTTGTATTCAACCGGGAATCCGGCAGGTCAACGGAATAGAGTTCCATAGGCGGGCAGTTCTGGGAAAGAAGCTTTGTTCGTGGAATCTGCATTTAGATTTAGACACAGATAGAAAATGAGGGAAATCGTAAATAGTGGTTGTTGCTAGTCGATTGTTTTTTCTGAAAGTTTGGCAAGGGGAAACGATACATTGGAGTTCAGTCGAGCACTTGCATGAAAATAACGATAATGCAGAGACAGGCTCGCAATGTCTGTTGTGTGAGAAAGAGGTTGCAGGGAAGGAAAAGGTCATCACCTACTAGGTTCTGAAATCGGTTTTGAACACTATCACAGCTAGATAGAGGGCACCAAGCAGCTCCTACCCAGATGTGGCAACAGCATTCCATTTTAGGGCATACTTGGCCCGTATACAAATAGAGGACTGCATTGGCTGTGAGATACCTACTGGAGCGATAGAGTGATCCAATAATTTTTCGAGCGATCTTGGCAACAGATTTGATGTATGTGTCCCATTTCAGATTAGGAGTGAAAGTAAGTTTCAGAAGTTGTCAAGACATAAAGCTTTCCCGAGAGCCATTCATTTCAATTTGGGTGTGATCGGGGGGGGGGGGTTAAGAGTGATAATAATGAAAGGAGAGACGCATCGTTTTTGATGCGTTAAAATTAATCAGCAACCCTTTTCCCCATTGCATCCTGTTCTTAAGATCAGAAAAAGAGAATCCAAAAAATCTTGGTTATTGCTGGCCTTTGAAGTATTAACTATAAATCGTGGTGTCGTCTGCATAAATGTCTACAAATGATCTAAGAATGTAATTTGGAAGATTATTGATGAAGATCAGGAAGAGAGTTAGGCTAAGGATGGAACCTTGTGGAATGGCAGCGTTAATATTATGAGTTTCTGATTTCTGCCCATCAATGACTACTCTTCTAAGTCTTTCTATGAGAAAGGATTTGATAATTGCGAGGACATGTCCAGTTATTCAATAGCTGGCATTCTTGTGAAGTAGACGTTTGTGCCATAGTCTATCAAAAGCCTTTGATATGTCAAGAGCTATTGCTCTAGAAACTAAAGCTATGTTGAGAGATTTACTAATCCTGTATGATCTAACACTTACTACATCTATTGTAAATCTTGCAGAATGGAAACCATGTCACTGAGTAGGTTATTTTTGCTGATGTGGTTGTCCATTTCTCTTTTATCACAGATTCCAGCAACTTACTCATGATACACAGGAGACTGACTGGTTTGTACTGAGTGAGAGGGAGATGACCGATCTCTGGAATGAAGTTTTCCAGGGTGTTGGGAAGCATTTCCCCTTAAGGCAACGTTTAAACAGTTTTGTAAGTATGAGAGCTAGTTCTGGTTGAAGCCTTTTGAGCACTATGACTGGAATAAGTACAGGATAAAAAAAAAACTTTCAAACTAGTTGATCATATACTTAAAGAAGTTTCGACTTAGTTGTATTCAAAATCACCAGTTAAAGGTAGATTTTTTGGATAAAGTATGGCTTTTTATTCAGACATAAAATGTATAGCATCATATAAAATTAATCTACACAAGGAATTTGAGATGCCAAATGATTGATCATCTGTTGAGATGAACAAATAAAGTCAAATTATTTTAATGCTAGTCATAAAATATCCAGTCAAAATGGTTCAAGATGAATTGGAATCATTTGAAACAAAACTTGTCTGCCAGAAAGCCAACTGGAATAAAGTATTAACTAAACAATAGGGTTCTCCCTGCCAAGAAGTGTATATGAACACTTATGATGCTTTTTTGTATATAAAAACTTATGATGCGTTTTTTGTATATAAAAACTAATGATGCTTTTTTGTATATGAAAACTTATTATTCTTTTTTGTATATGAAAAATTATTATGCTTTTTTGTATATGAAAACTAATGATGCTTTTTTGTATATGAAAACTAATTATGCTTTTTTGTATATGAACAATTATTATGCTTTTTTATATATGAAAACTAATGATGCTTTTTTGTATATGAAAACTAATTATGCTTTTTTGTATATGAAAACTTATTATGCTTTTTTGTATATGAAAACTAATGATGCTTTTTTGCATATGAAAACTTATTATGCTTTTTTGTATATGAAAACTAATGATGCTTTTTTGCATATGAAAACTTATTATGCTTTTTTGTATATGAAAACATATTATGCTTTTTTGTATATGAAAACTAATGATGCTTTTTTGTATATGAAAACTAATTATGCTTTTTTGTATATGAAAAATTATTATGCTTTTTTGTATATGAAAACTAATGATGCTTTTTTGTATATGAAAACTAATTATGCTTTTTTGTATATGAAAACTAATGATGCTTTTTTGTATATGAAAACTTATTATGCTTTTTTGTATATGAAAACTTATTATGCTTTTTTGTATATGAAAACTAATGATGCTTTTTTGTATATGAAAACTAATTATGCTTTTTTGTATATGAAATCTAATTATGCTTTTTTGTATATAAAAACTAATTATGCTTTTGTGTATATGAAGACTAATGATGTTTTTTATATTAAAACTGATGATGCTTTTTTATATATGAAAACTAATGATGCTTTTTTATATATGAAAACTAATGATGCTTTTTTGTATATGAAAACTAATGATGCTTTTTTGTATATAAAAACTAATGATACTTTTTTTGTATATGAAAAGTTATGATGCTTTTTGTATATAAAAACTAATTATACTTTTTTGTAAATGAAAACTTATGATGTTTTTTGGATATGAAAACTAATGATGCTTTTTTGTATATGAAAACTAATGATGCTTTTTTGTATATGAAAACTTATGATGTTTTTTGCATATGAAAACTAATTATGCTTTTTTGCATATGAAAACTAATGATGCTTTTTTGTATATGAAAACTAATTATGCTTTTTTGTATATGAAAAATAATGATGCTTTTTTGTATATAAAAACTAATGATGCTTTTGTATATGAAAACTAATTATGCTTTTTTGTATATGAAAACTAATTATGCTTTTTTGTATATGAAAACTAATGATGCTTTTTTGTATATGAAAACTAATTATGCTTTTTTGTATATGAAAAATAATGATGCTTTTTTGTATATGAAAACTAATGATGCTTTTTTGTATATGAAAACTAATGATGCTTTTTTGTATATGAAAAATTATTATGCTTTTTTATATATGAAAACTAATGATGCTTTTTTGTATATGAAAACTAATGATGCTTTTTTGTATATAAAAACTAATGATGCTTTTTTGTATATGAAAACTTATTATTCTTTTTTGTATATGAAAAATTATTATGCTTTTTTGTATATGAAAACTAATGATGCTTTTTTGTATATGAAAACTAATTATGCTTTTTTGTATATGAATAATTATTATGCTTTTTTATATATGAAAACTAATGATGCTTTTTTGTATATGAAAACTAATTATGCTTTTTTGTATATTAAATCTAATTATGCTTTTTTGTATATGAAAACTAATGATGCTTTTTTGTATATGAAAACTAATTATGCTTTTTTGTATATGAAAACTAATGATGCTTTTTTGTATATGAAAACTAATGATGCTTTTTTGTATATGAAAACTTATTATGCTTTTTTGTATATGAAAACTAATGATGCTTTTTTGTATATGAAAACTTATTATGCTTTTTTGTATATGAAAACTTATTATGCTTTTTTGTATATGAAAAATTATTATGCTTTTTTGTATATGAAAACTTATTATGCTTTTTTGCATATGAAAACTAATGATGCTTTTTTGTATATGAAAACTAATTATGCTTTTTTGTATATGAAAAATAATGATGCTTTTTTGTATATAAAAACTAATGATGCTTTTGTATATGAAAACTAATTATGCTTTTTTGTATATGAAAACTAATTATGCTTTTTTGTATATGAAAACTAATGATGCTTTTTTGTATATGAAAACTAATTATGCTTTTTTGTATATGAAAAATTATTATGCGTTTTTGTATATGAAAACTAATGATGCTTTTTTGTATATGAAAACTAATTATGCTTTTTTGTATATGAAAAATTATTATGCTTTTTTATATATGAAAACTAATGATGCTTTTTTGTATATGAAAACTAATGATGCTTTTTTGTATATAAAAACTAATGATGCTTTTTTGTATATGAAAACTTATTATTCTTTTTTGTATATGAAAAATTATTATGCTTTTTTGTATATGAAAACTAATGATGCTTTTTTGCATATGAAAACTAATTATGCTTTTTTGTATATGAACAATTATTATGCTTTTTTATATATGAAAACTAATGATGCTTTTTTGTATATGAAAACTAATTATGCTTTTTTGTATATTAAATCTAATTATGCTTTTTTGTATATGAAAACTAATGATGCTTTTTTGTATATGAAAACTAATGATGCTTTTTTGTATATGAAAACTAATGATGCTTTTTTGTATATGAAAACTAATGATGCTTTTTTGTATATGAAAACTTATTATGCTTTTTTGGATATGAAAACTAATGATGCTTTTTTGTATATGAAAACTTATTATGCTTTTTTGTATATGAAAACTTATTATGCTTTTTTGTATATGAAAAATTATTATGCTTTTTTGTATATGAAAACTTATTATGCTTTTTTGTATATGAAAACTAATGATGCTTTTTTGTATATGAAAACTTATTATGCTTTTTTGTATATGAAAACTTATTATGCTTTTTTGTATATGAAAAATAATGATGCTTTTTTGTATATGAAAACTAATTATGCTTTTTTGCATATGAAAACTAATTATGCTTTTTTGTATATGAAAACTTATTATGCTTTTTTGTATATGAAAACTAATGATGCTTTTTTGTATATGAAAACTTATTATGCTTTTTTGTATATGAAAACTAATTATGCTTTTTTGCATATGAAAACTAATGATGCTTTTTTGTATATGAAAAATTATTATGCTTTTTTGTATATGAAAACTAATGATGCTTTTTTGTATATGAAAACTTATTATGCTTTTTTGTATATGAAAACTTATTATGCTTTTTTGTATATGAAAAATTATTATGCTTTTTTGTATATGAAAAATTATTATGCTTTTTTGTATATGAAAACTAATGATGCTTTTTTGTATATGAAAACTTATTATGCTTTTTTGTATATGAAAACTTATTATGCTTTTTTGTATATGAAAAATTATTATGCTTTTTTGTATATGAAAACTAATGATGCTTTTTTGTATATGAAAACTAATTATGCTTTTTTGTATATGAAAACTAATTATGCTTTTTTGTATATGAAAAATTATTATGCTTTTTTGTATATGAAAAATAATTATGCTTTTTTGTATATGAAAACTAATGATGCTTTTTTGTATATGAAAACTAATGATGCTTTTTTGTATATGAAAACTTATTATGCTTTTTTGTATATGAAAAATTATTATGCTTTTTTGTATATGAAAACTTATTATGCTTTTTTGTATATGAAAACTAATGATGCTTTTTTGTATATGAAAACTTATTATGCTTTTTTATATGAAAACTAATTATGCTTTTTTGTATATGAAAAATAATGATGCTTTTTTGTATATAAAAACTAATGATGCTTTTTTGTATATAAAAACTAATGATGCTTTTTTGTATATGAAAACTAATTATGCTTTTTTGTATATGAAAACTAATTATGCTTTTTTGTATATGAAAAATAATGATGCTTTTTTGTATATAAAAACTAATGATGCTTTTTTGTATACAAAAACTAATTATGCTTTTTTGTATATAAAAAATAATGATGCTTTTTTATATATGAAAACTAATGATACTTTTTTATATATGAAAACTAATTATGCTTTTTTGTATATGAAAACTAATGATACTTTTTGGAGCATTTTATCATGGAAATGATTCTCGTCTGTTTAATTTGGTTTTATAACATTCAAGGGAATAGAATGTTTAGTCGTTAGCATGAGAGACATGATTAGACATGATAACAACGAATTCAAATGAAAATAAAGAGAAGATGTAATCATGAATTCAATTTATAATCGCAAACATCGTTAATAATGGCATGCATTGTACAGGCAAAGATAGAAAAGATTAAAAGTAATTATGACAATAGTTTTCATCAATTATGAGAATTTATAAGAAGTTACTTGTTTGCTGCAAAGATTTTCATTCGATGCTACAATTTGTTGCTATCTCTGTTTAACGGTAATATATTTTCGCTTATTTATTGCTGATTTATTGTATATTAGTTTTGTTTGTCAGTTTTATCATAGATATACCAAAAGCAAAGAAGTTTTCAGTTACATATGGTCTGTAGTAAGATGCAATTAAGAAAGTTCATCATTATTCTGTGGTAGATATTTTCCAATCCATCACTCTTTTACATCGAAGAAAACAGAAAGTGTTTTAGACAGCATTGCTTTTAAATTGTTGTTCCAAAGCTTATATGTAAGTTTCATTTACACCTTATTTACACCTTGCTGATAATCAGGAGCAATGTTTCTGAGAAAATATGAAGAAAATGCTATATACTCACTCGACAGTCTTATGTGAGCAGTAACTAGAGATGCCTTTTTCCTTTCTATTCTTGTTGTTATGACCCTAATAAGTAGATGGAGGTAAACGTTTTCTTGGCTAACATCATCTGCCTGATAGTCAGGGATCTGATAACTCCCAAGGAGGCCGTCCTTTCAGCAGGTGTAAAATACCGAGGCTGATGCATGACCATTTGGTGAATGGAGTTTGAACCATGCAGTAGCTTCTGGTGGGGCCTCTCGATGCCATATTAGTGGGAACTGTTACAGCTCATAGGTCTACAAAAGTCTTCGTTCTTCACTTTCTCCTTTGTCTCCCTCTCGCTTTCCCTATGCCTTACTCTAAACAACTCTGCTAACCTCTTTCACAAACTCTCCAACCTAACTATGAATAATTATAAAACAAAAACAAAAGAGAAAACTCAGAATTACAACTTCCAACATAGACCCCAACTACAATGTCTCCTTCTCTAACATCGGGGGTCTACATTCCAACCTAAAAGAGGTTAAAATCCAATTATCGATGAAACCTAACCTGTTCTTCTTGTGTAAAATAGGCATTAACTTAACTGCTTCTTTAGCCGATTTTTCCATCAAAGGATAGTCTTACTTCTCATACAAATCCGACGCGCAAGATCGCTATGGACATGGAATATGTACCTACATTAAGTATAGCTTCCTTTATGGTATGGGTATCTCCAAAGAATACCCCTAACATCCCTACATATGTTTTAGAATAGAACTTACACAAAGCAAAGCATTTATATTTGTCCTTTATCGTTTCTAAAATAATCGAGTATTGATCAAATTGATCATACCCTGTCTGCTCATCTCTCAGCCAACCTTCATATCTGTGGAGGTTTCAGTGTTGACAATGTTGAATGGTTAGTCTACTCAAATAAAACAGATGACGAAGCAGGAGGGGGGGGTCATGATTTCTCCCTTGCTTATAAAATAACACAGATTGTTATCAAACACATTCAGAAACACGATGTTGACAAGCAATTCATAAGTTTTTTAAATCTTTTTCTAACAACATGCCCTGAACTATGCTCATCCACAGTTCTGTCTCTGATTATTCTGTTGTAAAGATTAAAACTAACTATAACAACACAAAAACAAATATCCCTATCCATCGAACAGTGTATTAATACTCAATGACTGACTGGGACAGTTTCTGAATGTTCATATCAGAACTACACCTACAGGGTGGCCGAAAAGTCCCAGGACACTATACATGTATTTTTAATAAAACACAGCCCAGAAATATATGTTTTGACTGGGACTTTTCGGCCACCCTGTACATTCTATGACTTTATGGATTGGTAAACCATCAGCATAGATAACTACATATCTTAAAAACAATTCCAACATAAACCAAACAGTCAGACATGGTACACTCCTGAATTTACCACTGCCATTACACATAGAAAGTACTACTTTAATTGCTTTAAATGTTTTGAAAGTAAAGTCACCTTTAGAATGCCAAACACAAAAGAGTTATTGAAAACGCGAGGTAATATGCTCAGCCCATCAAGTCAAAAATACAAGAACATGAGGATTAGCGACTAACAAACAAGATCTTGTCTTGTGTCTTCTATCTCGGTCATCATCAATGAGCATGAGCATCTGACAAAACCAAACTCTTTGCAGCAAATTCAATCCTATGAGAAACACTGACCTCTCAAATTCTATTTCAAGACCGAAAATAACCCGAGCCACATCCACATATCTATTTGTGATGTTGTCACACTCATCAAGAACCTTGATCCTAGTCAGAGGACAATATTCCAGTCATAGTATTTGTGGAGAAATAAGTGGCTTACCGTTAAAGCGGCTGCGCGTTTGTGCCTGCAGAGCACAAATTGAGAATCAAGATGGCGCCCGCATGCTTTTATGTGGAAAAAAGTCTCGTGGAATCTCGGGGAATCTCGGAGAATCTCATACCCTGGTTCCATAAATAACGAGGAAAGGAAAACGGGAGGAGAGACGATTTTTAGTCACTAAAGCGAACAGACGTGTGTAAAAGAAGAGGTAGGAGAAAAGAGTGTGGTGAACGAAACAAACAACGACTCGGTTGAAAGTAGAGTTGTAACGAACACAAAAACCGGAACTATCACCCATTCTTACAAAGCAGTTCAATCGATGTGTAAAGTAGAAATGCTTCCAACGCCTTATCGGTCCAATATCTAAAAATACTGGGGGGTCGGTCATCTCGGTACAGATCAATTAGTTTTCTGTGTTTCATGAGTAAATTGCTTGAATTCATGTTGAATAGAGAATTATCAAACATCTCAACAAAAACAATCTTCTCAGTGACAATTAAAATATAATTCCTATTCTGCGAGATTTACAGCTGATGTATTGGTTGTAATTTTACAAAGTGAGCAATATCTCTTGACATATCAAAAGCATTTCATAGGGTTTGGCATAATGGTCTAGTTCCAAAGATTTGCAGCTATGGAATATCTAAAAATGTCTTCCCAACTATCGAATTCTTTTACTTCAATAGAAATCCGAAGCTCAAAGTATCTGTGCTGGCCTTTCTCAAGGATCTATCCTAGTCTTAACTGTCTTTCATATCTTCATCAATAATTTTTCTAATCTCATACTAAGTTCATTTATGAATTTTACCTTTAACTTTTATTTTGTCATGAGAGTTTAAAAAAGCTTAACATACCTAGTAAATCGATGACTACAAACGATGTTGAACATTTTAAATATTCATTTAATTCAGCTGCACAGCAATCAGTGATCGATTAAGATATTGAATTATCTTTGAGGTGACTATAAGGCTAAACATCCCACATAGCAACCAGTTTTCTTGCTTTCCATCTTATTCAAATTGCTTTTGTTTGCTTTGCCTGTTTTATGACTTAACTTATTTGGCGTTTATTTTATGTCAACATAAATCGTAAATGATGAATTTCACACAACAAATTGAAGACAATATGCTATTTTACTCACAGCTAAGGAGAGTGAAAACGTTCTCAACTGAATTCGATTATAATTGAACTGAGTTATATTTGTCTCAGGATAGCAGATTTAATAATCTACCATTGCACCTATCATGCAGCATTTCATTGCATTTTTCAATTTCAGTCTTAACGGACTGAACACATGATTTGTTTCAACTAATAATGGTTGTATGACCTCGGTCTGACAACTAGGTGGACTGGGTTGCTGTGTGAGCTACGGGAGAAAAATGTATAAGGTGATTATGATATTAGTTTACATAGTTTATTGGGAGTGCATAAGTGTAATAAGTTTTTTGACTCTATGCTGGTAAGTAGAGATTAGCTCAACTAATCTAAATCGTGTCATTTCCTAGGAACATTTTCAATATAGACTGGCAGTTAGTGAAATACACTCAGTGTACCCTGTAGTAAGGAAATAAAGGTCAGGTGTCAGGTCCCTAGACAAAACAAGCTAAGCACAGATGCTGATGGCATAAGAGGTTGGATCACATGTTCAACTGATTCAAATTTGAAATAGTGTTTTCCATCAGTTTATTATCTAGGAAGTGAATAGTACAGATATGTGCTAATGATGTAAAAATCTGGGCAAACCTCAGACAAGGCATCCATCGTCAACTCTCAATTAGATAAGAAATAATTAATTGTAGCTATATGCTATCGATTGAGAAATAATTTTAAACTATGATTGTTGTTGTTGTTGTAAGGAATAATCTTTCTGTCACTCCCCTTTTTTGAAAGAACTCTCTTTCTCAAAGAAAGCATTTAAACTTCCAGCAGTCTCTTTGTGTTTTTGTGCAAGAAATTTATTCGCCTGCGAAACAAAGATCAAGACTGGACAATCAACACAGTCACATGTAAAAGGCAACGAGCAGGATTGAAGATTAACATATGTACTAAGGACTTTTTATTCAATCGATTTCGGTTCTGGATTTGGGTCACTGGCGACAACGAGCAGGTGCAACTGAATGTACATCTGATAAACGCACACACACAATGCAAAAGACTATGTGCTTACATGAATATCCCCTCGTTTAACGTTTGTCGCCAGTGAACTAGCCTTGATCGTATTTTATTATTGAAATATTATAAAACAATGACATTGCTTGCATGCGTCTTATTTTACACTTTCTCTTTGTAGGTCGTTCATCTATGAGCACTGAGATCAGAACAATGAATATCAAGTAATAAATAAAAAAAAGCATCACTTTACTAGAATAACCTTCCTATTCAGTTGATCTTGCTTCGTGTGACATTTTTTTCATCAACTTTAAATGGATCATTTAGTGATGAAATTTTTAATCCATTACAACAATAAAGTTTTGCTTATAACGAATGATGCAAACACATTTCAGATTTCAGCGGAAACAATTATAGATTTTGTTACAAAAAATTTTAATAAATTGTTTGTAATAATAGTTACATTATTTTAAAACATACCTTTGATCTCAACCCCTTCCATCTCAACCCCTTGCATCTTCATTCTAACAGTAGTTTTCAAAACCGATTTTCCTATTGTATCCATTTGGAATAAACCACAAGAATTTTGAAATGTTACAACAAAATTTTAAAAAAAAACTGTTAATTTATTTACGATGAAAACACAAACGAGTCTCATAGAAAATTTACTTCTGCTCTCCTCTTTACTCTCTTTACCAGGTCAAAGAATTGGGTGTGCCAATTTCTGAAGTTCTAATATGACAAAACGAATCTAACCTGCCAGTTTATATTGTAAAACTGGCAAAAACGATAATCTACAGTCGAGCCAATAATGAGGAAAGAACAATGTTAAAGATTTTAAAGTCGCTGCTGATTCGATAGATTTGAAGGTTGATTGTCTGTAAAATCTGACTGATTATTTGGATGTCAGAGAAAGTTTGGTCAAGTGCCATTCATAAATGATTGCAAGCAATTTCCATGTGTATATGAGATTCTTTAAGTAAATTTTAATTGCTAGTAATTCTAATTTCAACATTCGTTTTCTTTGTTTTAATGCATTTGTTATAGACATGTTGTGAGAACATCAGAATTTCGATAAAATCATATAATATGTTTTTAATCTCCAAGAATCAGGCAGAGAGTAATTTGTCGTTTCTGCTATTTTTTTATTCGTGCATCAAGGCTTTTTGGCATCTTAAATATTGTTACACAATTAGTACATCAGCATATAAATAAAATTCTCTTACATATTTCATCAATGACGCTATACAGTTGTTTTCGAGTTCTTCCAATTCCACATTAAAACGTTATATACCGTTCTTATTATGATATGGCGACTTGCTCTAAGCATAAATCACTCAAGCAAGAAAAAAAGAGTAAATCAGACAATCTCTGCAATCTAAAATAAATTCGGAAAGAAATCCTACACTCCAAGTTAAAACCATCAATATTTGGTGTTTTTATTCTTTAGGTCATCGGAAATGATAATATGTATGAAAAATTAACTCGTTTACGTAATTTTATTATTCTATTTCAGTATCAGCGTAAACACAGGCGTACACTAATATTTTATACATTTCTGAACCAATTTAGTTATTGTATTATAATAATTAAGAATGTATTTCATCTGTTCGCATAGGTTTTACTAACCTCGAAATTGGATAATATTGTTGTTTATTTCGATTCTATTTTGAATTAATCGATACTTTTTATTGCATACTCATTCATATTATTTCAATAATAGTTGTATTTAATTTCAGTTTTAATTTCCTATTTTCATGAATATAAGCTTTTAAAGTAAACGCTATGCATGGGATCGTGACAGCATTTTAGAGCAAATTAATGCTCATGTGCAGTAAAGTTGTTTTATATTTTGCTACTCTTAAAAGCAACTCTATATATTTTTTCCTGATACTTTTTAAATAAGAAAGCATAAAACAAAAATAAGGATGGCTGCTGAAAGTATTCCATCTGATGCTTGGAAGCGCCAAGAGACTTGGAGGTAGGTCGTCAACAGTGTAATTGATACTGAAAGAGTTTCTCAGTCGAACTTGCCAATCAACTAAAGCCATTTTTATTAATGAAAAAATCTTTTATCATTTTTGCCATCAAGTTTCAGTTGAAAGTCATGAAAATGCTGACATATTTTCATTTTAATCATAAATTATCTTTTAATCTTCTAATCGATATTTGATCATTTCTTTATTGCAATAATTTCATCTCTACTAACATCAATATTGATTTTCTTCGTTCGTTGAGACCAGCTGAGCTACCAGACATTACCGGGAGTGATTTTAGCTCTTGTCAAGTGTTTACGGAGCGTCCAAAATAAGAAGGTGTGTATGGGGCAGCGTTAAAGAAGGAATTTCATTTTGATATAACATTATTTTAATTGGAGAGATGGTGGTGGTGGGGGGAATAATAACCTTCTAATAATAATACCAACAATGAAAAACAAAATGTAATCGTTAACATTAGAAACCTAAGCAGAAACACTATATTTTCTATTCTTCAGTAATAAATTCTTTTTTGCCATTCATGAAAGCTTCATATCATATTAGAAAAGCCAATCAAAAATTCTAAAATATTTTCTTTTTGGCCAATCATAACAGTTAAAATGCTTAAAGGATGTTATTTATTTCTATTATTATTATTGGCTCACATGGAGCTTTCACACAAGTCAGCAAACGATCGGTTTGGAGACCTGTGGTATTCTCTGGAAGCTGAGTGACAACAAGTCTCCCCAGACGTCCAGCTGTCTCCACCTTCTTCGATAGCATTTGCAAATAAATTTGTATCATCGCAACAGCCTCATACCATTGATTTCTCGCTAGTAGTGGCCATTGGTTTATACTGGAATTTGAGTGGCACTAAGCCTCCCCACGATCCCAGTTCTCTTCACATGTGTCCAGCGGAAGTCTGGCCAGCGCTCTCTCCTTAGTCTTTCCATCCTCCTTGACCCTTCTCGGCTCTTTGGTATCACTTTTCTATTGAGGGGGGACGGTGATGAGACAATGGGGGGTGCATGATGATGGTGTAGAACTTGTAGATATGCAGCTTCGGCATTCTTCATTCCCTGTAACGCTTCTTTGTTATATTGTCTTGTGTTATTCGCCACATTCTAGGGTTTTCTTTAATATTTCAGCCGCTTTCATTACTGTTAGGCATTGTATTTTTACAGTTATTCCTCTGATTCCAATTTCTGCCATTCTTTTTTCGAAGTTTTTTGGAATTGTTCCTAGTGCTCCTACTATTATCGGTACTATTTTGATTTTCTTCATCATCCAAAATCCCTTTTAACTCTCTGGCTAGCTCTGTGTATTTTCTCCGTTTCTCCTTTTCTTTCATACTCACCCTGTGGTCAGTTGGGACACCAAAGTCTACGATTTGTGGTTCTCGTTTTGGAGTGCTGTTGCGGGTTTATGCTTGTACCATTTATCTGTACGCTCAAAATGTACCGTTTGCACCCAGTTATTATTATTATTATTATTATTATTATTAAAAGATTTCGCTTTATAAAATTTTCATAATATATATATATATATATATATATATATATATATATATATATATATATATATATATATATGTTTATTTGTACTCCTTGTTTGATAATCAAAATTTTATACCTTACAGGTTTATAATGTTTTTTTGAAAATTTGAATTAATTTTCAATAATAAGATTTTCCTATTATATATATACTAGCATTTCAGCCCGGCGTTGCCCCGGGTGTTTGGATGTGTCTGTTGAGCAAAAAAAAAAAAGTGGAAGTAGGAAGGCAGGCTCGAACCCGTACCACGAAGGAGGAAAAGAACGGGGGGGGGGGGGGAAACATGACGTCTTTGCTGTTACAACCACTGCCAAAACGGAAGTGACTTATGTTTAAATTAAGGCTAGACAATTGAAAGGAGAGGATAATTTTCAAAAATATCAGCGAAAAAGTGACCCCCCCCCAATAGAAAAGTGCCCAGTGGAGTTGGGCACCGGGACGGGACTTTCTTACAAACTCAGAACTTGTGTGGAACGCACTGCCCCTCCTTGAAGAACTCAACTTGTACAATGAAGAAACCCGGTTCTAATGCCTGCGCTGCGACGAGGTCATGAGGGAAACAGTCGGTCATGCCTTTTTCCGCTGCAGCAGGCTCAAGACCCTTCTAAGGTACGTCAATGAGGTAACGGCTCGCAACGATGCCAAGAGCTGGCTTGAACTCGATGAATCATATTTTTTGGAGAACATTTTTTGTTTTTGACAATTATTTATTTTTCCTCCATACACCCGATAAGAATTCTTCTCAATCCCCACTAGGGATCTTCCCGCTTGTTTTCGGTGCCCCAGAAAACAGTAGGTGATCTAACTTTCTAGATTAGCTCAGGGAGGGACCTTACTAACAATGCACTAGGCAATTTTATTTTTTGCATATTTTTCTAGATTCCCCACTCCCCAACACGAACTGTTTTTCTTCCAAATTCAAGAACTTTTTTATTTTCAAACAATGAATTGAACTTTTTTCACACACACACATTTTATATAAAAAAAATATAAAAAAATATATTCTGTTTTGCAAAAACGCTGGGGTGTTAGTTTAGAGTCCACAGAGTGAATGAGGTATTGTGGTAAATGTTGCCAGTCAAGAGTAAAGTCGCCAAAGATTACATTTTTCGCTATAGTAACAAAGACCCTGCAACACTCCCTCACCCAGATCTTAAATGGCCTTGTGCCTAAATTTGTTTTGTAAATTTGAATTTTGCTTTTAATTTATTTTAATTTACATTGATTTATTTTGATTGTAATTTTCATTTTCACGAAATAAATTTAATATTGGGATCAAAGTGTAGTATCTGTTCCGGCAGATACCGCGAGCAAAAACCATATTTGGAGGCAACCCCACATATAAGACCTTGGTCAATGTAGGGGCAACCCTTCATACCAATTGTCACTATCCAGCTCCCCTACTCTCCGGGGAGTTGGTCCCCATTTCCCCTTCACTCCTCACTTAAAAAATCGGCCTTGTGCCTAATTTGCTTGGTGGGGGAGCAAATAAATACCTGGCCTTCGGGCTGGGATCAAAGTGTAGTATCTGTTCTGCAGCTGCTGCACTTAAGGTAATTTATCCCAGTCAATGGAGGGGAAACCCTCTACACTGGGACAATTACTATTTTTGGACCCAACCAGAGTGCCCCTGTTGCCTTTTTTTTTCGGGGAGCTGGTTTAACCCCCACATAAAAACGACCTCTTTGCTTTGGTGGGAAAGCAAATAAATAAATAGAAAAGAGGGTTGCCCTTTTTCTGTTGTTCTCGACCTTCGGGCCGGGATCAAAGTTTTTTTTTTAATTTATTTATTTTTTTTTCCAAGTCTATCGACACAAATGAAATTTTATAATAATTGTAATTGTTTTTATATTTTTTGATATAAATAAAAAATGTTTTAAAATTGGGTTTAAGTAGGAACACCCACCTCCCACCAAACACATATAAATACAAATTTAAAGGGGTAACCATGATAAAAGATGCTGACCAAGATAAAAATCATTTCAAATTTACAACAGAGACGAGATGGATCAATCAACCTCACCATCCCCCCCTTTTTTTTTACAAGGTGGTCACCACTTATAAAGGCCCGGAAGCCACTCAGGGATAAGGGTTATTGTAAGTACAGTACGTTAGTGTGGATATTTAAAGTGTCTACTTAAGGGGGCGGTTCATCAGGAATTTGTTTACGTTGGTTTTGAAGACATCCAAGTTGTAGTCAGGAGGGAAGCAGGCAGACGGAACAGAGTTCCACAGGCGTGCAATTATAAGAAAGAAGCTTTGTTCATGGAATCTACATTTTGATTTAGGCATAGATTTGAGTTGGCCTTGTGCCTAAGTTTTTTGTTCATTTTTCCAATTGTATTTTTTTCTGTGAATAAAACATTTAATATCTCAAAGTTTAGTATCTGTTCCGGCAGATACTACAAGCAAAGACCATATGTGGAGGTAACCCCACATATCAGACCTTGGTCAATGTAGGGGAAACCCTTCATACCAATTGTCACTATCCAGCTCCCATTTCCCACCCATCGGGAGCTGGTCCCCTTTTCCCTTCCCCCTCCCCCTCTCTCTCCACATTAAAAAACGGCCTTGTGCCTAATTTTCTCAGTGGAGAAGCAAATAAATATCCTGTTGTTCTTGGCCTTTGGGCCGGGATCAAAGTGTAGTATCTGTTGCGGCAGAGACCACAAGCAAAGACCATATTTGGAGGCAACCCCACATATAAGACCTTGGTCAATGTAGGGGCAACCCTTCATACCAATTCTCAATATCCAGCTCCCGTACTCCGCGCGGACCTGGTCCCCATTTCCCCTTCACTCTCCACGTTAAAAATCGGCCTTGTGCCTAATTTGCTCGGTGGGGGAGCAAATAAATACCCTGTTGTTCTTGGCCTTTGGGCCGGGATCAAAGTGTAGTATCTGCCGGTGCAGATACTGCAAGCAAAGACCATATGTGGGGGCAATCCCACATATAAGACCTGGGTAAATGTAGGGGAAACCCTTCATACCAATTGTCACTATCCAGCTCCCCTACTCCCTGGGAGTTTGTCTCCATTTCCCCTCTCTCTCCACATTAAAAAACGGCCTTGTTCTTAATTTGCTCAGCGGGGAAGCAAATAAATACCCTGTTGTTCTTGGCTTTCCCGCCAGGATCAAAGTGTAGTATATGTTCTGCAGATGCTGCACATAAGTTAATTGGTCCTTGGTCAATGTAGGGGAAACCCTTCATACTGAGACAATTACTATTTTTGGGGATACTGCCAAAGTGTCATTTTTTTTACCCTTGTTTTAGGGGAGCTGGTTTAACTCCACATTAAAAACGACCTTGTGTCTTATTTGCTTTTGTAAAGAAGCAAATAAATACATTAAATAAATAGAAAAGAGGGGTTTAATATGAATATCAATGCACACAAAAGAAAAACGGATTTATAAAAGTATATATATATATATATATATATATATATATATACACACACACACACACACATATATATATATATATATATATATATATATATATATATATATATATATATATATGAAATTTATTTATGCAAACATTAATGGCTACATATGTGCATAAATGTTTCTGTAATCACCCGCATTGGGGGATTACGTCTTCAGGCCAAGAATTATCGTAGAGAACTGATATTTCAAACAAAAACATTTTCTTATTTCGTTTACAAAGTTAGAATGTAACATGGGTGGGGGTTATGAGCGGGGAGAGGACAAGTGAGGTCTTTGAAGATAATAAACATCTTTTTTTTATTTATTTATTTTTTTAAGTTCATCTATCCCATCTTTTGGTTTTTATGGCATAAGGTACTTGAGAATGTAGTATTTTTGTCTTGCGGTCTGTAAATAAAAACATTCTCATGGGCATTGAGTACTGACCGGTGCCGTTCAATCCACACACACACACACACACACACACACACACACTAGAAGCAAACATACGCGTATACCTATACTCAGGAGCGTTGTATTTTACTCACACACACTCACACTCACACACACACACACACACACACGCACTGAAAACAGGCCATAACTATATCGACACAGGAATAAAATTAAAATTAAAATAAATTAAATAAATAA
Organism: Euprymna scolopes; assembly: GCF_053919585.1. Classification (NCBI taxonomy): domain Eukaryota; kingdom Metazoa; phylum Mollusca; class Cephalopoda; order Sepiida; family Sepiolidae; genus Euprymna; species Euprymna scolopes. The sequence goes on along the minus strand of NC_136493.1, from coordinate 62,976,116 downwards.
ATAAAACAAAACAAAAATAAAAATAAAACAAACCAAAAACAAAAATAAAACGCCAAAAGTTATCAAACTCCTCACGCATACATATATATAAATACACGTATATACACCCACACCTTGATACACCCGCGCCTATATACACATACACATACACACACATATACATAGACATATAATGCTCACATACAGTTATAACATGTTTACATCTCTACCTACATACACAGTTATATCAATGCATGGACCCTCAAACACAGATATCCATGTACACACCTGGATACCATACATCATGACTGTTATTATATCGAAACTAATATTAATCCCGCTAACAATCCTAATAATAATTCTTATAATATTGATCATACTAATATCAATAATAAGACTGTCGATTGGGAACCCCAAAACCTGTGGACTCCAACAACCGGACAGACGTCCCAACAAAATACAGATATACATGCATACATACATACACACACATATATACATACATATACATACATACATACACACACATATATACATACATACACATATATATATATACATACACACACATACATATGTACATACACATACACATAAAAACATATATATATATATATAAAACACACGTACACACATACACACACACACACGCGCACACCAGTATACACAGAACACATACACACAGTCAGACCATCCGCAGGCGCAGACACACATCCCCATCCACACGTGTCCTCAAATCTCCACAGACGTATACGAGACACATATACATATAGACACCAACATAGACTCATGCATCTACCCACATACATACACATGCATGGACACACAGATACCCGCTCACACACAACGCATATATATATATATATATATATATATATATATATATATATGATGTTGATGATTGCTGCATCTTTCCAGATGATCGTCGTCATATTGAGTTCTCCTAATCTTGTCGTCCATACCATCTTATATGACTGCAGTCCCGCCACAGATTTGCACATCTTGAAGCAGATGTGACATACAAATTGAGCAATTTCCACTAAGTTGACTCTCTCTGGAGGCTGAAAAGTATTCCTATGAGCAATCATATGTCTTCTTAAACCAGCAGTAGTCTTGCAAACTTTTCTGTGTATTAAACAGATCGTTTTGTTCGAACTAATAGATTTTATTACAAAGTTGACCTGAACAGGAGTTTTGTGTGACTTAAGGTGGTTGACCTGGCCAGTTTTTGATGGAGGCACTCGTTCACAATTATCGCATATATATACTCGTATAATTTTTTTTTGTGCATTGATATCCATATTAAAAAACCCTTTTTTCTATTGGTATTTATTTGCTTCCCCACAAAAACAAAATGTGACATGAGGTCGCTTTTAATGTGGGATTAAACCAGCTCCCCTAAAAAAAGGCAAAAGGGGCACTCTGGTAGAGACCAAAAATAATAATTGTCTCAGTATAGAGGGTTTCCCCTACATTGACCGAGACAAATTACCTTAAGGGTAGCATCGGAACAGATACTATACTTTGAGATATTAATTTTTTTATTCACAAGAAAAAAGAAATACAAATGGGAAAATGAACAAAAAAATTAGGCACACAGCCAACTCAAAAATAAGGTGGGGTGGTGAGGTTGGTTGGTTCATCTCGTCTCTGTTTGAAACTTAAAAAGATTTCTTTCAGATAGGCCAAGAACAAAATAAAAAAAGCAAGCTTTTTTTATTTATTTAACAAGAAATATAACTTTTTTTTATATATATGGAGTAAAAGATCTAGCTAATTTGCATATTCTTTTAAACTTCCATTTTAATTAATTCCTTATTATTTTTTCTTATGGGATGATCATCTTTAGTTAACTATTACATGTAATTATATTAATGCAGATATTTTACATGATTTATACTCGTGTAATATTTGCGTAAAAGTTTATAGTAAACACAAATCTCTTTCCATATATGTTTATGTATACATATATATTTTTGTTTAAAAGAATTTGCCTACCAAACTCCTCCTACAGTTTTTGGTCTACAGACATGAAACTTCATACATAAGGTATAGGAAAGTCGGTACAAAAGAGTGAAAATTAAAAAAAATTAAACTTGCAAGGTGAAGGTCGGACGCCGGCATTACGAATATGCATGCATGACATAGTAGCTATTGGTTTATGTTTTAATTTTTAGCCTTGCAGCAAACATGTCTTCATAGCTCAGGCATTAACATCAAAGGAAAAAAGTAAATTGTAAGCTCAATGTTTTGGTGCTGATTCTCAGTGATGGCGCATGAGTCATTTTTTCCCTTAACTTTTTAAATGATTATTATATATTTGACCCAATATAATATAATAATAAATACGAAATCTGCATTAATCAAAATATCATATTTAAGTGTAATTTACGACCGGTCAATGGCGGGCGCCCTGCTAGTATATATATATATATATATATATATATATATATATATATATATATATATATATATATATATATATTTGCTTTTACGAAGCTAAATTAAGTCTTCCAATTGTAGCCTGACACACGAAACATAAATTTTGTGTATTAATATACACATGATATTTTCAAACATTTTCCAGCTGCCGAAGAAACAAATTGAGTAATCAAATGAAGGTTTAATAAAATCGATCGTAAATCATTTTGTGTTTTTGCAGTAGCCGTATATCATTGATATATTTATGACAACAGCAATTAGCATTACTGAATTTAAGGATCAATAAGCCTCCTCATGATTCCAATATGTTTGTGCCATCCAGTATGAAGTCCGGGTGGTTCTCTCCCTCCTCGCCTTTTCAAACTTCTTCACAACCATTTTGTGTGGTATGAACCGATAAGCAAAATGACCAATTACTGATTTATTGGTCGACTAACAAGTTTCCCAATGCCGATTTATCCACAAATTTTGTTGTCATAAATGGTACTAATATTAATTGAATTATATTGTAAACGAAGAAAAGTTAACTTCTATTTTTCATGTTGTTGAAAATTCACCATTTTTCAAATAACAGGTATGGCGCACTGTTAACGTAGGTAGAAGTTGAGTACAATCTGGAGACTGCAACTGCAAGTTCAACAGAAATAAAAGTAGCACAATCTAAAACTCAAAAAGAGTGACTTCCTAATTCATAAGTGCCAAAAGAACTTGATCATTATGTAGCTTTAACTCTACTTGCAAGACGTGATGATCCATTTGAGTTGTGGAAAAAAGGAGCAAGCAATTTTACCAAATAAACTTGCTTCAAAATATTTAAGCACACCACTTTCATTCATGGAGAGTGAGCTGCGTTTTGATACACATGATAATGTGTATCAAAACACATGTGATAAGCATGCTGTGTCCAGAGAAAGGAGAAACTCTAATATTTCTACATTATTACTTTAGAGTATTCAACTTTAAATACCGATGAGACTATAAGAGCAGAGGAGGAAGGCAATAAGAACAGAAGAGGAAGTAGAGCAGCAACAAGTGCATAGCAAAGGTAACCACAGCAGCATACTCAAGTGGAAGGAGAACAACCGATTAATCAGCAAATTGATCGATACTACTACTATTACTACTAATAATAATTGCCTTATAATAATATTGTCATCGTTATTATTTTTAATAAATATATACTGTCAAAATTTATATTATTTGCTGATAAGGCCAATTTGCTGATTACCTGTCGATTAATCGGTGCACCGCTAGTACTAACCAACGTTAGTGCCACGCTTATTTCTTGGGGTGGGTGGGATGTGTCAGATTATGGGATATCTTATATTTTCACTTCTCTTGTATTCCTCTGATGTTTTTTCTTCTTCTTCTACTACTACTACTACTACTACTACTACTACTACTACTACTACTACCACCAATAATAATAATAATAATAATAATAATAATAATAATAATTATCATCATAATATTATTATTATGATGATAATTATTATTATTATTATTACCACCAATAATAATAATAATAATAATTATCATCATAATATTATTATTATCATTATTATTTTTAATACTAATTTGAATATACTAAGTTAAGATTTATATCATTTCCTAAGTGTAAACACAGGGAGTCTAGATAGAAAGCTATCACTCTACAAACACATTCTATCCCCCCCCCCTTTGCTAACAGGCAGTATTTTCATGAATTAGAGAATTATTTTCTTTATTAATAAAAATATCATTTTTACTTTTCATTTTCGTATTTTATAAGTGTTGTCTTTTTAATTGGGTTTTCAGGGCTTCTGAGCAGTTCAAATTTAGTGTACGTTCTAGTCAATATAATAAGGCTATTCTCCTTTTGAGAGAGAGATCGGTTTATTGCTTAAGTGCCTTCACTAAGGAGTGCCAAATGGGGCTGATCATGGTAAGTTTTTCACCTGTCCATAGCACCCTCTTTTTGGAGAAACAGAATTTCCGCACTATTAACTTCTTGTTTTTTGCAAGTGACAGCACAGAAAAGATGGCGTTTCTGTTTTCTATTTGAGATAATTCCATTTTTTCTGCAAGCAGAGGATTTCACATCATAGTAGCATTGTAAAGTTGGTTTCATACGAAAAACTGATATTGGCTAATAACTTCCAAATCCAATGACCTCATGTCCGCTGCAACTGACACCCAATTCATTGTTAGAACCTCTTGATCACTTCAAGGACCAATTTGTTCAGAAAAAAATTGAAAAAATTTTTTTGTAAATTAAAATAAGCTTTTTTCAATTTCGTTTTCATTTTGTTCTCCTTCTCAATGCTTCAGTTCAGTTTTTAGCTCTTTGTCTAGAAACCATTTTTAGTGGCTCCTGTCATATCCGGCTGTAGCTGCAGGTGATTGGAGGAGACGATAGTTAGATAATGGTTGTGTAGAATTCATCTGCACCCTCTCCTCTTTATCCAAGTACTTGATTCTTCAAAATGTAAGAACAAACACACACACACACACACGCATATATATATATATATATATATATATATATATATATATATATATATATATGTATATATATATATATGTATATATATATATGTATATATATATATATATATATGTATATATATATATATATATACATATATATATATACATATATATATATATATATACATATATATATATATATTTATGAGAAAGAGAGAGGGGGGAGAGAGAGAAATTAAATTTGAAAAATAATTTTATTTTAAAGAGTGCTTATTTACTTGCCTCCTTACAAAAGCAAAGTTAGACACATGTCGGTTTAAAATGTAAAAAAATCGATCTTTAAAAATATGGCACTCGGGATTGGAACAAAAAAATTAAAATTGCCTCAGGATTTCTTCTTTAACAGAGAGCAAAACAAATACCAACCTTTGAAAAATTGATTTATAAAAGAAAAAAAAATGAAACAAATTTGACAAATGAGACACAAGGTCCTCAAAGTGGTTGAGCATTTTCTGCTTATCATCCTATTAATCAGACATATTTTGATTCATTCGTTGAAACTGGAATGCCTACTAGATACTATCCTCGAGTGTCCAAGGCCTCATTTTTACAGGGATTTGTCATGACAACCTGACATGAGGATGCTTTTTCCTACAAGTAAACTCTGACTAAATATTCAAAATCACATTTCACGGTTCAAATAAGATCTCTTCACTATGACTAATTCACACTGGTTTTTATGAGGAATGGTGCACCTCCTCTAAGTAAGGTTACTTCAAGTAACAGCACGAAATTGGATACTCCGCCAGACTAGATAAATTCTTGTTCCGAAATCCAAAAAGATCAAGAGACCAAGAGAAAGATATATTTTAACATATCTAAATGGTCAATTGGGGAGAGAGAAATCATGTTCTCAACTTCTTTGCTAACTCAATGTTCGAGAGGTAAAAAAAGGACTTCAATGGAATATTTGAATATCTATGTATCTCATATAGAGATCAAGTATTAACCCCAGGAAGGGAGACCCTTCATTTTTGGGAACTCCGACTGAAGTACAATGAAACAAAAAATGAAATAAAAAATGAAACATTGTCGCTTTGATTCTTTGAGGAATTGTCACATTCACAGCAGCAAAATATTTACTTTATGAACGACCACTTTTTACTGTTCTTATCATGAATAAACTAAATCCAGAGAGTTTGTTTTGTATTGTTGTATGACTTAGTGCTGTCATCAGGTTAAGACCACCATCATACGAGACCTGTTTGCTGATGTTTGTGACTTTAATGCCAAAACATAGTAAAACGTGGAAAGTATTGTTGATCCTTTTTCTGAGCTGTGTGAGAACATCACGGTATAAAGAAGACTGAAGTAATGTACCAGCCTGCACCAGGAAGACGATGTGTTGAGACACAGATCTCTATTCATGGAACCAGCTTAAAAGCCATGGACATGTTCATTTATTTTAGAAGTACCCTGCCAGTAGCAGTACATACAGACAATAGTACCAATTGCAGGATAGCTTAGGCAAGCACTGACTTTGGATATCTCCTATCAGCTGTGTGAGAGTGTAGGGGAATTTGGCTCAGCATCTATTTATTTACAGCATTCTTTCGTTCTCTTGCATTACTGCCACTTCCATTTCTTCTTCATTTACTTCATTTATTTATGTAATTCTCTCACTCTTCTTCGCTGCTGTTGCTACAATTCCTTCTATGCTCTTCCTCCTACCACTTCCACATTTCTCTAATCTTCTCATCATACAACTTCTAACGTCAAACGTGTATTCAAGAACGCAAGATTATCAACATTTTAATAATGTCTTTGTCTAATGATGTAATGAAAACATAAACATAATAAACCAAGAAATATAAAATTTATGGGCCATCAAATGATGATGGTCATATTTATCTACAAATTTATTTGTTATCACCTGGGACCAAATTAATGACGACTTTGAGTTCCGAGAAAATCAAATAAAGGATACATTTACATCATCATCATTTACATGTTGTTTGAAAATCAAATTACATTTAGCAAACAATTTTAGAAATAACTTTCTACATGTCAATATTAAAAAAACGATATAACTTACACTTTTAAACATAAATATTTTAATAACAATATTAGACAACTTATTATTTATAAATGACTTTTGAACTTAATAAATATATCTATTTTGTGTGCTGTGCATTTCAGCACAAGTTGTGGGAAATGCAATTCTCGGTATCAAACCCCAGCGCACATCTGTCAGAACTTACTTCTGCCAAAGAACCCCCCTCTCTCTCTGACACAGATGTCAACTTTATGGTCCATATCAAGTTGTAGCTGTAAAGGTAATGTCAAATCTGGAGTTGCTCGACTTAGAAAGCGATGAGTGCGAACGTCATGTATTAAATATATCGCATTCACTTTCTAATGTGGTGATACTAGGGTAAATGAATCTATGAATCTAAGGATTATGAAGTGTTAACGACTTAAATTGGCAACTGATCAAAAAGTTGATTATCAAGAATTAGGTTGATAAAGAATAATGAAGACTTTAAAAAGCTTATTTTATTTTAGCTTCTTTTTCAACAAATTGAAACTGGGATTTTCTCACATAGTTGAATATGACTTGTTTGTAATATACTTTTAAAGAAGATAGGGTATGATTTTAATAAGAAGGATTAATGAGGTGTGGCCTTGAGGTTAGGAGACATATAAATGTACTTAGCTTGATCATGTGATATGATTAAGCGGGTTTCTGCCAATATTTTAGTGAAATAAAACCATCTTGCAAGGAAGAATAGATGTGTTTACATGCTTATCTGTAATAATGGTCTAATCCAAAGCAATTTTTAACCAAGGGATTGTCTGTCTATATCTTTGACTTGCAGAGCAACTCGATATTTCCCACATATTTTATGAAAATAACACCAATGATGAATTAAGAAATATCTCATTTTGAACATTTGAGAGCTTCAAATGTTCTCATCATTAATGAGCAAATTCAGAATAAATTAATTGTAACTTAACGTTTTTTTAATACTTTGGATACTGAGGTGTAAATTTGCTTAAAGTATAGAAAAAAAAGTAGCTTATTATTGCAATTTGAAAAGTCTAATTTTGTGACAAAATAAAAATATTTGATTGTGTCATAGAAATAAACAGATGTAGTTACAAAGAAAACCTATATATCAGCCAACGATTGTTTTTAACTAATAGTTTTCGATATAAAAACTAACATGGAATATGATATCGGATTATTAAAAATATTTAAATCAACATAGAAAAAGTGTCTCTCATAAAATTTGTATCCAATGTATTACATGACTATAATATGAGATGAGAAAACTTCTCTGTTGCTCCTTCTTTACAACATGGACATCCATCTGGCATTTTTGACTGACGAAACATCTTTGATGAAGTTTGTAATAAAAAAGTATGAGGCATAATATTGTAAAAGAAATAACGCATATACCATAATATTATTAAAAAATTAACTCACGTCCCATAATATTATCAAAAAATTAACGCACATCCCATGATATAGTAAAAACATTAACGCACACCCCATGATATTTTCAAATAAACTAATGAAGAATTAATATCACTATAGATTATGTGTAACATTTTATTTAAGAAAAGTTTTATTTTATCTTGATATAAGGCCTTTTTCAGTTAAATTGTCATGCACAAACAGCACACATAAAAAACAGATAAATATGATAACTATGGATGTGGTCCATCTGTCAAATATCATGGCTGAAAATGTGTGTTTTGACCTTTTTAAACCGATGATTTTTTAAAGTATAAAGTTAAAGATTGAAAATTTTCTTCTTTAAGACATAAAGAACTGTGCTCAGGCCAAAGAGCAACTTAATGACAGTATGTTAGCTGAGATTAGAAATAAAGAAATCAAGAAATTGTAAGAAATCAATTCAAGAAAGCAAGAGCTATGATTAAAATGTTTCTAATTATTGTCCTCGTGAAGCTAATTGCATCTGAGCAATGTTGAATGAAGTTTCAAAGTGTAAGCACAAGTTCAGGTGGTCTCTCAATTGTTGAAATTTTCTTTGATCATAGATTGTCTGATGAGTGTCAGTTGCGAACTGTGAATAAACTGAAATGAACAGAGATACTAAGAGAAGGTTTTTACTTTCATCTCATGTTTATCAAAATACGTAGAAAACATGTGGAACAGATATTTGCATTCACAAACATTGTCTAATATAAATAATTATTGTAGAAACAAAAAGAAATTTATAAATAAAAAAATGTTCATTAAATCATTACATTAAGAAAATGTATACATTCTATTTATATAGAAACTAGTCTGGGTGCCCGGCGTTTCCTGGGTGTTTGTAGGTGTGTGTTTGGAAAAAAAAAAGTGGTAGTAGGCAGACAGTCTCGAACCCTTCATGTGAAGGCGGAAACAAAGTGAAAGAAAACCTGAGAGTTTACACGAGCGGAAGTGTAAAGTGGCTAAATTTAGCGATAAAAAAGAAATGAATGAGTTGATCACGCAAGTTAAGAATCACGCAAGCGCAGAAATGAACGTTTGCTGTAGGCCAGTTAAGCTTTCAGCGTTATGCCATATTTGTTTTCCCCACGATGTTGGGGAAAACCAGCTCCCCCCAAAAAGGAGGACTCAGGTAGTGTCCAAATGAATAGCAATTGTCTGATATGAAGGGTTTCCCCCGCATTGATTAAAGCTGATTGACTTCAAGACGTCCTGGCCGGAAGGCCAGGCTGATGCAATTGCTTGGATCTACTTTCACTTTATTTATACAAGAAAGAAAAACAAACACTGGAAACTAGGGATTTTTTTAAAACTCGATCAAAAAGAAAGATAGAGACTATGTCCGTTTTCGAATCTGAGATATTATCATCTAGGAAGTATGAGGAAAGTTCTTCATAAATGCAACCGACGCACATGCACATGCCCATTTTGCCTTTTATATAACAGAAGGCACTTTGTGTGTGTGTGTGTGTGTGTGTGTGTGTGTGTGTGTGAGCCAGTTTCCTATGAACTCCAAAACGGCTTGGCCGATTTTTTTATAAATTTTACACAAATGTACTTCGTGACTGGGAGTGTTTTTACATAGGTGTTTTTTTTTTTTTCATTGAAATGTCTTCAGTAAGTATTGAAAACCGATAATCTGAAAAAATCTGCTTAAAGAAGGATTAGTTCGATTTTGACCAAAGTTATACAACCTAACATCACAAGTGAATTTGCAAAGTTTTATCCCCACACAAGACATGGGCGCATTCAAAATGAATATATATATATATATAAAATGACATTTAATCATATATATATATATATATATATATATATATATATATATATATATATATATATACGAGGGCGTGCAATAAGTAATGCCCCTGATCCACTTCCCATAGGAGTAGAGCAACGAAACCTGGCACAGTTATTAGTCTTTCTCTACATAGAAACCACCCAGAGTTATGAATTTCTCCCATCGTTTGCAGTAGCTCTGGAGACCGTTTTTGAAGAACACCCCAGGTTGGTTCTCCAACCAGGATGTGACTTCAGAAATCAAGGCTGCATCATCTGGGAAATGCTTTCCTTTCAAAAACAACTTCATGGCTGTGAAGAGGTGAAAGTCAGAGTGCCCAAGGTCAGGAGAGTAGGGAGGATGAGGTAGGATTTCATAACCACACACCTGTGCTTCTGATGTGGCGACATGCAATTTGTGGACCGGAGCGTTATCCTGCAGGAGGAGGGTAACTTTGCTGATCTTGCCCCGCCTCTTGATTTTGATAGCTTCCCTCAAATTTCCTCAAAACTGAAGCATAAGAGGCTCCTGTAATTGTGGTACCCTTTGCCAGGAAATCTGTCATTCGTCCTGGTTCAAGAAGACTGTGAGCATGACCTTGCGGTGCTTCCACTGCATTGACTGGGCTTTGGTCTCTGGATCATAGTGATGGATCCAGGTTTCATCCTGTGTAATCAGTCTTTTGAAAAACTTTGACTCATCTTCTTAGCACATCTCCAAATTCATCCTCAAGCACTCGACACATTCTCGCTTCTGGAATGGTGTGAGCAACATGGGAATCCATCTGGCAGACACCTTATGCAGATGCAAATGGTCATGAATGATAGTTTCCACAGACCCTGTACTAATCTTCACATTTTGGGCTATTTGGCGAATAGTAATGCGCCAATCTTCCAAAATAGAAGCCATGTTTGAATTCACGATGCCAGCGTTTTACAAGGTCATATGATGGGGCATTATCACCATAAGTTTCTTTCATTTCATCAAAAGTCTCCTGTGGTGTGCGTCCTTTCAAATACAAAAACCGGATCACTGATCAGCATTCAACAGGCTCCATTTCACACCTGACTCAGTTCAAACACCTGTAAAACAGAAGCCACAATTAGTTCAGAGCTGTAATTTGCCACATAATCGGTAGAGATATAAATCATTGCACCTGCAAAATTTCAGCGAGATCAGACAACTAGAAGTGGGTCAGGGGCATTACTTATTGCACGCCCCTCGTATATATTACTTATTGCATGCCCCTCGTATGTATAAGTGAAAGTGTCTGTGTGTCTGTGTGTCTGTGTACATTTTCTTACACAATATCTCAATGTCAATTTTCAGTCTTCTGACTCGAAGTTTGATATACAAGGTACTGAGATTTGAGAAAATCTTTGTAATCGGTTTTCGGCCAGAAATTTGGCTGTTGAGGGTCAAAGTTACACGATTTAATCTTTGAGAACTCTACCAAACTCCTCCGACAATTTTGGGTATAAACAATTGAAATTTTAGATATAGGTTCCTTGGACATGGATCTAACTTATTAACTTAATTTGAGCCCAAAACAATAAATGTTAAGGGGTAATAATAGGGGTCAAAGTTAAATAAGATTTGACCTCTGCGGCCTCTACCAAATTACTCAAACAATTTCTGGTCTAAAAATTTGAAATTTTGCATAAAGGGTATTCAGATTTAGAGCAAGCTTTTTAATCGGTTTGAGTCGAAAATGTGGGCTACAATATATAAATGTATGTATGTATGTTTGCATGTTGCCTAAAACTTTCGACAGAGGCGACGGATTTTCACATAATCAATATCGTTTTGAAGCTTGACTCTTCAGATGACAAATACAGAAAAATTGGCTAAAAATATTAATATCTTCATCCTCAACTGGACACTTTTCTTCAGGGAGGGGAGGCCGATATTTTCGAAAGTCATCCTCTCTTTTTGATTGTCTTATGTCACTCCCGGTTTGACGGTGATCGTAACAGCAAAGACGTCAGTTTTTTTCCCGTTCTCTTCCTCCTTCACAGTACGGGTTCGAGACTGCCTTCCTTTTTATTTTTTTGCTCAACATACACCTCCAAACACCAGAGCAACGCTGGCCCACATGCTAGTCTATCTATAAATGTGAAGATTTGTGTGTATGTGTGTGTGTGTGTGTGTGTGTGTGTGCATTTCGCAACCAAATCACTCTGTCAATTTTCGGTTTTGAGACTCGAGATTTATCATCAGGGGTATTCAAATTTTGTAAAATCTTTTTAATTGGTTTTCGACCAGAAATTTGGCTGTTAAGGAGTCAAAGTTCAACGATTTGACCTTTGAAAACTCTACCAAACTCCTCCGCCAATTTTGGGTCTAAACACTTGAAATTTTAAATGTAGATTACATGGACATGGATCAAACTTTTTAATTCGATTTGATCCCCCCAAAATAAATGTTAAGGAGTCAAAAGTGGGGTCAAAATTAAAAAAGCATCAACCTCTTCGGTCTCTACCAAATTACTCAGCCAATTTCTGGTCTAAACATTTAAAATTTTACATAAAGGGAATTCACAGATAGGGCAAACTTTTTAATTGGTTAGGGTAAAAAATTTGAGTTGCCAAGGGGTCAAAGTTCAAAAGATTTTACCTATGCGGTGTCTAGCAATTTACTCAGCACATTTTGGGTCTAAACATTTGAAATTTATACATAACAAGTTATCAGACCTTCGGCAAGCATTTTAATCAGTTTTAGGGCGAAAATTTGTCTACCAAAACGTCAAAATTGAAAGAGTTGACCTTTGCAGATTCTACCAAATTTATCTGCCTATTTTGGGTTTAAAGACTAAAAATTTTAGATGTAGGTTATTTGGACATGGGTAAAACATAGTATTTGCATGAGAGACCAAAATAATAAATGTTAAGAGGTCAAAATTGGGGTCACAGTTTTTAAAAAATTGACTTCTGCTGTCTCTATGAAATTACTCAGACAAATTTTTGTCTAAATATTTGATATCTTACATAAAGTGTATTCACATGTAGGGCAAGTTATAAACAGTACAAAGCCAGGCAGAAATGCAAGTAGTAAATAAGCTTGGTGTTGAGAGTAATACTAAATTAATAGCAAATAATTTGGTGTTTGAGATTAATAGTAAATTATTCATAAATAAGTTAATAGCAAATAATTTTGGGTTTGCAATTAATAGTGAATTAATCCCTATATATATAAAATGAACTCATTTTTCCCTATGACTTTGACCTTATTAGGATTAAAAATCAAAACATTTCATGCAAATGTAATATGCACAAACTGCAACACAATATCTGAGGCATATTACCTATTCACTTCCTCTATAATCGTAGATTCCTATATTTTTTCTGATGAGAGTTCACTGCCAAAATCGGATAAAATCAATGGAAGTAGTAAAATCTTTTCTCTCTAATTAATTCCTCCTTCCCCCGCCACCCATTTACACCGTTGCATGATTGTTCACAAGGGACATTTGCAAAAGGAACGCCGGTTTCGTTTTTCTGTACTTCGTAGTTGCTTAAAAACCCTGGAATGGAATTTTACCGTGCCTTTCCATTCTATGCTTCCTATTGGGTGAAATTCACCACAGAATTAACTGATAGCAACATTCCCACAAACATTAATGCATACTTTTACATTGCTTAATTACCATTTTTTCCCAAACATTTTTACACTAAAAAAAATGATTCGTTCCATTTCTTTTTTTTTTAAATGAGCATATAAAACATAATTTCCGTTTTATTTCGTTTTGTAGTTGCTTAAAAATCTGAAATGGAATTTTAACGTTCCTTTTCGTTCTATGCTTTCTACTGGGTGAAACGCACCATGGACATCGAAAGGTTATTTATGCCATTTTTTTCGCTTTTCGCTGCGTTTTTTTGTTCTTGTTTTTCAGAACGCGTTCGTCATTTCTTTCCCCTTTTTTTTTTTGCTTTTTGTTTTTCCGATATCTTTTTTACAGAAGATTTACGTTTTGTTTGCTGTTTTTTTGCTTTGATTTTTCCAAAAGAAGTTTAACATCGTTTTTTTTTTTTAATTTTAAAACAGGGTTATTACTTCGCTTATTCTTTATCTCCCCCCCCGCTACACACACACCCTTCCAAACACCCGGGCAATGCCGGGTACCCCCGCTGGTAGTAAACAAGTTTGGATTTAAGAATAATAGTAAAGTAGTAGCAAATAATTTTAGGTTTGTGATATATAGTGAATTAATCTATCTATTATATCTATTAAAGAATATTGTCTGTCTGTGTACATTTCCCTAACAAACTACTCTGTCAATTTTTAGTCTACAGACTTGACAAAAAACGAGATTTGATAAAAGTGTTATTGAGATTTTTTTAATCGGTTTTTGGCCAGAAATTTTGCTATCAAGGGATCAAAGTTCAATGATTTGAGCTTTGAAAACTTTACCAAACTCGTCCGCCAATTTTTGGTCTAAACTCTAGAAATTTTAAATGTAGGTTACTTTCCATTAGTACAAACCTGTTAATATATATATGCATATAAAATTATTAACAATACATAGGGCCTGAGAAAAGCCGGGCTGAACTAGTTTATATATATAAACGATAACATTTTTTATAGATCATTTTATAGATCATTGCAATCTTATTCTGCACACACACACACACACACACACACACACACACATATATATATATATATATATATATATATATATATATATATATTGTCTGGGGAATTTTTCAACATTTACAACTATATGAAAAAAATGGGTTCTCAACTAAAGCAGGCAATCGATTTGATTGAACAATGGTCGATTTCACAAATTTCAATGACAATAAAAATATTGAAGTGTGAAACATTCGTTGATCATCATTCAATCCCGACCAATGGTTGGGTCTCCCTGCTAGTATATATATATATATATATATATATATATATATATATATATATATATATATATATATATATATAATGTGCAATGATTGAAAGAAATTATCATAGACATACCTCTTGGCAATAGTTCCTAATTCTTCATATCTTTTGATTATCACAGTTAAGTTTTTGTGAAGATAAATATGAAAGGAGGGCAGATCAGTTAATATTCTATTTCCTGCTGTATCCTTTATAGTCAGAAAAAATAGGTTAACATATGAACTAGTATTCACTGTAACAGCATGCCATCCACGCTTTAGATATCCGCAAGGGTTGTTTAGTCTTGGGGTTTCTGTTGAAACTAAAACAAAAAAGATATAAGACCAAAGAAGTTGTGTTTATTTTCAGAGGTGCCTCTCATTGGATCGAATTTGAATCAGTTTAAATTGAGGAGGAGCTTTTAAATTTAACAAGGGGCATCGTTTCTTAATATAATTTAAAAAAATATTTGGAAGTTGTTATTACATTATTTTATCATGAAAAGATTCTATAGGTTCCAAAGGCGAAAAAAATTATATGATTTCCAAAATTAGTGGTTTTTATTTCACACCAAAATAGCTTTATGTAAAAATATAAGTCTTGGACACGATATATAAAAATTGGGGGAGGGCACAACGCCGTACAAAAGTATATTTCTTTTCAAGTTTGTGGAGATGAGCATTTTATAATTAGTCAAGGACCTCTTAATCTCTAAATGTGTTAAATTATTTTATTGTTAAATTTCTTCTGTGCTTAATTCTGATATAATTTTATTCCAAAAGCTTTCCCAATCATGCATGGATAGAACGAAATAATGACAGATATGCTGGTTCATTATAAGACGTTTTTGCCATATCGTTTCTACAGCTTTCATGTGAATATAAATCATTAAGAATTTTATATACAAAAAAGCTTTATATAATCATCTTAAATCAGTAGTCTATAATAAATAAAGCAAAGACTAATCTACGGATTTGCTTTTTATCCGTGTAGACATGAACATTTCTATACAAATGCCATGTATATTTTTAGATCTGATGAAGAGGGTAACAAAAACAGTTGGCAGATATGTTTAATCTCGGCTTAAAACTCTACAAGTTAGAAAAGCATTTCATCCAAGGCATGAAAATTGTTAAACAAAATGTTTTTACTATACGCTTTAAAAATAATAGTACAATATTCAATTTGAAATTTATTTATCTTCAAAGTGCACTTTTTAAAGATTTTCAAAGTAAGGTATAAAAATTTAATTTAAATTGAATCAAAAAATTATCTTGGATTTATTTTATGTTGCACTTTAAAAAAAAATAATTGAAAAGTTTATATCTATTAATTGCTAGATGAAAGATAATGTTTTTAAATTGCAACAAAATGTACATTACATAAAATAAATCCAAGTTAATTTTTTGATTCAATTTAAATTAAATTTTTAAGTGCACTTTGAAGATAAATAAATTTCAAATTGAATCTTGTACTACTATTTTTAAAGCATTTTGTTTAACAATTTTGTTTTGTTTTAAAACATTTTGTTTAACAATTTTCATGCCTTGGATGAGATGCTTTTCTAACCTTTATCTTATCTTTTTAAGATTATATTCTAAAAGTCTCCTTCTCTCTATTTCAGTTTGTATTTCTCCTCACACCACAATTCATTTTTGCAACCCCCTCTTTGTATTATTACAGGTCTGAATATTCTCTCTGTTTCAGTTTGTATTTCTCCTCACACCACAAATAATTTTTTGCAACCCCCTCTTTGTAATACAGGTCTGAATAATGAAAAAAATTGAATTTTTTTAATAAAAACTTTAAAATAACTTTTTTAGATTAAATTATTTTAAGCTTCTTTCAGAATAGAAAATCTTTAAAATTTAATAAGGAACATAATTCAAATAGGTTTCATTAACAAATATTCAGTACATAACGAGAAAAATAAAGATGAAAATTTCAAAAGGACTGTATAACCGGTTACACTCAATAGTAGCGAAAGTCTTTGTTATTATTATTATTATTATTATTATTATTATTATTATTATCTTTATTATTATTCAAAACATTTTGTGCCCTGCTCTTTTGCGCGAGGACTAATAATATGAATTCTTACAGGGAAAGAATCTGATATAAATCCTGATAAAAGAGAAACCAGAATCATTTTTTGGTCTTTTTTTCTGTTTCTGTTAGATGAGACCTTTGAATTTCAAATAAGTGTAATTTTTCATTAAGATTAATGAAGAAAGAACTTCTTCTAAAGATGTATAATAGGTTATGGCATCCAAATTAAAGACACAATTGTAAAGGTTAATGTTTCTAATGTCTAAACTTTTTACGATTATTCCATATCGAATCTTATATTCACATCTTCTGTACTTAAATAGAAAGTGTAAGGACTTTAGTGACACACAAAAGTCTAAAGCCCGTATGAGCAAAGTATGTCTTTAAGAATGGTGGAAGGGAAAATGAAATAAAATTACCATGATGATTGCATGATAATATATGTTCCTTGACTTTCTAGTTAATCAGTCAAAGTAGTGAGGGACATGGCGTCTTCGATGCCTTATAGATTGTTTTCTGCAGAATTGGGAGAAGGATGATGATGATGATGATGATGATGATGATGATGATGATGATGACTGCCGAATTCCGTTATTTTGGTAAAAGGTTTAATGCTTCAAGGTCTTAATAACATCAAATATTTATTCATAATGTCAATTTATGCATATGGAAGTAAAAATAATAGAATGAATTCCTCAAATTCTTCCCAATTGGGTACTCGCCACTGAATGTAGTGCTATGTTACACTGTGGGTATAAAAGAACCAGTATTATATCTGGGAGCTGTGCTAATATCAGACCCTAACCTCATTGTTATTAACTGCTCTTTTCTAACACCTAATACCTATGAGACAGAACCAGTAAAGTCCTATAAACTAGATCATGTCAAATAAGATAAAGCTGCTGTTTGAACAGGATCCCTCAAGTAGTTGCCATGGCGAAAGTTAATTGAGTTTTGTTAGTTGCAAGATTAAAGATGAAAGTCGAAAATGTGATTTGAAATTATTTGCACAGTGTAATAATTGACTGACAGCGTCGTTATTGTCGAGTGTTTGCTTAGGAAGCAATTTAGCTGCACTAAAAGTAGATACAGTATTTTTGTAGCTTGATTTCCTGGTGGCCAGATTGCCACGATTAGCATGATGAAAAGCTTTGGTGATTCCTAAATAGTGTGGTGGGATGTTTTTAAGTTGAACATAGATTTAGAAATGTTTTCAATAAAATCATTTTTAACTCGATTGTTTCGGATTTTATTGATGACCAATTATCAAATGATTGAGTAGTCATGCTAAGGTAAACTCTAATGAATGCACTCAGAATTCAATGTTGAATGTCAACTTTATTTCTGAACAAATATAGACATTAATTATAGTCTTTTTAAACTATGAGAATCGTTTCAAAAGGCCTATTTT
>NC_136493.1:62657603-62952603 GCF_053919585.1 Euprymna scolopes | reverse complement strand
CAAATTGTTGGGGCACTATCCGGTTGCTGGATGCCTGTGACTAGCATGCAGTTATGTTAAAAGAAGAGAAAATGGAGTACACTGGGAGAGTAGAAGTAATGGCAAAACTCAAACTGTCAAGCTGATGTAGAAAAAAAATAACCCTGTTACTGGATCTGGGCATATACCTGAAACAGAAATAGAAGTGGTGTGGTGTGATGCAAGCAGTATTGCACCAGATGTAGTCATAGAGATTAGTGGGGTGGCGAAGAAAAATGTAGCATTGTTGAGGAAAAAGAATGACTATAATCATATTAATGTAGTAAAAATTGACGCTGTTCTGAAAGGCATCAATTTAGCTATAAAAACTCAAAATAGGAACCGAGTCAGCCACAGCACTAAGCTGGGTGAACCGTGGAGGAGAATGGTAGAATATGAACAAAGGGTGCTAAAGAAATTATTGAAGTTATTGAATTATTATTGTTAATGGAAAAACGGTGCTAAAGAGATTATGAATGCTTGGAGATAGAAGATCTTAATTTAAACTGCAAATAAATGCAGTGTTTGTGCCATCGGAGAGAAACAAAGCAGATGCATTCACACAGATAAATAGTGGTTTGTTGAGAAAGAAGAGGTGACATTATACTGTCTAGGAATTGGTGAACTTAGAGAGTTGCATGGCATGCACCACATGAGAGTAGAACATATATTTGGTGCAGAAAGTTGATCTACATATAAAACGGGAAGAAGTTCAGAAGGTGGTTAAGAATTGTGTTTGATGTCAATCGATTGATACTGCCTCAAATATATATAATCCTAGGGAAATCGAGACTTTGAAGAATCAGATAAGATTAGCTCTTGACATAACGCCCTATTGTGGGGGAGCATACTTGCTGATAATTGACTGAGGTCCTTCACTCAGAAATTCCCCAGACGATGCTAAAACATAGAAGATAAGAAGCTATTACAGTGCAGCCTATAGTCCGGAAGTAAATGGAATAGTAGAATGACATCGTCGGATAGGGAAAGCAATAGCTGAGAGAGGCAAGATATCACCTGAAGAGGCCACATGACTTCCAAAATCGGACAGAGAGCTGACACAGTAGCATATACATTAGTTTTTAATTATAAATGGAGGTATCTAACAGATACATCCGCAAAAAGCGATGAGCAAGGATTATGCACAATTCATATAAGGTCTTGGTGAAACTGCTGAAAGCATAATGTACGCTGCAATGGGGAACAAAATGATTATTGGGGTGCAATAATCTAACAATATGAGTGTCAATGGAATACCACAGTATAATTTAGATCTAAGGCACGTAGTCCATGTACAAGCTGTAAATGCTAGGCCAGAGGACAATGAAGGTTACCAAATGGCAATACACAGACGGCATCACTGGATTATATAATGTGAAATGATCTGCCATAATCATGAGAGTGTGTGGGGTATAAAATGTAAAAGGACAAATTACTCATAAACAGCAGCACGTCTGTTTCAACCGTCAGGGGAAGGAAAATGAAAAGCGGAAAGTGAGGTTGCGGATTCCTTATATAGATGTGACATTAATTTGCATATTTAAGAGAAAAGAGATTATAAAAAGGCCAACTTGGAAAGGACAGTGAATCGAATTTTTGACACCTGAGATTGAGCAGAGATATTGATAGTTGGTGGTGTAGATTGAATCAAAAGGACTCCGGATGAATTTGGTTTGGTGTAAATAAGTTCAGGCATTTTTTTTTAATATAAAATGATGCCTTCATAAAAACGTGTTTTGGAATAATCCAAGTTACCTCTTGAAGGATATAATGAACTACTCACAGTAGTTAGAAACGATTTATGTGATAGTAAGGATAGTCGTATTTACCAGAGATACAAGTCCACTTTCATAATTGGATGTGTACGAAGTAATAATGTTTTCAAAAGACATCATCAATTTTTCAACTAGGAAATCTGGAGATCGGCCATATTTAAAAAGAGGGGAATGCTTATACTAACACCAGTTGAATTATTTGCATGTATTTTCATTTTATTGTATCTAAAATGCTTTTTATCTCCCCAATCCTGAATTGAATAATTGGAAATTTTAATAATTAATTGATTCAATATTGTTTTACTGTGGATCAGTGTGTTCGTGTTGCTGATTGAAATATTTGCGTCTGCGTTAACACAAAAAATCCCCCCTCTATTTTGACCTTATGCCACATAAATTTGTAGTTTTTCCCCAAATAAAAGTAATCATATTTATAATATCTATGCTACACCCACAAGTCTGCCTATTGTATACTGGCTATACATACTCGGTGTTGGATACTATCATGAGAAACCTATTAGTTCCATTTTTATGCTACCATACAAAACAACTAAGCTACAGTTACTCATCAATAGATTAGGTTTTATTCCGTGATTGGCTGAAACCGTTGTATGCAATACACACACACACACACACACACACACACACACACACACACACACACACACACACACACACACACACACACACACACACACACACATATGTATATATATATATATATATCTGCGGAAATATACTTTATTTCCTTATAATATATACCAATCCTTATTTAAGAAGCACAATGTAATAACATAAATATATTGAATGAATGACAAAAGTCTATATTCCAAAGTTCATGATGTTGACCATCTTATAATTTATTCGTTTAATTTAGTTGACATTTATAATTCTTGACAGTATCTGCTTCGTAGCACAAAATCAATCACTTGATTATTATATCAACTGGTCAATTTATTTTGCCCTTAACTCCTCTGAATAAATAGCAACAATCAATTCATCAAAAGGAATTCAAATGCGTTTTGAAATGATTAAAACCCGAAAATTGTAAGAGAAGCTTTAAATACCTATGTTTCCATTATGCCATTTCGAATTGAATTGAATATATATATATATATATATAAATTTAAAGGAGATTAGAATAATAGTCTAAAGAGCTAAGTGTATTTTAATGTAATAGTGAAATTACTAGTTTAATTAAAATACAGGAAATGCTCGTTGT
The DNA here is from genome assembly GCF_053919585.1 of Euprymna scolopes. Lineage (NCBI taxonomy): Eukaryota > Metazoa > Mollusca > Cephalopoda > Sepiida > Sepiolidae > Euprymna > Euprymna scolopes. The sequence goes on along the minus strand of NC_136493.1, from coordinate 62,949,588 downwards.
AATTTAGATATATAATAAGCTCGATAGTTAAATGTCCTAGAGCTAATTCAATATTAAGTAATGTGATTTATAATTTAAAAGTTTTAAAATTTTTAAAATTTAAAAATCAAAATTTAATTAAATTAAAAATCAGTTTCATAAGAAGGAACAACAACAAAGTCAATTATCTGTACGATCGTTTCGGAAATCCGTGCTTTTTATTTGTGGTATACATGAAGTCACGTAGAATAATTATACATAGTTTTTTTGGTAAGCACGGTCTCCTCATCAGCAAATTTAGGAGGATTTTTATTGAATTGAAAAGACACCAAAAATAAACCTAGCATTAAAAGTAAGGCAGATGAATCTGAAAAATTGAAGTAAAAGGTTTGGATATAAAATTTATAAGAAAATTAATAAGGAAATTGGTATAGGTTAGAGATAGAAATGAGTAGAAAAAATATATATATTTTTGAATTTACATAATAAATTTGATTTAAAAATATATATATAATTACCTTTTGGTTTTCCTTTTTTTTGATTTTTTTGAAATCAGGAACTGTATTTAAAGTAGTCATTTAGATGTTTGCTATAGCTTTTTATTTTATTGAATGATGAATTTTAAAAGGGCGACGCTCGTGCAGTAAATTGTTTCCGTTAGCGTATTTGATTTAGAGACGCTACAGTTAATATCTATAGAGAGAGAGTTTTTTTTTTTTTTTTTTTTTTTTTTTTTTTTTTTTGCAAGTTTTTAAGGGGAGATAATTGTCATGGCTTTATTTATTATTTGATTTACGAGTCTAAAGGCGGTAATTGGTTTAACTTAATTTATTAAAAAAAAAAAAAAAAAAAAATCTATTTTTACTAATGAGTAATTTTTAATGATTTAAGGTGGTTTATATTTATTAAATTTAAACCAACGTTTATGATTACACGATAGAAGCTCGTGTCTTGAATTTACTAGTTTGGTTGTGCTTTTTATATCTTCATATTTTAAAATTTTTACGGTTTCTTTTGTACATAATGTACAAAATTTATCTCCTGGTTTATATGATTTGCAAGTCTCAATTATTTGCCATTTTAAGTTGAAAGAAATATTGCTATTTTTTAGTTGCCAAATATAGTTGGATAGAGTAGTTTGGTTTGATAGAGAGTTATTTTTAAAAGAATGTTTGTGCGTTGAAATTCTATGTTTTATTGGGCCAGATGTGGAACCAATATATATTACCTCTTGATTATTATGATTATTTTCCGTTAGGTCTATTGTTGGATTATAATGTGGTGGGTTGGTTAATAATTGATCGGTAGATTGATTTAAATTGGTGTTATTATTTAATTCGGTAGTTGAGTTATGGCTGTTGATAGGTTCTTGTATATTTGGAGTTTTTGATACTGTGCAGCTATAGATAACACTTTGTAGTTTGGCTCATGTAAAATTAAAAATGTTATCTATAGCTGCACAGTATCAAAAACTCCAAATATACAAGAACCTATCAACAGCCATAACTCAACTACCGAATTAAATAATAACACCAACTTAAATCAATCTACCGATCAATTATTAACCAACCCACCACATTATAATCCAACAATAGACCTAACGGAAAATAATCATAATAATCAAGAGGTAATATATATTGGTTCCACATCTGGCCCAATAAAACATAGAATTTCAACGCACAAACATTCTTTTAAAAATAACTCTCTATCAAACCAAACTACTCTATCCAACTATATTTGGCAACTAAAAAAATAGCAATATTTCTTTCAACTTAAAATGGCAAATAATTGAGACTTGCAAATCATATAAACCAGGAGATAAATTTTGTACATTATGTACAAAAGAAACCGTAAAAATTTTAAAATATGAAGATATAAAAAGCACAACCAAACTAGTAAATTCAAGACACGAGCTTCTATCGTGTAATCATAAACGTTGGTTTAAATTTAGTAAATATAAACCACCTTAAATCATTAAAAATTACTCATTAGTAAAAATAGATTTTTTTTTTTTTTTTTTTTTAATAAATTAAGTTAAACCAATTACCGCCTTTAGACTCGTAAATCAAATAATAAATAAAGCCATGACAATTATCTCCCCTTAAAAACTTGCAAAAAAAAAAAAAAAAAAAAAAAAAAAAAAAAAAAACTCTCTCTCTATAGATATTAACTGTAGCGTCTCTAAATCAAATACGCTAACGGAAACAATTTACTGCACGAGCGTCGCCCTTTTAAAATTCATCATTCAATAAAATAAAAAGCTATAGCAAACATCTAAATGACTACTTTAAATACAGTTCCTGATTTCAAAAAAATCAAAAAAAAGGAAAACCAAAAGGTAATTATATATATATTTTTAAATCAAATTTATTATGTAAATTCAAAAATATATATATTTTTTCTACTCATTTCTATCTCTAACCTATACCAATTTCCTTATTAATTTTCTTATAAATTTTATATCCAAACCTTTTACTTCAATTTTTCAGATTCATCTGCCTTACTTTTAATGCTAGGTTTATTTTTGGTGTCTTTTCAATTCAATAAAAATCCTCCTAAATTTGCTGATGAGGAGACCGTGCTTACCAAAAAAACTATGTATAATTATTCTACGTGACTTCATGTATACCACAAATAAAAAGCACGGATTTCCGAAACGATCGTACAGATAATTGACTTTGTTGTTGTTCCTTCTTATGAAACTGATTTTTAATTTAATTAAATTTTGATTTTTAAATTTTAAAAATATTAAAACTTTTAAATTATAAATCACATTACTTATATATATATATATATATATATATATATATATATATATATATATATATATATATATATATATATATATATATTTCATTTCAGCCCGGCGTTGCCCGGGTGTTTGGATGTGTGTGTTGAGAAAAAAAAATAAAAAGTGGTAGTAGGAAAGCAGGCTAAAACCTGTACCCATAAGCAGGAAAAGAGCGGGAGAAAAAACTGACGTCTTTGCTGTTACGACCACTGCCAAACCGGAAGTGACGTAGTTTTAATTAAGGCTTGACAATCCAAAGGAGAGGATGATTTTCAAAAAAAAGAAAAAAGCGGCACACACAAACACACAGACATTCAGCTTTATATTATAGATATATCTTATAATATAAAGCTAAATGTGTGTGTGTGTGTGTGTGTGTATGTGTGTGTGTGTGGTCACGAATAGGCTCCTATAGGCTTGACTATTTAAAAAACTGATTACATATAATGATAGAAGATGTATCGAGATACAGGAATGGGTATGTTTGATCTGGCAGAACAGTGGTTCATTAAAATTGTGGAGTCTGTGTTCGCGGCTGGTCCACAAAGTATGGAAATAAATTTAAAAATTAAAAAAAAAACGTTTACAAGTGTTTTTGATATAGATGTACATAATAATACTTTGATAAGTATGTTTTAACTTAAATAGAGATGGTATAATAAAATTGTGGAGTCTGCATTTGCGACTGGCCTCCATGGAATGGAAATAGGCACAAACTTTAATAAAGACTTTTCATATCTATCTGCGTAAGTATACTTTGATAATTATGTTTCAGTTTGAATAAATATTGTATAATAAAATTATGGAGTGTTCGTTCGCGCCTGACCTCCATAGAGTGGAAATATGTCACAAAGTTTAACAAGGTTTTTTAATATAGATCCACAGAATATTGTGATAAGTGTTTCAATGTGAACAGGTATGGTATAATAAATTATGGGGTTTATCTATTTTATTTTTACTTTCATCATATTTTGCTTTGGCTTTGATACCCCCAAATTCGAAGCTATCTCTTTACAACCCTTCCTTTTCATAACCTATCAAAGTTTTATAAATCAGAGTCCATTTTCCGTAGGCTGTTTTTGAACCCAGTCAACGACGGGTACTTTTGCTAGTATATATATATATATATATATATATATATATATATATATATATATATATAAGTATATATATAAGTATATATATATATATAAGTATATATATATATATATATATACATATATAAGTATATATATATATATACATATATAAGTATATATATATATATATAAGTATATATATATATACATATATAAGTATATATATATATAAGTATATATATATATAAGTATATATATATATATATATATATATATATATATTAAAAAGGCATCCTTGTTGTAATTAAATATTTAGTATATAAATATTTTGCCTATGACAATAAGTTTACACATATTTCACTTATCTTCATTCGTCAGAAATATAACTGTTTTACTCAATAAAAATCAACTTGGAGAAAACATATCTGATATGTTGGAAAATTCGAGAAATTACATTTTCCAAAAATATGCAGATAAAAAAGACTGAACTGCTTGGAGCTATATTAAGAAAAGTACTTTCATCATTTTTCAAAATGGATCATAGTATTCATCATCTTTACTCATATACTCTGTTTACATCAACGAATAAATTTCTAAAAACACATCTTAAAACATATTAGATATGCTCTAATAGCTTAATTATGTTTCCCATTAGTCAATCTACATCTAAAAGTCTGCACGTTCAACATGAAGAATTGATGAAATAATATCCTCATCTTTATTGCCCTACAGCATGCACATTTTGGTCTTTTTGCTTATAATATATATCAATAATAAGCACTATTAATATAATACTCTTAAAAACACAGACTCATAAATGATCTCATTTTAATCATGAAGTTACTTGTCTTACTAAACTGATGTAATAAGTTCAAAATAAATTCCAAATCCTATCAAATGAATGCTTTCTTGGTGGTGCAGCAATCTAAAATAGGAATCAGTAAAATATACTGTCTTTCTTTATCTCCTTGGATGTGTTTTATATTTTCTCAGACTGCAGTTCTTATTGACTTTGAAAATGTTTACAAACTGTCAAGAACATCATCAAAATATCATTAGATGTTTCACCAGCAGATGAGCCCAAGGGAATTATCCGGCTCAACAGAGCAAAGTTGAGCTGTAGTTCATCCATGTTAATAAACCATAAATATAACAAGGAATAGGAAACTGCTCAGCCATGTGGGCGCGGGGAAAAGTATATGAGAAGTACAAACAGCAAAAAGTGTAAAAAAAAAAAGTAAAAAAAATAAAAAATTAAGATCTTAGGAAAAAGTAAAGTTATGAAGATAAAAAGTAAAAACCAGGAAATAAGTCTAAAAGCTTAAACTGGACATTTGGAAAGAAAGGAGGAAAAAGATGGACGAAAAGAAAAAGGATGTATATATGAGTTAATGAAAGTTGGCAAATGACTGACTGAGAGTGCTATGTCTAAAATAGATTTTAAAGCTAATAACAGGCTAACTGAAGATGTCAAGATTTTCCAAGGAATGATGGGAAAATGGACTTTTTTGTGTTGAGATGAGTACATTTAATAATTTGACTGGCGGGACAATTTATAGCCGGCTGCTGCCTGCTTACTGATTGTCAGAGATGATTTTGGCTTGGCCAGTCAGCTTAATGGAGCTCTCACAAAGTACCTATATTGATATCTCTTATAGGAGAGTGAGAAAAATGAGTATTTAGCTGAATAGTGTACAGCTAGATAGGTTACCTTTAAGGCTTTTGTAACAAATGACTGACCCTCATGTGTAAGTCTATGAGGAATGAATTTAATTAGAAAAGGATGATACAATGGCACGATGTGAAATGAAAAGGAAAAAGGGAAGAATAGAAGTTACCACTTCATTTGTTAACGCGTTTAACAGATAAAAACATTTCGACGCACACAAAAAAGATCCTAACATTTCTATACATTTTTTTATTATTTTCTAAATATTTAAGACTTATTCTTTCTATGTTAAAAGTACCAGTACCTCCAACGCCATCTTTAATCCAACTCATGATGAAACTTTATTTAAAATAATTAATATTCTTAATTTTATTATCACTGGTATTTTAAGAGCTTCTTCTCCCAAACTGATGCAACAATTTTGGAGCCTATAATCGTGTACATTCATTAGTACAATCATTAGTATAATAATTAGTGCAATCATTAGTATAATCATTAGTATAATCATTAGTACAATCATTAGTATAATCATTAGTACAATCATTAGTATAATCATTAGTATAATCATTAGTATAATATTTAGTATAATCATTAGTATAATCATTCGTGCAATCATTAGTGCAATCATTAGTACAATCATTAGTATAATCATTAGTACAATCATTAGTATAATCATTAGTATAATCATTAGTATAATCATTAGTATAATCATTCGTGCAATCATTAGTGCAATCATTAGTACAATCGTTAGTATAATCATTAGTATAATCATTAGTATAATCATTAGTATAATCATTAGTATAATCATTAGTACAATCATTAGTATAATCATTAGTATAATCATTAGTATAATCATTAGTACAATCATTAGTATAATCATTAGTATAATCATTAGTATAATCATTCGTGCAATCATTAGTATAATCATTCGTGCAATCATTAGTACAATCATTAGTATAATCATTAGTACAATCATTAGTATAATCATTAGTATAATCATTAGTATAATCATTAGTACAATCATTAGTATAATCATTAGTATAATACTTAGTATAATCATTCGTGCAATCATTAGTGCAATCATTAGTATAATCATTAGTATAATCATTAGTATAATCATTAGTATAATCATTAGTATAATCATTAGTATTATCATTAGTATAATCATTAGTATAATCATTAGTAGAATCATTAGTATAATCATTAGCATAATCATTAGTATAATCATTAGTATAATCATTAGTATAATCATTAGTATAATCATTAGTACAATCATTAGTATAATCATTAGTATAATCATTAGTATAATCATTAGTACAATCATTAGTAGAATCATTAGTATAATCATTAGTATAATCATTAGTACAATCATTAGTATAATCATTAGTATAATCATTAGTATAATCATTGGTACAATCATTAGTATAATCATTAGTAGAATCATTAGTATAATCATTAGTACAATCATTAGTATAATCATTAGTATAATCATTAGTATAATCATTAGTACAATCATTAGTATAATCATTAGTATAATCATTAGTACAATCATTAGTATAATCATTAGTATAATCATTAGTATAATCATTAGTGCAATCATTAGTATAATCATTAGTACAATCATTAGTACAATCATTAGTATAATCATTAGTATAATCATTAGTATAATCATTAGTACAATCATTAGTACAATCATTAGTATAATCATTAGTATAATCATTAGTATAATCATTAGTATAATCATTAGTATAATCATTAGTACAATCATTAGTATAATCATTAGTACAATCATTAGTATAATCATTAGTATAATCATTAGTATAATCATTAGTACAATCATTAGTATAATCATTAGTATAATCATTAGTACAATCATTAGTATAATCATTAGTATAATCATTAGTATAATCATTAGTATAATCATTAGTGCAATCATTAGTATAATCATTAGTACAATCATTAGTATAATCATTAGTGCAATCATTAGTATAATCATTAGTACAATCATTAGTACAATCATTAGTATAATCATTAGTATAATCATTAGTATAATCATTAGTACAATCATTAGTACAATCATTAGTATAATCATTAGTATAATCATTAGTACAATCATTAGTATAATCATTAGTACAATCATTAGTATAATCATTAGTATAATCATTAGTATAATCATTAGTACAATCATTAGTATAATCATTAGTATAATCATTAGTACAATCATTAGTATAATCATTAGTATAATCATTAGTATAATCATTAGTATAATCATTAGTGCAATCATTAGTATAATCATTAGTACAATCATTAGTATATTCATTAGTGCAACCATTAGTATAATCATGAGTACAATCATTAGTACAATCATTAGTGCAATCATTAGTATAATAGTTTTAGGTTAATTTGTAATTTTTATGATACCTTCAGCATCCAAAATGTTCATGTTAAATTTACTGCACACTAAAAACATTGCCAGAGATTTTATATGTTTATTATTACACTGGACAATAATTCTTTTACTTTTTGAAAGTTGTCTAGATCTCTACAACTGCTTAATTTGGAAATGGCATCCGTTCCTCTCCAGTAGGTCAGATTTTTGTGCAAAGCTGATTTGAAAAAATCAGATCTTGTGACAAAATCGATTATATTTTTGTGGCATTATCAGCTGATTTTTGTCAACACATGCTATCCTTAATACGTTTTTAAGAGGAAAACATTTTTTGCCAACAACATATATTAATTACCTGATAGAAACCTTGATTACACTAAACTGAATGGTGAGTATTCATAAAGGTAAGTACCTGTAAATTGCATGTTGCTTCACCAATTGTTCAAACTTTATTGAGCTTCAATTTCTTCGAACTCCTAGCATTCTCAATGACAGGGAAGTTCTTTTCAGATTCCAAAAGTCGCCAGGGACTCTAATATCTGATCTCCTATTTAAGGTCCTGATGGAAATTATTTCCCTGCTCATCACTTACTAAACCCAGGTTCCCAGGAAACCGATTCATATGTAAAAATCTTAATGCTTATGTTGCAGCCTAGGGTTCTGAAAGCAGTCAGTATGTTGTTGACAAATTTTGCATAGTTTCTGGTCTTTTGTTCGTTCTTCACTACCAACAAATGCCTACCATACTTCCAGTTCCATTTCATTCATTTTCTTGAACTCTGGATCTCTAATGATCTGCCGAATCTGAGAACAATCAAAGATGCCAGCTTTCAACTTTTCCATGATCAATCTTGAAAAAGCCTGGCACAAGTAAGTGAAGCAGTCACCATCCTTGTTGAACCACTTGATTAAAATACTCCACACATGCATACATGTGAATAAAAACTAAATTTGTTGTTGACCAATGTTATCAGTAGTAATATTGTGAGTAGGTAGGTAGGTAGTTAACAGTAATAGTACAAGTTTGATATCCCATAACACCCTTGGCATCCTAATAATTCTTTGTGACTAATTTGGTGCAATTTTGGTCAATAGTTTTTGTTGTGGTGGCACACATTCATTTGCATATGTGGATGGTAATTACACATAAATAGGAAGACTCAGTTAGTCTGAGTGTGTGTTCACCAGAAGCCACCGAAGGCCGCCAAGAGCAGATATGTTTCTCCAGCAAAGACTCTTATTTGACACCATTATGTAAATATCCTGTAAATATACCTTTTCCTAATACACTTTTTATTTGGTCTACCTTTGTTTGTTGAGTCGTCATTTGTATTGTTTTCTACGTTACTTGTTCAACCTGCAAACTTAACAGTGACGACGAGGATGACGTCAAATATAACAGTTTGACGAAGAAATGGAAAGAACTCACTAAAAAAAAAGTACAACGCAACAGTTGACCTTTCTAAGGAATACAAGTTTTGACGAACGAAATAGTCGTAAAAACGGATTTTACGCTAAAGAGAAGTTCGACTCAAGCAGAAAAAATGAATAATTCAGCGAACATTGGAAAACTGTAAAATATTTTCCTCACGAAGTACAACACTAAAAGAAAGAAATGGTTGTTTCCCAAATTCCAAGAACAAAAACTATATTCAGGTTAAAAAAAAAAAGTAACCTCGATTAATAGCATTTTATTTACTAAAATACTAGTTGAAAAAATAAGAGACAAACCAAAACCTTTAATTGCAGCCTCAAAGAAAAAAAAAACTTGAACGTGGCAAAAAAAGCGACGATTTACGCCGTTTCCCGTAAAAGTGAATTTTTGTAAAACGACAAACAGATTCGTATTACTAAATTATGAAGAACAGATTCGTATTACTAAATTACAAGGAAGTAACATACGAAGAAAAAAAAAGTTCACCAGTGGATTTCCTAAATTGCTGTAAATACCAACTAAAGACTTTTTGGTAAACCAAATTTTTCTCTTCGGTATTTAAAAAAAAATACCACAGTTAAACTAAAATCAAGGAAAGATTTTTTTAAACTAAAGTTGTCACTGGATAACGGATATAAGACGGTAAAACGTCACGCAAAAAAAAAAAAAAAATTAAATGTAGTCCATACATTTTATTTTTTTCAATTGTGACTCGAGTTGAAAAACTTTTTTTTTCTATGGAAAGAGTTGTACTTAAGTTCGGCTGTTATTTATTAGGAAATGCCTAAAAAGGAAAAGTAAATCGTACTTTGTGGTTTCAGCAAAAGCCTCAGTTCTTATGTTGTGGTTGGATGAGCTTGACTCGCTAGCGAAGTGAGAAAATATTATTCGAGCAGCGATATTACTATTGAAAACAGGAACTATGAACAATTTTTTTTTGTAACACAAGCCATTTTATATGGTACGGATATTGTGTTGCATGTGAAATTGTACAATTTTTCTTCGTAACTGAATTACTGCTACTGAAGGATACAAAAAAATGAAAGATTTATCTAGAATGTTAATGCAATTTTTGCAGACGCAACAAAAGGCGCATCCGAGCTAGATGCACGTAGAGAGGAGAAATTATTGAAATGGCAAATGGAACAAGAAGAAAAGCAGAAGAAATTACAATTTGAACAAGAAGAAAAGCAAAAGAAATTACAACTTGAACAAGAAGAAAGGCAGAAGAAATTACAATTTGAATATGAAGAAAGGCAAAATGAACGTTTTGCTAAAACACTGGAACTATTAAAGACTAATCGAGAAAATGTCGACAGTACTATTTTCTCGCATACAACTATATTTAATAGCATGGACACATTTAATTATGTGCCGGAGGAAGAAAAGACTTTTGAAGCATACTATACAAGATACGAGAATGTCTTTCAACTGGACTGCAAAAGTTGGGCAAATAGCCAGAAAGTGAGCCTTTTACTCAGGAAGTTGGGTGTAAGAGAACACAGCAAGTTCGTAGATTATATACTACCTAAAATAACTACGGAATTAGATTTCATGAAAGCTGTAAAATTACTAAAAGAATTATTTAATCCAAATTTATCTCTTTTTCATAAGAGATGGTTGTGTATGAATCTAAAGAAAATGGACAACCAAGATTATTTGACATACGCATCAGTTGTCAATAAAAACTGTGATAATTTTAAGCTAGCGGAACTAACAGTAAAAGATTTCAAATGCCTAATCTTCGCACAAGGGTTAGTCTCCACGAAAAATGCAGAAATACGCAGACGAGTGTTGTCTAAGCTGGAATCTGAGCAAGATTTAACACTTCAGAAATTAGCAGAGGATTGTGAAAAGGGCCATTACACTAAAAATGGATTCAAAAAAGATAGAAGAATCCTGAGTGGCATATGTAAGAAAGGTTAGAAAACCATACACACCAACCAAGAACTATACAAATAAAAGCAGTCAAAACGGAACGAGATATTCCAAATATAATAATTATAATTATAGTAAAGAATATAACAAGTCTCTTCCTAGATATAACTGTAAGAGATGCGCAGAAATACATTGGGAAATCGGCGAAAATACATAAAAGCGGAAATATTTAAAACGCCAATAAAATTACAACTGGATTCAGGATCCGATATTTCTATAATAAATTTGAATACATGGAAAAAGTTGGGTAAACCAACCATGATGAAAACAAGTAAATCAGCTCGGACGGTAACTGGTGGTGAGATAAAATTTGAAGGAGAAGTTATTCTTCCGATAAAATTGAAAGGGATTACGAAGAAATTAAAAATATTCGTATTGAAAAATAGCGAAAACCTGTTTGGAATAGATTTAATTGAGAAATTTGGACTCTGGGATAAGCCAATTAATACATTCTGTAAAAAAATAGAATGTACTACTCCAACAACAGAAAATATAAAAGAGGACTTAAAAAATTATTCCCTGATGTATTTATGACTAAATTAGGTCGTTGCAATAAATTTAAGGCCTCGTTTGAACTTAAAGAAAACACCAGCCCATTTTTAGGAAAAAGCGAAACGTTCCGTTCGCTGGGTTGGAAAAGATTAATAAAGAATTAAACAGATTGGAACAGGCAGGAATACTATCAAAAAATAGAACATAGCGACTGGGCAGCCCCCACCGTATATGTAAAGAAAAAGAAGGTGAAGTCAGCGCTTGATAAACTATTGCCAAGACAGGCAATTGTCCGAAACACTACACACATGATAAGAAAGAAATATAACTCGGGAGATCGAGTATATTTCAAGTGCTACAGGAATAACACTTCTTACTGGGAATGTGGAGTAGTGGATAAACGTATTGGTGATTGTACATACATGATTAAAGGTCCACAAAATATCCATAAAAGGCACCTGAACCAAATAAAAAAAAGCCATATTCAAGATGGTGATTATACAACAGCAGTCGAAGAGGAGGAAACCATGGACATCATATACGAATCCTTTAATTTGGAACCGCCTCAATATACACCTGAATCCCGAAGATCAGATAGAAAAAGAAAGTTTAATGAACCACATATGCAAATGAATGTGTGTCACCACAACACCACACCAAGCTTCTCTTTTTACATCATCAACATTCTGATCCACATCTGGCATCAATTGAAATGAATGGCTCTCGTCTTCAGGAGGCCTCAAGTTTTGACAAGCTTCTGGGCTTGACCATTACTCCTGATCTTAAATGGAACACGTACATCAAATCTGTTGCCAAGGCCGCTGGAAAAATCGTGGGATCTTTCTATCGATCCGGTAAATATCTCACTGCTGATGCAATTCTCTATCTATATAAGAGCCAGGTACGTCCAAGGATGCAATACTGTTGCCACATATGGGCAAGAGCCGCTAGAAAGGACTTGTCCTGCCTTGATAGAGTTCAAAATAGACTTCGTAGCCTCGTAGGAGATGTCCTTTTCTCCTCCTTGCAACCTCTATCTCACAGAAGGGATGTTGCGAGTTTGTCTCTGATGTATCGTTATTTTCATGGAAAGTGTTCGACTGAGCTTCAATCTATGGTCCTCCCTCGCCAAACTTTCACAAGAAACACTCGTCTAGCTGTCAACACTATCAATAATTCCCCCCACTCTTTATCTGTGCCTAAACCTAAACGTAGATTCCATGAACAAAGCTTCTTTCTTAGAACTGCACGCCTGTGGAATTGTCTTCCGTTTTCCTGCTTTCCGGCTGACTACAACATGGCTGTGTTCAAGTCTAACGTAAATAAGTTCTTGATGAGCCGTTCCATATAAGTTATCAAATTTACCAAATTTTCATTACTAATGATTACTATATTGTCCAATTTCTACTGTACACTCTTTAACCCTTATCCTTGAGTGGCCTCTTGGCCTTGATAATGTGGTGATGCCTCTGTAAAAAAAAACCAAAAAAAACCCAAAAAACCATTAATGTTAAATCCCAAGAGAAAAAGATATTGAAATCTGTGCGACTTCAAATCTTGGGAGGAGGGTGTTGTGGTTACACACATTCATTTGCATATGTGGATAGTAATTACACATAAATAGGAAGACTCAGTTAGTCTGAGTGTGTGTTCACCAGAAGCCACCGAAGGCCGCCGAGAGCAGATATGTTTCTCCAGCAAAGACTCTTATTTGACACCATTATGTAAATATCCTGTAAATATACCTTTTCCTAATACACTTTTTATTTGATCTACCTTTGTTTGTTGAGTCGTCATTTGTATTGCTTTCTACGTTACTTGTTTCAACCTGCAAACTTAACAGTTTTGAAGCCTAAAAGTTTTATTGTTTTTAATATAAGCAATCATAGTAGTGATAAATAGTTTCATGTATGTACAATTTTCTCGAGTTGTTTTCGAACTTATAAATAACCAACATATAGAGAGACAAAATGGTCAATTATGTCTCCTCACAATTGTACGGTGTGAATGAGGTCACTGTTTCTGTTTATAATTTACAATATTTTTATATACAGTTTTAGTGGTTTAGAATAGATATAAAACAAGATTGAATACTAGCAATGCAAAACTGATAGTGGGTGCTATATATATATATATATATATATATATATATATATATATATATATATATATTATGTGTCAGTAACGCGGTTAACTGAGTTGAACCCAACTTATTTTTCTCGGGCAATTGTAGAAAGGCCAAGGGATTACAGATGATATATCAGACTTAGTGACTTCTGTTGACCGAGCATGCACTTGCATTCTAAAAAGTGAGTCGGTGTATTTTAAATGCAGGCCGGTTTACAGGGGTTACCACCCTTCATACATGCACCCATATAAATAGAAACACACATGGGGTTTTTGAGTAGAAGAGACCAAACAGTCGATTGGAGTCGAAGTTTGGTAGAAGTTAGTTTTGAGACCAGGAGAGTAAGAGAAGTGATGTGACGACAGAAAAACGCAAGAAAGCTCGAGTCAGCAATGCGAGGGGTTCTCAAGTTCACTCATAGACGAAATAAAAAGATCCTTGCCAGAAAATCGGCATCATGTTTTCATCGTAGATGCCCTTTGTAGCTCATCTGCCAGTGACGGGAAGAAACGCATCACAGAAGATACACGATAACAAAAAGGTATGGTGATCTCTTATCACGTATATATGCACACACACACACACACACACACACACACACACACACACAGTTTAGAACTTCAAAAGTTGATACACAACATAAGAGTCCTTAGAACACATTCACACATATTCACATTAGAAAACATTCACACATATTCACATTAGAAAACATTCACACATATTCACATTAGAACACATTCACACATATTCACATTAGAAAACATTCACACATATTCACATTAGAAAACATTCACACATATTCACATTAGAACACATTCACACATATTCACATTAGAAAACATTCACACATATTCACATTAGAAAACATTCACACATATTCACATTAGAACACATTCACACATATTCACATTAGAAAACATTCACACATATTCACATTAGAAAACATTCACACATATTCACATTAGAACACATTCACACATATTCACATTAGAAAACATTCACACATATTCACATTAGAAAACATTCACACATATTCACATTAGAACACATTCACACATATTCACATTAGAAAACATTCACACATATTCACATTAGAAAACATTCACACATATTCACATTAGAACACATTCACACATATTCACATTAGAACACATTCACACATATTCACATTAGAACACATTCACACATATTCACATTAGAACACATTCACACATATTCACATTAGAACACATTCACACATATTCACATTAGAACACATTCACACATATTCACATTAGAACACATTCACACATATTCACATTAGAACACATTCACACATATTCACATTAGAACACATTCACACATATTCACATTAGAACACATTCACACATATTCACATTAGAACACATTCACACATATTCACATTAGAACACATTCACACATATTCACATTAGAACACATTCACACATATTCACATTAGAACACATTCACACATATTCACATTAGAACACATTCACACATATTCACATTAGAACACATTCACACATATTCACATTAGAAAACATTCACACATATTCACATTAGAACACATTCACACATATTCACATTAGAACACATTCACACATATTCACATTAGAACACATTCACACATATTCACATTAGAACACATTCACACATATTCACATTAGAACACATTCACACATATTCACATTAGAACACATTCACACATATTCACATTAGAACACATTCACACATATTCACATTAGAAAACATTCACACATATTCACATTAGAAAACATTCACACACATTGACATTAGAAAACATTCACACATATTCACATTAGAACACATTCACACATATTCACATTAGAACACATTCACACATATTCACATTAGAGCACATTTACACATACATTAGAGCGAGATGCACAGAGACACTTTATATACAGTAGCGCCCAAGAGAATTTCCGCACTTGCCATTTTTTCTAAAACCGCAAATGTTAGCTAAATTGAATGTAACTGTTTAAACTTATACGTAATTTGATTCCTCTATGTTCCTCTTTTATTCCTGTATAATTTTACTTTTTCATATTTGACTTTTAATTGAAGTATTCTAGTGTTCACGTCAATTTAAAAATGACTTCAAATCAAGAAGACAAAAAGAAACTCTGCAGCGACAAACCAGCTTAAGACTAGCTTAAAATATCCACCTTTTAGGCAACAAAGCATCTCTCATCGTAATTGTTTTTGTTTCGTGTTATACAATGTAACATTTAGTCCATATGCCTAGACTTTCTCTTAGTGATCGTCAGGAGCTTATTAATCTCTACTTCTTTGGTTTATCCAATCAAGAAATCGGCCACAGAATGAAATGTGATGAGAAAATGGTGCGAATGACTTTGCAAAAGTACTAAAACACCGGAAGTATTCGTGATGCCCCTAAATCTGGTCCTCGTAGAGTTACTTTTACAGGAAAGACAATGCTATCAAGATTTGCAGCCTCAGAAACAGATTTGACACTTCTCCTCAAACCCAACAACAGTGTAATCTTGTTAAAAAGTGCTCTTTTTCTACAGTTAAGAAGAGATTGAAGGAGTTTAATTTGGTAGGCTATGTTGAAGAATGCAGTTCAATGATTTCTGTAGAGAATAGAAAGCACTTTCTAGATTTTGTCATAGTGGTCGAAAGTAATTTTTAGCGACGAAAACAAGTTCAATAGGCTAGGCAGTGATGGTAGGCAGTTCGTCTGTCGAAAAAAGAATAAAGAATTTAATCCTAGGTGCACAGCTTCAACGCTTCAAGGTGGTTGAGATTCAGCTTTGGTGCGGGGCGTTATTAGTGTCAATGGTCCAGGGCTTATAGTTGGCTTGCAAGGTCGAATTAATTCGACCAAGTACATTAATATATTGACTGAGCATTTTCTACCCTAGTTTGGTTGGAATTTGAATGATAATCTCATCTTCATGCAGAATAATGCTCCCATTGACACAACTAGCAATATCAAGCGGTTTCTGGAAGAGCATTATGTTCCGTGTTTTGATTTGCCTTCACAATCTCCAGACCTAAATCCTATCGAAAACGTATGGCACTACATCAAGCATAAGCAATGATAAAATTAAAAATCTGGAAGAACTTTGGACAAAAATTAAAGAGAAGTGAGACGCCCTTTCACCGGAGTATTGCTACAGACTAATTGAAGGAATGCTTAAAAAATGACAGGCTGTCAAATTGCAGAAGGCCTATGCTACAAAATATTAACTAGTTCATTATGTTTCTGTTGCATTTATGTTGCATTAATCTTCTTAAGTTATATTTACATAACAATTTTCCATTGTGCAGAGTTTCTTTTTGCCTTCTTTATTTGAAGTTATTTTTTAAATTGAACACTAGGATACTTCAATTAAAAGTCAAATATGAACAGGTAAAATTTTAGGGGAAAAAAGGGCAAATCGAATGAGGTTGTTTAATTTAGCTTAAATTTTCGGTTTTTGGAAAAATGACAGTGCAGACATTCGTTTTGGCGCCACTGTAGAAAGAAAAAACATAACATCACACACACACACACACACACACACACACACACACACATATATATATATATATATATATATATATATAAATGTGATGTTATGTTTTTTGGCAGAGATAACTATCATCCCGTCTATCATCCCTCCTCCCATACCTATACCCCTCCAAGTGGACCCTCTCCTCTGGGGAACGAGATCTTCCCCACACTAAGAACCGATCCTGGATCTGGCCATACCCACATGGGGAGACAAATAAATAGAAACATTAAAAAAAACCTTCGTATATTTATTAATACATCTCTTTACCTAAACAAACATAATATTAAGAATACCCGAACAGTCTAAGACTGAAACGAAAAATCACAATACTAAGATCTAAGAATCCAAAAAGTAAATATCAAAATAAATGAAAACACCCCAACCCTTATTTCAGAGGAGCTGGTCCCCCCTCCTACCACACATATTAGTACCGACCTTGGATCATATTTACCCTCCTAGGGAAGCAAATAACTTTATAATACTATGAAACAGAACATACATTCTTCAAACCAATAAAAGAAAACACACACACACACTCACCCCTCCACACACACACGCACACACAAACACACACACACACATCCTATGCACCCAGTTAACCAAGTAGCAACGGCCCCCTCACCCCCACTCAAGTAAGAGTAAAAAAGGAAAAAAAATGAGAAAAAACAAAGAAAGATAAACAGAAATACAAGCAGAGAGAGAGAGAGAAAGAAAGAAAGAGAGAGAGAGAGAGAGAGAGAGAGAGAGAGAGAGATAAGATAAGATATCAATCCAGCCCAATGAACCAGTAATAAAAATTGGACATACAAATGAAAAGTAGAACCGTGTAAACATGTTTCCACCTCTCGGAACATTTCAAATGAACTACGAAAATGTTCTTTTCATTTTTAACATGTCTTGAATACATTCTAATCATTTTAAATACTTTCTGAAGAGGACGCTTTACAGAACGTCTGAAACGCGTTAAAAACAATTTCAATGATTTAAAAACATTATTACAATGATCTAAGCATAATTTTCAATGAAAAAACAAAACACGGAATAATAAAATAATGTTAAAAAATACACATTGTTGGTGACAACCCCCTTATTTAAATATATATATATATATATATATATATATATATATATATATATATAGAGAGAGAGAGAGAGAGAGAGAGAGAGAGAGAGAAAGAGAGAGAGAGAGAGAGAGAGAGAGAGAGAGAGAGAGAGATTGAGATTCTCAATAAAATAAGAAAACAACAATATAAAAATAGGGGTATAGGATAAGTACTTACCCCTAATTAATGTATCATCCTTATCAAATAAACAAATAAATCTATCTACATTAATATATATTTTTATATTGTCGTTTTCTTATTTTATTGATACTCTATATAAGTTCTAAAACAATTTGTTGAGCTTTGCATTATCCCAGCAAGTCTTAAAGTTCTTAAAGAATCGATCTTATTCTTATCCTTTTTACTCCCTCCCATATATATATATATATATATATATATATATATATATATATATATATATATATATATATATATGGGTGTGTGTGTGTGTGTGTGTGTGTTGTGTGTGTGTGTGTGTTGTGTGTGTGTGTGTGTGTAAATTTAAATTTTTAAATTTTATATCTGTTCTTCTAAAAATTACGACCGCACATTGTTATTTTTAGAGTATGATTTAAAGTTTAAAATACAAAAGTAAAGTACCATAGTTCAATTATGCTCTAAACAGAAAAAAATTATTTCGAATGCGTGCCTGTCCTATCAAAGAAGCTTCTGTTGATTTTATGAAATTATTATTACATAATTTCTTGAATTCACGTTAAACGTACAAAAGTAAAGTATCACGATTTAATTGTGCTCTAAAAAGAAACATTTATTTTAAAAACACTCTTGTCTTATAAAAGAATCTACAGTTGATTTTATAGGCGGGGCCTTTCAGCTTGAGCAGTGATAAAATTTCTCAAATACACTTGTGATGTTAGGCAGGATAAAACTGTTAACTTTCTGTCATCAGATTGTTTCGATTATTGATATTCATCAGAAGCATTCTAATACAAAATCGAAGGAAGAACATTTTCAGACACATCAAGTATATTTGCGAGAAAAAAAAAGTCAACGGAAATCAAACGCTCTCGCTCTAACTCTCTCTCTCTCTCTCTCTCTCTCTCTCTCTCTCTCTCACACACACACACACACACACACTAAATTTCCTTTTCTATAAAAGCACAGATAGAAATACTCGTTTACTAATTATTTTCTATGTAGGTTTGCTATCTATTATTTAAACCTTAATAACTTGCGTGATTAGGATTTTATCTTGAATATAATTTAAATACTCTTATGTAATTTCTATGTTTACTGTCATACCGTTTAAGATGTACAAGGGATGAGGTGCTCAAGACATGATTCTAATGGGTAACACAGACAAGAAAATTTCACAAAATATCTAATTTCAAATGAAGATAAACATTTTTTCCCTTCTCTTTCTCTCTTCATATAAAATCGTAGTGCTTGTTTGATTGTTCAGGAAATCATCTTAGGTTTTTGGAAATAGACTCCATAGTTATAAATATGTTGAAATTATTCTGAAGTTGCATGCAAAGTTACCAACTATTCTTTATTGCTAACACGCACACACCTGTAAGAATTTTATAGTCATTTATCAATTATCCCCTTTTTTCTTTTTACCGTTAAAATACCTATCAGCTAAATATTCTTTTTAATAGAATGATTTAATAAATTTTAATCTTTTTAATAAATTGTTTCTTACCATATCATGGTTATCAGCTTTATCCTTTAACCAAATCTCAATTTAAGATGGCGGCGATAACGACGGCATTCTATTTAAAAGATATTCGATTTCGGAGCATTTTATTTTGAAAATTTTGGTAAAATTTTATGATTTTTTCATATTTTGGACATTTTTTCTTAATAATATTTTCATTTTATTTTTGAAAATTTTAGAAAAATCTTAGGAAGTTTTCACATTTCGGACAATCTCATTTTTCCTATTTATATTTTGATTTTATTTTTGGGCGTTCTTATTTGTAAAATGGGATTGAAAGGTTGTAATGTATGTAGAAATGAAGATACAAGTATTACAATTATGGATATTTGATGAAATCAAATGCAGGCTTTCCACACAAAGAAGAAGCGACAAAAAGGCGTGTCAAAAATGTCTACGTTTCAATCTGAACAAAAACAGTAAAATTCTGAACATGACAAACAGAAAGAAAAGCAAAAAGTATTAAATTATTTTGTGGAAATTAATTAAAATCTAAGTTATTGGAAATAAAAGTCTTTTGGTGATAATATTTTTTTCGTGCGAGTCATACTAAGGTGAAAACATTTTTTTTTTTCATTTTCTTTTTCTTCTTCAATATTTAACTTTAATTCCATATAACTTGGACAATTTTTAATATTATCTTGTGAAAATTATCAGATTTGTGACACTGTATTATGTTAGAGATCTAATGGAATTAGACAGAGACTATTGTCTTGTCTCTGACCAGACAGATTTTATGAGTTTGACCCCAAATGAAAACTTTATTAGTAATCTAAAAAGTGAAAAACCTTATATTCTGAAATGAGATTTTTATTTATTTAAAGTAACGTATACATTACACTATATATATATATATATATATATATATATATATATATATATATATATATATATATATATATATAAATTCGTATTCCTGTCTGTTTGTTTGTTCACAATTTGATTGATATATACAAAAGGTCCGTAAGTTAAGTATTTGATTTATTTCTATATATAGTATGATTCTTTAAAAAATATACGATTAAGAGGTCACCTCATTTGTTTATTATATTAAGGAAAATCAATTGTATTAAATAGCTGTATGTTTAAAGTTCTAGCGAAAGAGTTGGTTTAATTGTTCTGTTTAAGATTATTATTTCATCAAATCTAAATAACAATTATATTGATAATATATTTAATTAAATTTATTTGGAATTATTACTTCCGACATCGATTTTTGATGAAACGAGTAGAGTTATTATCTCTGTTTTTTTTTTTTTTACATTCCAAAGTTCGAAAGATAAAAAAAAATTTCTTCCCAAATAAATTAATTTGATAATCGCAAGACGTTTCTAGCGTGAAAAAAAAAATGATTTTGTGTAGACAGAAAGATGTTTTGCTTTATTTTTAAATATTTGATACTCTTGCATAATTTGACCCGGATTCTCATGTATAGATCGGGCGAGACCGGCAATCATCGGTTTAAGCTGAGCGTTCTAACAGACGCTTTAAAAACAAACGAACCAGGAAAAATACAAATTTAAATAATCAAAAATAACAAAAACCTACCTTTAAAGGACTGAAAATATTATTTATTTATTTTAGTTTATATATTTTGGTTTGTTTTTTTTTTTTGTTTTTTTTTTTTTGCAAAATATTTATCAACAAAAAGTTTGTTTTTTTTCCCTTCAAGAAAAAATGAAAGTTTTACTTTTTTTCACCGTAAATTCTTAGGTGTACGCAGGGTTGTGGAGTCAGAGTCGGAGGCGGAGGTTTTAGCTGGAGTCGGATTCGGATTTCTAAAAGTACTAGGAGTCAGAATTTATTATCCGACTCCGACTCCTTAAGTCTAATCGTCAATTTATTTTTTTTACATAGTTTTCCTATTTGATTTTACCAGTTTTTTCTTTTTGTTTTATTACATTTTTACCCCAAACAAGGCACATTGTCACTTTGATGGACTGGGCTACTATCAGGGACTTAAGTTACAGGGGTAATATGTAGAGAGTTTAGCAGCAGGAAGTCTGTTCACATTACTCTTGAACTCCTGCATGTCAGTATAGTTGGGGAAGCAGGAAACCGGAAAAGAATTCCCAAGTCTAGCAGTTCTGGGGAAGAAACTATTAGCGGAGAAGGCTTTCTTACATCTATGGATCTTGATATGTCCTAAGGTGACCTGTTATTCGGACAGTCAGAGATAAAGTATTCCGTGAAAGGAATAAATAAATATACACTATGGTTTGAATACTGAAAGAGAAGTTTATTTACGTATTTACATGGAGACAAATACAGCGTGTTAAAGTTCAGGGAGAAGTTTCTGTTTTTTACAAGGAATTTTTACAAGAGCGGGGTGTAGTCGGCAAATATACCCATCTCAAAGACAATTTTATCAGGTAAGTCATTTATGAATATCAGAAATAGTAAAGGATCAAGGATCGATCCTTGAGGTACACTCACATTTATACCATATTGTTTGAACGTACGCCCATCGAGGACAACCTGGATTCGTCTCTCATTTAAGAAGGATTTATGTTAAGTAATACCATGAGAAGACTATCATGCCATACCCTGTCAAAAACCTTCGATATATCTAGGACTACTGCCCTCCTTTCCTCTGCCTTATCCAGTGCTTGGTATATAGGTTCAGAGATTACAGTTAGAAAATCTGAAGTTGAATGGGCTTGTTTAAATCCATATTGAGTGTCAGACAGAAGTTTAGCAGCTGTAAAGTGGTGGACTAGAGCTTGATTAATTATGGACTCGAATATTTTGGCGAAAGAAGAGAGAGGGCTAATTGGGTGAGAATTTAATGGGTCAGTTCTTTCGCCAGAGTTTTTGTAAACTGGTACCACAGAAGCAGTTGTTCAGCAGTCAGGAAAGCAAGATTCGTTAAGTTAAAGAGTTTAGAGAGAACTGGAACAACCTCAGCGGATTTTTTTAATAGCACAGCCGGCATGAGATCAGGTCCAAATGTTTTTGAGGTGTCTAGTTTTTATGATATCATGTACTTGAGACGGGGTGATTTTCAGATCATCTAGTGTGGTTTCTATCCGCCACGGAAAATCAGGGAGAGAATGGTTTGCTGGGTCCAAGGTAGAGTTTGAGGCAAACTGATGAGCAAGCATGTTAGCTTTCAAAGTTGCTGTGCAAACAACCTCATGATTGTTGAATAGTGGGGGTATTGTTGATTGCCCATTATTTACTACAATATTATAGATTTTCCAGAAATCACGAGTTCCTAATTTCTGCGCTTCAATACATTTACTAGTGGTTTCAGTATATTCGCTCTTAAATGTTGCTACTTCTTTCTTACAATTATTTCTAGCTTTTTTTTTACATGGAGGTCACCACTTATCAAGGCCCAGAAGCCACTCCAGGATAAGGGTTATTGCGTGTACAGTAATCAATGGGATAGTGTTGTAGTATTCATTAGTATTGGAGATTTGATAAAGAGTCATTACTTAAGGAGGTGGTTCATCAGGAATTTGTTTATGTTGGACTTGAAGACATCCAAGTTGAAGTCAGGTGCGAAACAGGCAAGCGGTAGAGAGTTCCACAGGTGTGCAGTTCTAAGAAAGAAGCTTTGTTCATGGAATCTACGTTTTGATTTAGGCACAGATAAAGAGTGGGGAAAATTATTGACAGTGGTTTCAGCTAGACGGGTGTTTATCGTGAAAGATTGGCGAGGGGGGACCAGAAATTGGAGCTCAGACGAGCACTTGCTATGGAAATAACGATAACACAAAGATAGGCTCGCAACGTCTCTTCTGTGGGAGAAAGTTGCAGGGTAGAGAAAAGGGCATCTCCCACTAAGCCACGTTTTTGTACTCTGTTAATGCAGGATAGGCTGTTTTTAGCAGCTCCTACCAGATGTGGCAGCAGTACTCCACCCTTGGACGTACCTGGCTTTTATATAGATAGAGAATTGCATCAGTAGTGAGGTATCTTCTGGAGCGGTAGAAGAATCCCACCATTTTCCCAGTGACCTTGGCAACAGACTTGATGTACGTGTTCCATTTCAGATCAGGAGTAAAGGTCAAACCCAGAAGCTTATCAAAACATGAGACCTCCCCTAGACGAGAGCCATCCATTTCAATTGATGTCAGATGGGGATCAGAGCGTTGATGATGTAAAGATAGGAGCTTGGTTTTAGATGCATTATAGTAATCAGCCACCTCTTCCCCCACTGTACCACATGCTCAAGATCATAGGAGAGAGAATCAGAGAGAACTTTGTTATTTACGACCTTTGATGTGTTGCCATAGATGGTCGTGTCATCAGCATAGATGTCAACGAATGATTAAAGTATGTGTTCTGGGAGATCATTGATGTAGATCAGGAAGAGAGTTGGGCCCAGGATGGACCCCTGAGGAACTCCGGCATTAATATTCAGGGCCTCTGATTTCTGCCCATCAACCACACCTCTTATGAGTCTATCAGAGAGAAATGATTTAATGATTGAGAAAACATCTCCGGTTATACCGTAGCTGGAAATCTTGTGAAGTAGGCCTTTATGCCATACCTTATCGAAGGCCTTTGATATGTCAAGAGCAATTGCCCTAGAAAGGAAGTCTTTGTTGAGAGATTCACTAATCCTATGAGATATAACCGTTAGCACATCTGCTGTAGATCTAGCAGAACGGAAACTATATTGCATGTTACTAAGAAGGTTATTTCTGCTGAGGTGGTTAATTACTTCTTTATTTAATATGGATTCCAGCAACTTACTTATGACACACAGGAGACTTATTGGTCTGTACTGAGTGGGAGATGACTTATCATCTGAATTCTTAAATACAAGGCACACTGATGAGGTTTTTCAGGGTGTTGGAAAGCACTTCTCCTTAAGGCAATGCTTAAACAATTTTGTAAGTATGAGAGCAAGTTCTGGTTGGAGCTTTTTCAGCATTATAGCTGGAATGCCGTCAGGGACAGTTGCTTTACTGGAATCAAGGTTCTTGATTAGCTTGGCGATCTCACGCACAGATATTTTTATGTTACCTAGTGTGTTCTGTGTTCTAGGAGGAAATATGGGGAGTTGATGGCCTTCGTCACATAGGGTAGAATTAGCTGCAAAGTTCTTGGCAAATAGTTTGGCCTTGTCTGATGCTGACGAGATGACCTCTGGTCCATTGATAATGGTTGGGATAGAACGCACGCTTCTGTTCAGGATCCTATTTGTTATTTGCCAAAACTGGTGAGAACCAAGCCGCTGCTCAGCTACTTTGGATTTAATGGGCTCTCTTGCATTTTTTATTACTCTTTTACAGTGGTTGCTGGCGGTTATGAAAGCAGCTTTAGTCTCAGTGCATCTATTACGTTGGTAGCTATGGAAAAAGTGATTTCTGTGTACGATGGTAGCATCACATTCTGGGGAGAACCATGGCTAGCTGTAAGGTTTTTGTTGGAATTTTTTGGATGGTATGAATTCTATGCCTACAAGTAACTATTCGGTCAGGTCTGATACTATAGAAGACACATCCTTTTTTAAACATGGAATGCAGAGGTAAATCAGATATGAATATACGGAAGCTATCCCAGTCAGCCATAGAGTATCGGTATACAGTACGGTGGAGAGGTACATTCTGAAGAATTATTACATTTCATTTTTATCTTAACTGATACAACAGAGTGGTCGGAGGATCCCAGGGGAGATAGAATGGAACATGAACATAGCTCAGGGGAAGTTGAGAGAAAAAGGTCTAGAAGGCTTGCATACTGACCGGTAGTATCGGGCACACAGGTGGGTTTGCAAATAATCTGAGTGAGGTCATAGGCAATGGCAGAATCATGACAAAACCTCCGTTCATCGTCTGTCTTTTTTGAGTGGGTCAGCCATTCCATGTAATGGACATTGAAGTCACCGCAAATGTGAATGTTAGCTGAGGGATGAGCTTCTATAAACTTTTGTCTGTTTGAACAGGACTTATGCCGGATAAATCTATTGCCTCTGAGCAAGTAGAAGTAAACCATTGGGGAAAGTGGGGTTTGCTATAGAACTTCCGTGTAGGAACATGTGCTACAATTGCTGCTTTGAACCATTCAGTAGTTTCATTTATGCACTGTTCTGCAGGAAGAGAAAAGATATTTCCCCATGGGGCATCTCTGATGGGATCTCTAATAGCATCCCAGTTAGCCTTATTGTAGTACTTTGTCGTTTGGAGCAATGGCTCTTCAACTTGGGGTCAAGAGTTTAGAATGATGTCAATCATTATCACAACATGATCAGCATTCCCGAGTGGGCAATGAGTATTTGTTACACAATCCTCAGGAACTGTTGTCAGGAATAGATCCAAAAGCGAGGCTTGCTTGTCCTGACGATCTGGGTGACAGGCTGGGAATGTTACTGTCTGTGTCAAGGAATGGGATATAGCAAAGTTATGGATGACGCTATCAGCTGTGTCAGTGTAGTTAGAGAAGTCAAGCCAATTTCTGTGGTGGACGTTCAAGTCACCAAATATGTGTATTTGGGCGCTAGTGTCAAGAGAGAGTGCTACAACTATACTGTCAGAGACATGATAGATTATAGTACGGTTCTGAGTTGATGGAATACGATAAAGAAAATACAGGTAGCTAACGTTATATTGTAAAGTTTTTTAAGGCAATAAAGTCCTGGTCATTTGATTCTGGTTTAGATTCACTAGACATGGGGAGGGTGTTACGAATATAGAATCCAAGTCCGTGCATGTGGCTGTCAGAGTCCTTACGACAAAGTGAAAGATAACCAGACATGTTAAAATGGTTAGGTGGGATAGAGTAGAGCAAGTTAGTTTCACTTAATGCTAAGATATCCAGGGAGTTTGCTAGGAGAAATGATTCTACATCATCTAAGTTCTAATCCTCGGATATGTGTAAATGCAAGCCTCAAGGGAGGAGGCATGAGTGTGTGTCTGGTTTGAACATTTTTTGGATTGAGCTGTCATTTCATTCTATTTCATAGTTTCAGATCTAGATTGAGGTACTAGGGAAAACGGGTGTGCATAGCCACCATCATGCAACGCAAGTAGACCATCAGCTGGCTCCTCATCCACAGGAATATGGCCTTGGGAATGCCCACCAGAGATGAGTGCAGGGTGCCTTTCCATGCGTGACATGGCACTA
Organism: Euprymna scolopes; assembly: GCF_053919585.1. Classification (NCBI taxonomy): domain Eukaryota; kingdom Metazoa; phylum Mollusca; class Cephalopoda; order Sepiida; family Sepiolidae; genus Euprymna; species Euprymna scolopes. The sequence continues at coordinate 62,922,279 of NC_136493.1, read as the reverse complement.
CATATATCCCGATATTACACAACTGATGATAGAATATCTGCCTTAAGCGCTATCAAAGAATTAGGGCTCCTGTACTGTCAGTTGGATACAGCTCTAATGAGTTCTTGTGGCCACACCTCTGCTCCTGGCTAATAGGCAAAGAAGGAGTATGGATGCCTATCTGCTCCTTAAGCAGTTTAGGTTTGCAAACCGATGATTTGATCAAGTCACCAGCTCTAGGAAACTTGTCATCCAGGAATAAGGAGGCCTCCCTCCCCTGTTTTCTAGAAGAAATGATTCTACATCATCTAAGTAAGCACTAAGTCCACATATATTTTTAAATGCAAGCCTCAAGGAATGCCCACCAGAAATGCGACATTGCACTACAAACATCCCGATATTATACAACCGATGATAGAACAGCTGCTCTAAGCGCTACCAAAGAGTTAAGGTTCTTGTACTGTCAGTCGGAAACAGCAACCAGCAACTGTCAAACCGCTACTTTCAAACCTGTCCTTCAGCAGTCCAATCATGTTAGCGTATATGGTAAACAAGCACCCCCAAGATTCCCAGCTATAAGGAAAGAGAATGAGGCAAATGTGGTGGACTGCATTGATTGCCCTAGTCAGGAAACAAAGCATTGGATGTCTGTAATGAGTCCCTGAGGCCGCAACATTGCTCCTGGCTAATAGGCAAAGAAGGGTATGGAAGCTGGGCGATAGGCAGAGCATATCTACTCCTTAAGCAGTTTAGGTTTGCAAACCGGTGATTTGATCAAGTCACCAGGGAGGTTGTTGTCAAGGACTGAAGAGGCCCCCTTCTCCCGTTTGGTACCAAAATGTATGAGGTCAGTGTCCCAGGTTTACAAATCGGAGTTTTCCTTCTAGATGGATGACCTGATCTACGGGTCCATCAACACCAAAAGCATTTTCCCCGCGCCTGGTTTCAAAGCCAGGTATTTCTATGCCCCTGAAGTGATAGTTTGGAGTAATAGATTTAGTATCAAAGAATTAGTATCTGCTTTGAAGTTACACTCCTCAGAATAGGATTAAAATTTGAAGATGTGGTTACGTTTTGGAAGGAGGTATCTATGAGTATGGGGTGTAGATTTTAAGGTTAATATATAATAGGGTTAAGAAAAGATAAAATATTTTGTGAATTAGTGACTAATTGGTAATTATAACATGAACGTTAGTGTACATTTTGAAGTGTGTTTTAAGTGTTAGCTTTCATGTAAAAATAATCACCAGTACTTTTTCCATCTAACTGAAAGAAATATATAGTTGCTAGTTAATATAGATCACTTTTCATCTGGGCACAAACTGTGGCTATTAGTTATCTATTTTATAGATATTCTATAGAGTATAAAATGGGTTAAGCTAAAGCATACCTTAGCAATAGAAATCTATAGATGTTTAGTATTTATCGATTTTGAAAGAATCAGCCTACTAAAGTTTACGACCGGAAGCTAAACCCTCCTCCCAAGGTACGTGCAAAGTATGTGATTTTATATGAGCTTGGTGAGAAGAGCAATTGATTTTTTGTCCAGTTGGAACAGGAGAGATATACTTACAGGATTAATCTATCTATCTATCTATAAAAGTGAACGTGTCTGTGTGTGTGTCTGTGTACATTTCCCTACGCAATAACTCTGTCAATTTTCAGTCTACAGACTCGAAATTTAATATACAGGGTACTGAGATTTGGAAAAATCTTTGCAATCGGTTTTCGGCCAGAAATTTGGCTGTTAAGGGACAAACGAGGCTACGAAGTCTATTTTGAACTCTATCAAGGCAGGATAAGTCCTTTCTAGCGCAGCTCCTGCCTAAATGTGGCAACAATACTCCATCCTTCTGCATAGCTGGCTCTTATATAGATAGAGAATTGCATCAGCAATGAGATATCTACTGTTTCGATAGAAGGATCCCACCATTTTTCCAGCAGTCTTGGCAACGGATTTAATGTATGCGCTCCATTTCAGATCAGGAGTAAAGGTAAAGCCCAGAAACTTGTCAAAACATGAGACTTCCCCAAAACTAGAGCCATTCATTTCAATTGATGCCAGATGGGGATCAGAGCGTTGATGATGTAAAGATAAAAGCTTGGTTTTAGATGCCTTAAAAGTAACCAGCCACTTTTTTTTCCCATTGTACCACTTGCTCAAGATCACAGGAGAGAGAATTGGACAGAACTTGGTCGTTTGAAGGAAGTATTAAAATCAAAGCACACATTTGGCTCTTAATGCAGATGCTCCCTCCCTCCATTCCTCTTACTGCTATCAAATAAACGCTAATATTTGCATCTCAATTCATTCCATGTGGAGTCACTGGTCTTTTAGCTAGACCAACATGGGTTGCTCGAAGAACACCAAGTTAAGTGCATCTATCTATCCGTGTGGTGTGTAACCTCTTTATGTAGATCTAGTCCCACCATTTCTTTTGTTTTCTTTGCTTTATATACCCTTACATATTCAAGTAATTATTATCAATATCCTATTCATTTATTTTAAAACAAATATATTGCAAGAGCAGATTGATTCTCTCACAGTACTTGAAAGATACAATTCCTTGTAAATGTAAGAGAGGAATCTATCTCTAATCCTACTCCTATTTATGTAGAATAGAGAAAAACTTTAAAGTAAGATACTCAATATATTCATTCATACGGGGCGCAAAAATACTTGGTGTAGAAATCAGGTGCATGGTTACCCCTCTCGGTGTGGTGGACCTGTAGATCTTGTCAGATCATCCATGTAAGAGAAATAAACTGATAATAAAACTGGCGGAGGAAGGCCTCCTCAGTTATGGTTGACAACCTTCCTGAGGCTGGTGACTTGAACAAAATTCATGGTTTGCAGACCTAACGTGCTTAAGGAGTAGATAGGCTCTGCCTATCGCCGGCTTTCACACTTTTTCTTTGTCTATTAGCCAGACCAGAGATACAATACCAGGAACTCACCAGAGCCACCTTGTGCTTGGCCTTATTTTCTAACTAGGACATTGAACGCTGTTCCCCTATTACCTATTTTAAATTTCACTCTTTCTCTCAGAAACTGAGAAAATTGGGTTTGCTTGCATGACACTTGTACTCACATGACTTATTTGTCTAAGAGGTTGAGGTTAACTGATTGACAGTTTTTCTCGCTGCTGTTTTCAACTGACAGTATAGGAGTCCTAACTCTTGGTAATGCTTAGACCAACTGCTCTGTCATCAGTTGTATAATATCAGGATAGTTGTTGCGCCATGTTGCACATAGAAAGGGACCCTTCTGCTATATCTGGTGGGCTTTCACGAGACCACAACTTCTAGACAGAACTCAGCTAATAGGCCACTGTGTGTATACTTGGTGTCAAAACCGGCCCACTTCGCGTGACACTCTTCTCCTAACCTGACATTAAACAAAAACGTAATGAAATGACAACCCCAAAAAAATATCACGATAAAACCAGACAACCACCCAAACAAAACTAATTCACCTCCGCCCTTGAGGCTCGCTTTCACAAATATCCATGGGCTTAAAGGTAAAATAGATGATGTAGAGTTTTACTTTTTAGTAAACTCCCCGGATATCTTAGCATTAAGTGAAACAAACTTACACTCTTCAATTCCCTGCAATTACTTTAACATGACAGGATACCTCCCTCTTTGTTGTAAGGATTCGGATAGATATATGCATGTGCTTGAAGTCTATATCCGTAGCCCCTTAAATTACAGAGAAAAATCTTGAATAAGATGGCCAGGTTTTTTTGTGCTTTCGACTAACATTTCATCACTGTCTGAGTTACTTATATTTTCTCTGCCGTTTTTCCTCAAGGCAGGATTGTACACTAATCGATCATGTCTCTGATAGTATAGATGCAGCACTCTCCTTGAATAGTAATGCCAAAACACATGTGTTTGGAGACTTTAATGTTCACCATAAAAATCGGTTTGGTTTCTCAAGTTACACAGATGCAGCTGGATGCTCTACTTATAGCTTCTCTATAGCCCATTCCCTTACACAGATAGCAATGTTCCAACTCACCTACCAGATTGTGAACCTCAGGAAGCTTCACTTCTAGACCTATTCCTCACCACAGTACCTGAGGATTGTGTGACTAATGCTCATATGCTCTTGGAAACACAGACCACAGTGGTATCAGTTGACATCACATTTAAATCCCAACCTCAAAGTGCGGAATCATTGCTCAAAACAACAAGGTACTACAACAGAGCTGACTGGAAATCTTCTCGCTTTCTGCTGAACAGTGTGCCAATGAGAAAACTGAATAGTGCAAAGTGGGCATTGAAGCACATGTTTCCACACAGAAGTATTATAGCAAGCCCCACTCACCCCATGGTTCACTACAGATTCTGCAGCTGCCATTGTACAAAGACAAAATGCATTCCGCCAGTTTGTACATCATAAGTCAGAGAGTTTGTACATTATATAGGCAGAGAGAGTGCTGTATCTGTACTATCAGAGACATGATCGATTCATAGATGCTAGAAATCATTGTCAGAGAGAAATAGTAACAGCTAAAAGAAAACATGCTGAAATAATTAGGGAACGCATAGAATTGGAAAAGATAAGAACTTGTGATTTCTAAAAAATCCATAATAGTGTAGTGAATAAAGGACAATCAGTAATTCCTCACTGAGCAACAACCAGAAGGTTACATGCACGGCAATGGAGAAGGTGGAACTGCTTGCTTGGCGATTTGCCTCCAACTCCACCTTAGAGCTAACAAACAACTCCCTCCCAAATTTTCCTTTGCGGACTGAAGCCACATTAGATGATGTGAAAATCACCACTTCTCATGTCCACAATATCATTAAAAGACTTAAACACCTCAAAGGCCTGATCTCATTCCTGCATTACTAATTAAGAAATGTTCAGCTGAGCTAGCCCCCATACTTTCTAAGCTGTACAATTAATGCCTTGCTTAATCTTGCTTCCCTAATAGCTGGAAGATGGCTTCTGTGGTACCAGTGTACAGGAATTCTAGTGAAAGAACAGATTCTCTCAATGATCACCCCATTAGTCTCTTCCCCTTCTTCGTTAAAATCTTTGAGGCCTTAATTAATCAAGCACTAGTTAACCACCTTACAAAACAAATCTTCTCTCTGACAAACAGTATGGATTTATGCAATGTAGTTCTATTGCAGATATTTTAACAGTCATATTTGAACGCATTTATCATGTACTGGATAAGGTGGGCAAAGCCATAGCTGTAGCCCTTGATATACCCAAGGCCTTTGACAAAGTCTGGCAGAAAGGGATGCTAATGAAAATTAAACTGTACATTATAACTGGAGGTATGCTAAATATAATTAGATCCATCTTAGACAATAGAAGCGTACAGGTTGTCATTGATGGATGTGCATCCAAGCAGCATAACTTTAATGCAGGAGTGGCTCATTATTCCTGATATTCATAAACGACATCTCTGATAATATTGTGTCTGAGATGGGTATATTTGTTGATGATACAACGCTATAACATGCATGAGGGGAGAACGGATGTACATAAATCTAAGACAATGGCAGAATCGTTAAAAAATAACCTCCAGACCATTATGGAATGGGGCCACAAATGGATGGTAAGATTTAATGCTAGTAAAACTAAGCTGCTCTCCTTTAACAATTACACGACGCCTCCCAACCGCCTATATCCATGACAAATAACTCCCTACCTGAGAAGTCTATCTTCAAACTCCTCGGCCTAACAGTTGCAGGCAATATAAACTGGAACAAATACATAGAGGACATTGCAAAGGCTGATGCAAAGAAGGTGGTTCCCTCTATCAAGCTATTCACACCTGAGAGTATCCTGTACCTTTACGAAGCCACGATTCGCCCATGCATGGAGTATTGTTGTCACATGATAGGGTCCAAAAAAGAGTTGTCAATCTAATCATCACCGCAATGTTGCATCTCTGTACCTGTTTTACAAATATTGAAATGGAATGTGTTCTGATGAACTCGTTGTACTTGTACCCCCTCGCCGTACATATCCCCTCAAACCCGTTTAGCAATAAGATCTCACTCCTTCACTGTTGAGATCCCTAGATGCCAGAAAACTTTCTATTCTAATAGTTTCTGCCCTCAAACAGCTAGACTTTGGAATTCTCTTCCTGCTACCTGCTTCCCTGGCTGTACTGGTATGCAGAAGTTAAAATGTTACATAAACCAACATCTTGTTAATCTTTCCTATACATGACCCCCAAAAAGTAGCCTTTTTCGTCCAAGTGATAATATGCCTTGTTAGGAGTAAAAATATGAATAAATAAAGCTGGTAGAGTGTATATGTGAGTATATTTATCATACAAGTGAATGTTAAACATAAAAAATAATAAACATGAAAAGTAATTATAAAATGCTGAATAGGTGTGGGAGGCTGGTATATGGATCTGCAGAATAGATTTCCACATAGGAGTCAAGGAGTTGGAGTCAGAGTTGGGAGTTGGAGTCGGAGTCGGAGATATCAAAGGAGTCAGAATCGGAGTCAGAGTCGGCTACTAGGAATTCTAAGAGTTGGAGTCGGACTTTTACCATCCGACTCTGCAACCCTGGGTGTAAGTACAAGTTTTTTTGTTTTTTTTTCAATACTTTTTATTCAGTCAAGATTTTTTTGGGTGGTGGGGGGATTCCCAGAAATTAAATATATATATATATATACATTTTTTTAAAAAAGAAAATATGTAAACATATGTTTACGAAAAGCGTAAATTGTTAGATGAAAGTACAGGAAATTTTTTTTTTTTTTATGGCTGTTCATTTCCGGTGGAACAACTTTCTCGAGATAAGGATATTTCCTTAGGAATATTTTACTTCGCTCGACTGTTGAAGAGCCATCGATGGCAAAGCGGGAGAAGACAGGGTAAAGGAAATATGTAAGTGTGCTCCAATATAATACTGCATTCCCTTTGCATATTTTTAAGGGTAGCCATTTTGGACGCTCATAAATAAATGATTTTTACTATTGTTAGAATCTCACCTGGTGGAGACGGTATCACGTACTTCTTTTTTTTGGGCGATTACATTTACATGTTTTTATCTGTTCTTTTTGTTGTGTATGTGTGTGGGGAGGTATCGACGTTACCCACGATGAAAATGATTAATATCCTTAGTATAGTAGGTGTATTCAAAACGAAACTTTTATGTCGACCCGGGCAACGTCGAGTATCCATGCTAGTATATATATATATATATATATATATATATATATAAATATATATATACTAGAAAAATATATATACTAAAAAAATGTAACTTATAGAGTTACACACTGAGCTTCTGTTAACTTGTTTGAATCAGAAAAAGTGTGTTTGCAAAGCCAGATAAAATTTAAAAAATAAATAATCAAAACCACAAATCAATCTCTTTTAGTTTACTATATCTCCATCTGTACCTCTCTTTCTATAGTTCATCTTTTTCCTTCTTCAGCTACGGTTTAGATACTAGTAATACGCGTGGTCCCATTTCCATCTGTTTATAATGAGCTAGACAATTGAGTTTTATAGTTTGTTTTATAAACTTTAAGATAGATAAATAGATAGATAGATAGATAGAGAAATATGTGGAAATGAGTGAGAAGCAGCATGGAAAATAAGAACAGGCATCAAATAACAGAAAGTGAGGGAGGATGAGAGCTAGAGACACAAGTTTAATAAAGAATTGCTGTGTTTGAACTGAACTGATAAAAACAACGTGTCAACGATTAAGCGCATTGTTTGCAGCTTTTTCGACATATCTGAAAAAAAATCAGACAAATCAACCACAACTGAAGAAGAAAAAGCGACCTTTAACAAGACAATGTATATTATAGGACAAATCGATTGCAACGATGGCAAACTACATGAACTTTGACTTACTTCTGCATGCCTCCGGTGACTATTATCTGCTTGCCTTAAAAAATGATGCAAGCAAAGAAATTTTCCTCCAATGCAGAATTGATATCAGAAACTGGGGCATATTTCGAGGCCAAAAACAAATCGTTCTCCAAAAAAGAAAAACGTTGGAATAAGAATATCAACTTAGAAGATGAAAAATCGAAAAAGTTGTTGTCTTATTAGTCATGCTCGAGATTTATTGAGTGATGATGTTTACTTTATTTAATATCAAGATTGAATTGTAGAGCTTATTATAGAAGTGAATGTATCGTTTCATTTGCAAATAGAATAGGAAAGTTTTCTTGATATCTAAATAAGCATCATTGTTGACATTTGAACACCAACGACACAGGAAATAGACAACCAGCACCAAGATATGAATGTTTCAATAAAATATTATGCAGTTCTTCTCTACTACTTCCTATTTTTAGGTGTTGCATCATCATCATCATCATCATCATCATCATCATCATCATCATCATCATCATCATCATCATCATCAGTTTAATGGACGGATTTTAGAAATTGATTTTCAAACTAATCTAACTCTTTACAGGTCCTTATTTATCTTTCTTTCTCTCAAATCCATCCATATCACTTACTCCTGTTTTCCTTAGCCCCTTCTGCCAACGAACTCTGCTACATCTACTGCTCTATACCAACTAATCCAAAATCCATTCTTTCAATGTGACTATAATAACAAAGCTTCATGCCTTGCACACATTTTCTCATACTCTTAAGATTTTCTTGGTACATAAGAAGTGCAATAGAAATACAGATTAATTGAGAAATAACCAGGTTGTGTTCAAATTCAAAATACTTGCACATATAATGGTGATCCCCCAACCTACCTGTATTTCCACCGCATTTCTTATGCATCCAATGCTTTAAAGTAATACAAAAATTAAATTGCTCACAAAAAAGTCAACGGCCACTTTTTGAAGCCTTTTCAACACTGCAACCAATAATCATCATTTTAGTTTTGGTAAAATTTACTCTCAGACCTTTAATTCCCAAAGAATTCCTCTAATTTACCAATTATACCTTCTATTGTTTCCTAAGTATTAACATTTCTAGAACGAAAATAGAAACAACAGTTATTGATATGAACCTACGCTTGAGTGCGTTCGGAAAGGAAGGGGGCTCACAGGATTGAGGCACAGTTATGGGTGAGGAATTGCTCAAGGAAATGCATTGGTGACATGAGGATACAATTTTGTTCACAGCTTCAGTCAGATTCAAGGCATAAAAGTACCGGCTCACTACCTACTCTATCTGGTGTTTAGTAGGGTGTCCCAGTTAAATCTGCAGTGCCATTAATAAGGCATGCAGTGTATGTCGTGGGACAATAATTCTATCTCGTTCTAGTAGGAGAGGATCCTTCCAGCAAACAACTACAAAGCTGGGCAGTTTGAAAATATGTCTTCACATCCATAATGCCGTCAAGCCACTTTAAAGGGCAAGTACCCTGCATTAGGTAGCCTGTGTCTAGTACACATTTTGGATTTCATTCCATGTGGGAAAGCTGATATAAAAAAGGTTTGATCCACTGATTATAAGTGAAGTCCTAACCATGGCAGCCTCCTCCTGTTCCTGCATGGAGGAACAGACTTGACACATCAAGTGCCGGCGCAAGGAAAATTACGGCTGGCAAAATCAGCAGGTAAGTTTGCTTTGCCAGTAAGATGTTAGATGAGAGCTGGGAAACGACAGACAGTCGACGGGAATGATGTCAGTCTAAGGCTTGTTGAGAACTGGCCTCGGCAGAGCTTTTCATAGACTTGGACACAGAGCTTGCTATCAGTGAAGACCGTGGGAGGTGTTTATGACAGCATCAGGTATCAGCCGATGGGATGGAGAACTACACCAATGTTCTCTCGCTCATTAAACTTGTTATAGTTCATAGAGTATGCAAGTGTGATCGTGTTCGACCCATGTTAATGGAGGTTTTGAAGTGATCAAATGAGCTACTATACCCAGGTAGATCTTCTCCAAACTCATTATAGAACTCGGTATTAGGCTGTCGAAATTTAAACTTTTCTGAAGAGGATAACGTGCCATCTAGGTTAATGACTACACAGCAAGTGATAATGTATTGCTGTTTGTTTGAGATTGGGTTGGTATTCGCCATATCAGAGGACATTGTTGTCAGAGTGAACGTGGATATAGCTTGACAAATAGTGTTATTTGTATTTATTGTGGTTCACTGGAAGTACCGGTAAGTCACACTCTGTCTCTTGTGATTATTGGTAGTGGCCAAAGTTCGACTGATACTATGTGGCCTGAATCCCAATGATGTCATACTCTTCATCAGGAATGGAGAGTTCCAAGTACTCACCAGGCCAAATTATGTTTTGATAAGGTGGGGCACGCAAACCATGAGCACGCCTAACTGACTTACATATAATAAATAAGAATATACGTGAACTGTTTTTTTTTATTAATATGTTTATTGACTTGTATGCATGTATAGCATTTGTTTTCTCATTTATGATACTCATTTTACCTGTCTGTCTATCTGTCTCTATTTTTTCAAACTGTATCTCCTCAGAGACAGAAGGTTCAAGAGTGGCGTGAGATAGTTCATCGTTTTTTTTATGGATATTGGCATGTGTGTGTCGACTTAAACTGCTCTTCTACACATGAATAAATTTAGATGCCTTTGTACATTAATGTTAGTTTATTTTAGCTATTTCTTATCCAACTGATGATAGCTCATTCGGTAACGTCGCAAAGTACAAATTTTGCTTTCAGTTTTAGTTCTAGCTGATAGTATTCCAGTCACCATTTTTTTTTTTTACTTTTGAAATAACTGCTGTATATGAAATCACTGCATATCATATGAAATAATGTCGGAATTAGCTTACCCACGAGTAAGGGGGTGGGGAGAAAAGACGTTTGAAGTCTTGCAATGAAATGTTGACGTTGCTTACAAGCAGCCTTTCCTTGTAAAAGTAACAAATGGATAACGATGGTTGAACTGTAATTTGTCTAAAAGACAGCAACAACTACTACAACAACAGTAGAGCGGCCACCCCCTTTTATCTACTCCAACTCTTAGTCAACGAGATTCACGTGTGACTGGAATGTCTATTTAACTTGTAAGGAATATGCACTCAGGTTCTTTGATTAACGGACCACCGGCCGTGTTGGTCACAGCTACCAACACTCCATAAGTTCATCGAGAATTTGTTTATGTTGGACTTGAAGACAAGCAAGTTGCAGTCAGCTGGGAAACAAGCAAACGGAAAAGAGTTCCACAGGTGGGCAGTTCTAAGAAAGAAGCTTTGTTCATGAAATCTACATTCTGATTTAGGCACAGTTAAAGAGTGGGGAAAATTATTGACATTGGTTTCAGCTAGACGGGGTTATTTCTATCTTTATAGATTATACAACTCTTTAACACAATAAAACGCATACAGAAAACACGTGCTCTTTACTTATATTAATGCGTGTATCATTGTTTTAACACCCAACCTATTTTCCTAAGCATTTTCCTAATGCAACCATTGTCAGTGCAAATGTAGCTGTGATATCAATGCATGATATTGTTTAGCATTTAACAATTGTTCTCACGTTTTATTTGTCATATTTTCTCTTATTCTTAACGTTGATGCCTCTATGAAATAATCCAATGACAGAATGTGTGTGTGCGCCATGTTTTTTTCATTGTTTTCTTGTTCTGTTTCATCACTTGTTTATAGAGTAAAAGGAAGTGGGTTTCTTTTTTGGTTCTGGATAAACTGAATAGCTTCCTTTATGAAACTAGAATAAAAAAGAAAAAAAAGAATCTCCAAAAGTCAATAAATGTCCTCGAGTATTCCATTGAGATTCATCAAGGGTTAACAATTGCCTGAAGTTTGGCGAACAACAAACGGAACACATTTGATTTTTATTCGACATTGTTGATAGAATACATGATTATTCTATGTTATGTTGACATTCATGCAGTTGATTCAGTTCCTCCAAATCATCTGCTTTTTGATATAATAACATCATCATTCTTTTTAGCAATCAAAGTACAATAAATCATAGGTAAATAAGTATCGCGGGAAATAATTTGAAACATTCAAATTGAATTGCAAATCTATGAAACAGCTAACAAAACAAATCAAATATAATTGGAATTGTTGTATGAATTTTTGTAACTGAGTCATTCCTTTTAAATAAGATATCATTGTATATATTAAAAACATGTGACCACACAGGACATTTATATATTTAAAAACAAAAAAAAATTGTAATTGAAGTATCATTTCAATCCCAAAGACTTATAGCACTGATTTTTTTATTCTAAGTGGAACAGACAACCTTTATCACTTCCATGATAACACACTAATTTATAACTAGTTTTACTTTTAGGTATCCTAGCCCATTTATAAGTTCAAGTAGAATGTGTTTTATGACATCTAATATTTCTAAGTTACCCTTATAAGTAATGACCGAGGTCAACGTTACTTTACTTAGCCAATGTTTTAGCTGTAATACTCTTCATTGAAAACTGATGAAATAATAGTTCTAATTTCTTTTTCAATCCTCTTTTCTTGCAACCCTTAGAGTAGACAAGTGAACAAAAATGATATAATTATTAAGAAAAATGCAAAAATATAAAATGCAATAAAACTAAATATAAATTTAAATAATTAGTGCATTCTAATATGATAATGAGAACCCCACAAACCAGAATTAAAGAGCACAGGCAAACGCAAACTTTTTCACACACCTTAAAACCTGCAAAAATACCAACAAACACATTAAAGTAAAAATCTAAAAATCTTTGCATAAAATAATTTCCAAGTTACGTCCTGAACTCAATAAAAGATGGAAACTTAGCTCAGCATTGCTGATATAAATGATACCATTTTGACTTCACAACCCAAAAACATACTTACATCTTTTGACCATGTACAGTAACAATACCATACACTCATCTACTAGTAAATAACAATATAGTAATACTAAATCTCAATACAATAGAAAATGTCTAAATACAATAAAATGTGATTGTAATAATAAATGTGATTGTAATAAATATACACAGACAAATAAGACAACTCTAAACATAATAATAATAAAATGTATTTGTTTACATGGAAGTGTGTATATGTGAGCATATATAAATGCTGATATGGAATCCCACCTCTACACCTTCATAAAAATTTCATATTTCATGTGAGCTTTATTATTGACAAAAATATTATTTAATATATATATATATATATATATATATATATATATATATATATATATATATATATATATACGCGTATACATATTTATATATATATATATATATATATATATATACGCGTATACATATTTATATATAGAGATTTATAAAATATCAATTGTTTTTGTCTTCCTTCCTAAACATGCCATTCCTTCCATTGTGATATTCTTATAATATTTACCTTTATAAATATACATACATATAGACGTATAATCTATATATATATATATATATATATATATATATATATATACAGGGTGACAAAAAAAAATAGGCCCCAACTATAATTTAGCCCTGTTTCTTAGTGTTTTCTCTGAACAAAATTTAACACAGTGTATTCTTTGTCCCAGCTCCCACTGGGATCGTGGTGTACTCACGGTCGTTGATTCTACTATGTCCTGTAAAATAAGGGCAATCGGTGAATAAATAATGGAGATATCACGTTTTTTGGGGGTCACCCTGTATATATATATATATATATATATATATAATAAAATAAAAAATATATATATGTATGTATATATATACATATATGTACATATATGCATGTATATATATATATATACATATATACATACACATATGCACATACATATATATATGTACATACGTATACATGTATACATGATGATAGCAACGTCTTGTCAGACGAGTGCCACTCCCTCAGGCACTGAAAGTCCATGAGCCGAAAATGACTTTAGTCTTGCTGGTAAAATTCACACGCTCCAACAGACATGACACTGAAGATGGCCACTAGTATACATACATATATATACATGCACGTATACATCCATATATACATACACATACACACATAGATATAACACATATATATGCATACATACATACATACATACATACATACACAAACATAATACACATACATATACATACATAAACATACACAAGACGGTCAATGGCATACATACATATATATATAAATGCAAATACATATATACACATACACGCATACATATCTGTAAACAGACACACACATATATACATATATACATACACAATGCATAATGCACATACATACATATACATACACACACGCATACATACACATGTACATACATATAAATACACACACATATACGAATACATACACACATATACATACATATACACATATGTACACATATGCACATTTATACATACACTTACCTACATATACATACACATACATGAATATGCACTCATGCACAAACATGCATATACATACATACACATATACATACGTACATATACATACACACATGCATATATACACATACACACATGCATATATGCACATACACACACATGCACATATACATACACCTGTATATGAACATACATACACCTATACATACATATATACATATAATGATGGCAGATCAATTATTACATGCTTCCAGCATTTCAGGCATACACGCGTCACAACTTTTCCATAACTGAGGAAGTATCTATACACAGATGATGTTACAGAGTTTTAGCTTTGTACAACAGCTAAATCTCTCTCTCGGTTCAAAATGTTGACATCCAGCAACAAGCAAGAGCAAGATAGCCAGAAACAAGTCAAACTGCAGACCAGCTGAATGCGGGTACTGGTCTCCCGCTTTATGTTTTTTTTTTTTTTTTTTTAATCTAAGATTTGCTTCTCCTAGAGGGGTTGCCATCGCCACAGCTTATGGGAGACCTCTCCACCCCACATACACATGACAATAAACACATGCGTACATACAGATGCACACCAACATACGTATGCATGTGCACACACATGCAATCATAATCACGTAGAGGCACACAAATATGCACGTACATACATATGTCTATACATACGTACACACACATACATGTAAAATACACATGAAGGAACATTCCAAAAGTCATACATAGTAAGTGATCAGCGGCTGAACCGTTTTTGTCCCTTTTCCATCCTGATCTTTTTCTTCCTTCCTAGTACATGATAATGATGATGATGATGTTGACAAATTCACACATAATTTTCCAAATAACTCAATGTACGAATCGACGAAAAACAGCAGTCCAATCGATATGATTTACAGACGCTTGGATTTTGTTTTTAAAATAAAGAGTTTGTTTTAGACTGACACATATCCAGTACATGTACATATATACATACATATAAATACATATAAAGGTTTGGTTGTTTCATTTTACGGTATATCAACCCTTTTCAGGTTATGTAATGCCGAATCCAGTTGTGTGTGTGTGTGTGTGTGTGTGTCAAAAAGAAAGTCCGCACTTGTAATTTTTTCATTTGCTTAGTTTTTTATTCTACCATGAATTTACCTGTTCATATTTGACTTTTAATTGAAATGTTTTAGTGTTCACGCCAATTAAAAAAAATAACTTCAAATTGACGAGGTAAAAAGAAAGTCTGCACAATGGAAAATTGTTATTTAAATGTAAATTTAGGGCATTAATGCAATACAAATACAACAGGAACACAATGAACTAGTTAATATTTAGTAGCATAGCCCTTTTGCAATTTGACAACCTGCAATCTTGGGAATTCCTTGAATTAGACTGCAACAATACTCTGGGGAAAAGGCATCCAACTTTTCTTTAATTTTTGTCCAAAGTTCTTCCAAATTTGAAATTTTATCATTGCGTAGCTGTTGCTTGATATAATGCCATACGTTTTCGATAGAATTGAGGTATGGAGATTGTGCAGGCGAATCCAAACACAGACTATCATGTTCTTCCAGGAACCTCTTGACATTGCCAGCTGTGTGAAAGGGAGCATTATCCTGCATGAAGATGGAATTATCATACAAATTCTGACCATAGTAGAGTAGAAAATGCTCATTCAACATATTAATGTACTTGGTCAAATTAATTCGGCCTTGTAAGCGATCTATAGGCCCTAGACCATTGGTACTAATAATGCCCCACACCAAAACTGAACTCCCACCACCTTGCAGCATTGAAACTGAGCACTTAGGATTAAATTCTTTGTTTTTCCTCTGACGGACGTACTGCCTACTATCACTGCTTAGCCTATAGAACTTGCTTTCATCGCAAAAAGCACTTTTGACCAATATGAAGAGTCATGATCTTCATTGCACCTGACAAAATCCAGACGGACGACACTTTCTGTTCTTTACAGAAATCATTGGCTTGCACTCTGCAACATATTCTCTCAAATTAAATTCCTTTAATCTGTTCTTGACAGTAGAAAGAAGGCACTTTTTAACAAGATTGCACTGTTGTTGGATTTGGGGAGCCGTTTCAAATCTGTTTCTTAGGCTGCAGATCTTGATAGCATTGTCTTCCCTGTTATAACTAACTCTAGCACGACCAGATTTAGGGGCATCACGAACACTGCCAGTGTTTCTGTGCTTTTGCACAGTTGTTCGTACCGTTTTCTCATCACATTTCAATCTGCAGCTGATTTATTGATTGGATAAACCAGGAATGTGGAGATTAATGAGGTCCTGACAATCACAAAGAGAAAGTCGAGGCATATGGACTAAATGTTACGTTGTATAACCTGGAACAACAACAATTACAATTAAAGATGCTTTGTTGCTTGTTGGTTGATATTTTAAAGTAATTTAGGGGCGATAATTTCAGCTAGTTTTGAGCGAATTTGTTGCTGCGGACTTTCTTTTTGCTGCCTCAATTTGAAGTAATTTTTTTCAATTGACGTAAACACTAAAATATTTCAATTAAAAGTCCAATTTTTACAGGTAAAATCATAGAGGAATGAAAGGCGAATCAAATGAGGTATAGGTTATTTAAACAGTTACATAAAATTTTGCTTAAATTTGTAGTTTTTGAAAAAATTACAAATGCGGACTTTCTTTTTGTCAGCATTGTACATCCATATGTATATATGGATGTATATGTATATATACATATGTACATATATATAGATTTAGATATGCATATTTATATACATATATACGTACATAAATGTATGTATGTATATATATATATATATATATATATATATATATATATATATATATATATATATGTATATATATATATATATTCATTTAATAATTGTTAGTAACTGCCATTATTGTCAATACTCGGCGGATAGTAGCGATCCGACTGGCTTTGGTGTTGTGGTGATGTTCTCAACGTATGACTAAACAAAGTTCAATTAGTTCAGGTTGGGGAAGGAGGGGACAGTGAGAGAAGGGTACAAAGTCGTAGCACTCCTTCTGAAACCAAGCCTAGGTCTCTTTGGATGTGTGGGCCGATGCAAAGTTCTTCTGCTACACCCAGAGTGCCAACGGACACCTGATTGCACTAGGGGATCAACACACTCTTCAGCACATCCGGGTACACTTTAGTGTTGACTTTCAAACTGAATTCGATGATGTGAGACGGCATGATGTTGCCCTCACTTGAAACTACACCAAAGACCATATTTGTGGCCAGAAACCTCATTGAGCTGTGCTTTCAAGTGTTGAATCGTCCACATTTGCATTTTGAGAGTGCTGGCAATGGTCCTGTTGTCATAACTTGGATCAGTAGAGAGCAAGAGTTGTGTAGCGGCGCATCTCTGATTGCGCTCGTTGAATATTGTGTCACTTTCAGACATGATAGAAGGCTCCTATCACTCTTGGGATTTGTACACAACTGGCCAACTAGGAGATGGTCTGCAACAAAACGAGAAAACCAGTTGTCATCAATCGAAATTGGAATAATGTCGTCTTTTCTATGGTGACAATCTTATCATACCACCCTGCATGTACATATATCTGACAGTGTTCTTAGATATGTTTTATACTGAAATTCATTCGATAAGTATCGAAAAACGAAAAACTCTGATCTTAAAAATAGTCTTTCTCTCTTATAGAAAAAAAGGAGAATTTTTACAGGGAATATTTTACGTTACACCGGCCAAGGGAAATAATAAAATCTCAACAAATCATTTCTTCTATAAAAAAACAACAACAACAGATTTATTGTCATCTGGAGATATGGCTGGATTATTCGACTACATATCGAATGATCCCCTGTTCAAGCCCAGATGTACTTCACTATTTTAAAATAAAATGATTACTGTTGCTGAAATAATTGAACTCCGTTTTTCATGGCATTATATAAAACTATATTAATAGGTAAAGGTTTAAACATATTTTTATTTTTTTATTTTAAAAGTATTTAATAATATTCTTGTCGTTTAACCGTAAGAAATAAAAAGGTTACTAGGACAATCCAACTTTCAAACAGATTTCCAACACTGCCACGTTTTGTTTTCCCTTCAGATCTCTGAAAATACACTCACTGCTTTCTTTCAATCGTTTCATTTATATCAGTTACTCTCTATAGATGCTAATTAGTTCCAACTATACAATTGTGAAGAGAAGCTCCTTTTTCTGGTATTACACGTTTTTCTGCTGATATGTGTTTCTCTTATCAAAAATACTGATGTTAGATAAGACTTTACAAATACAAGGAATCGAACAGTGAACACTAAGTTACGTTTCTAAGAAATTGCAAATATTGCAGATTTTCTTCTAAATATATAAAACTCAGACATATTTCTTTTCTAAAGACATGGAAGAAAAGCTGTTTAGGCTTACAAACATTTTAAAATGGCTCCTTGCTACTAAGGTCGAAATGTGCAAGAAAATTAAGTAAAAATAAAAAGAAAGATTAAGGAACAATACCAAACAAATAAAATCAACTCTGAAAATTTGTGTTCGATAACGGTCAGACCTGTAGAGACAGAGGTTTAGAGTAAAGAAATGAACAATGCTTTCTTTGTTTCAAGGTTCTCTGGTTTTATATTTTGTTCCATATTTAGTTTGAAAATAGTGAGATCAGACCAAAAACAAAGAGGTCGTATTTGGTTTGTTGAGTCTATTAGCAGAATTAAGTGCAAAAAAACAAAAAAAAAACAAAAAAACAAAATGAATACTTATACAAAATATAAACCAACAATTAATAAACCATTAATTGCCGAAAACTATTTTTCGCTAAAAAGAAGGAATGTTGAATTTAAACATAACACGTTGCTGTAAGAAAGATTTTTCCCCTCAACTATTTTTGTTTCTTCATCAAACTTTTAAGAAATGTTACCTCATCACATTTTTGTGAAATGTTTCTTCACCAAATCTTTTAAAATCTTTGTAAACTGTTCTTTATAACATCGCTATAAAATGTTTCTTTATTAAATCTTAGTAAAATGTTTCTCAATTACGTTTTTATGAAATGTTTCTTCCTCACATATTTGTGAAATGTTTCTCCAACACGTTTTTGTGAAATGTTTCTTCATCACATGTTTGTGAAATGTTTGTCGTCACATTTTTCTGAAATATCTCTTCATCAAATCATTGTAAAATGTTTCTTAATCACATCTGTTTTAATAGTTTTATCACAGTTTTGTCATCTAATCTTTGTGAAATTTTTCTTCATTATGCATTTTTGAAATGTTTCTTTACCACATTTTTGTGAAATGTTTTTCATCAAATCTTTGTGAAATATTTCTTCTAATTAATCTTTGTGGAAGACAGTCACCTATATCATAATGCAGTGTGCCGACTTAAAAAATTCAGAAAGTTTGAAGATTGCGAAATGTGAGTCAGAGAAATGCGAGGCAGATATAGAAGCAGTGACTAACAAGAAAGAAACATGACAATTTGACACACAAACTTTATTTATTATAGAACAGAAAAATAAAGAGTTACTTTTTTAATTAATTTTATTCATATTAGAACCGTAGGAGTAATTACTATTAAATTTAATATTGTTTAGATTTATAACATATATAAATTTCGAGTTGTTATTCAATGTCAAAAGAATACTTAGGATTCTAAATACTTAGGATTCTAAAAACATCTATTATTGAACACAAACTGCATAATATCATAATAAAAGGGACATATTCATTTTAAGTAGTAGAGTGGTCTTTATTATAGCCCCAAGTAATAATTTATTAAGTCGCCTTATTGAAGTCTGGTGGTCAGAGCTGGTAGTCGTTAGCGTGAGACTTGTGGTATACCTTTTGATGTCTGTGCCTCGATGGCTTTATCAATCGCTATTTATGGCTTAACCAGAATGAGGAAGGACTCGGATGTACTCATAGTCATTATATCACTTCCCACTGATCTAAATTTTCACGTGAAATTTAGCTTTAATATTTCTCTTTTTAAGATTTGGACATAATTTATTCACTTTTTTCTAAGTTTTCTTTGTTAATCCTTGTCGTGGTGACGTTTCCACACTGCTAACTCTGGTCTCGAGTTTGGAAATACCTCCATTGGAGGATTCTGACTTATAGGGACAGGAATTTCAAACGTGTCTTGTAGTACTTCCATTAGAATCTCTTCAGTATTTTCCATAACCTTTATTGTATGTCTGTGTCTCAATTGATTTTAATGCCTTTTACATGGGAATTAGTTTCCTTTTATTCCGTACATGGTCTGTCCAATTCTTTTTGTTAGTAGTTACTTTTCTCAATGCATACTTCCAGCCCTATAGTTCTTGAAATTAACTTTGTAATCTGGCTTATAGACTTGAGTCATCTGTTTTTCTTTTTTTATGCTTTCTTTGCCGGAAGAGGCAATAGCTTGTCAAACACAAAGTGTATTTTTCTTGCCAACTCTGCCAAAGATAAACTTGCTATCGCATTTTAGTTTCGTGTAATTCTGTAAACTGACAAAAAATCCTGAATACTTCTTACATTTGAATTCATGCGTTTGTGGTCCTAACTTTGTAACGATACCGGAGTACTTGGGGTTTTTGTGACTTCTATGTAGGATTTAGGCCATTTGAACCTTCCTTTGTATCCCACGTAGTGTTAAAAGAGTCCCACAAAAGTAGGCCTGAGGTGATTCGGCCAAAAGAATGTTCAATCCTTGTAGTTGAGGTTGCCAAATGTATTTAGCAACTCCAAAAAATTGGAAAACAACCGATCAACAACAATAGCATAATCACATATTATTGAAACACGTTAGTGTTGCAATAATATGTGAAAATAACTTGGTTGAAAGATGGTTGAATACCGGAGAGAATATTGTTAACTTGTGAAAAGACTCTGATAGTCAAAAATGGCAAGTACAGTGGCGATTCTCGGTCAACAGAAAATGAACGAACACGACTTTTCAATTTGGTGTTCCCTTTTTATGGACCTGATTTTTAGCAAATTAGCTTTATGTTTGGTTAGTCAATAAGGACTGTCGACCAATGGTTTAACCCCACGACCACAGGGGAGGGCAAGAGGATGGAAACATCTGTCCTCTGGACTCATGTATGATTGATCATTCTAGAGCAGCCAGTGGCTAGTGCAGTAAATTATGATCCGGGCTCTAATTTTTCTGACCGCTCCCAAAGTTTTATCATCTTTGCACTCTATGCCCTCATCATGTTGGCCAGCTGTCAATGTTTGACATTTTTGTTTTGTTTTCATTTCATTAAAATCTAAAATGATTTTGTTTTGTTTCTGTGCACCTTTCTAAAATAGTTTTGATTTTGGCAAATGGTTGACAAGTCAAACTTGCCGTTTTCAACGTATCCGCATTTGTTAATTTTTTCTTTTTTTTTTCACTGATTGTAACAAATTTATTACTTATTTAATTCAATTGATACATTAATAAATTTCATAATTAGTTAACTTATTATTTAATTTACATAATTAAAGATCTGATTAATTTCACGAGTCAATTCATGACACTAAAAATGGTAATGTCATACATCGATTTTTCTCCAGAGCTCATTTAAATGTGGCCACCAATTTTTCTGTCTGTTCTTTCGATCTTAGTTGGTATATTGGCAGTGTCACGTGATCAATGGACTATGATTTACAGAATTACTTAAATTCATTTCCCGCGAACTCATTTTCATTGCTGCTGACTGAAGTTTTTGTAAGGTCAAAATGACTAACAATTTTATTAAATGCATTTATTTTATTTGTTTCAGTCGAATGTCTGCAGTTAACAATCCCTAGCCACTTTGTGAAACTATCCACAATAACCATCGATTTATGAGTTCCAATACGATCCATTTATTAGCTCTGCATAGTCGATATGCAATCGAGTCCATTGGACATCTGTGTTTGTCCATGGTTGAATCTTTACTCATGGATCCCTTTCTGCCAGATGGCATTGTGGGTTTCACCGAATGTTTTGTCTTGAGCCATCCTAAGTATATCTTCTCATTAACGATTTTATTTTTGAAATTTCTGTGTGAAATTCTTGGAGAATTTTGTTTTGCAGCCGGCATTACTACTGTATATGCTTGTAGCAATATCTGTTCACATACTGCTGGAATTTGTGTTAAATAGAGAAGTAGTCAACCATTTCAGCAAAAAATAACGTTCTTAATTACATGCAATATGGTTTCCGTTCTGCTAGATCCACAGCAGACGTGCTTATCTCATAGGATTAGCGAATCTCTCGATGGAGGTTTCCTCTCTACGGCAATTGGTCTTGACATATCAAAGGCTTTTGATAAGATATGGCATAAAGGTCTAATTCAGAAGATCTCCAGCTATGGTGTAGCTGGAAATGTCTTCTCAATCATTAAATCATTTATCGCTGATGGTTCATAAGAGTAGTAGTTGATGGGTAGAAATCAGAAGCTCTCAGTATTAATGCTGGAGTCCCTCAGGGGTCCAATCTGAGTCCAACTCTCTTCCTGATCTACATCAATGATCTCCCAAATCACATCCTTAGATCATTCGCAGATATTTATGCTGACGACACTACACTCTATGGTAGCACATCAAAAACCGTTAATGACCAAGTTCTCTCTGATTCTCTCTCCTCTTATCTTGAGCACGTGCTACAATGGGGAAGGAGGTGGCTGGTTACTTTTAATGCATCTAAAAACAAGCTTTTATCTTTACATCATCAACGCTCTGATATACATCTGGTATCAATTTAAATGAACGACCCTCGTCTTGGGGAGGCCTCATGTTTCGACAAGCTTCTGAACTTGACCTTTACTTTCGATCTGAAATGGAACACATACATCAAATCCATTGCCAAGGTCACTGAAAAAATGGTGGGATCCTTCTATTGCTCCAGTAGATATCTCACTCCTGATACAATTCTCTACCTATATAAGCCAGGTTCGGCCAACGATTGAGTAGTGTTGCCACATCTGGGCAGGAGCTGCTAGAAGCAGCTTATCCTGCCTTGACAGAGTTCAAAATAGACTTTGTAGCTTAGTAGGGGATGCCCTTTTCTCTTCCCTGCAACCTCTTTCCCATAGAAGAGACGTTGCGAGCCTATCTCTGGTTTATCGTTATTTTTAAAGCAAGTGCTCATCTGAGCTTAAATCTATGGTTCCACCCTCGCCAAACTTTAACGAAAAACATTCGTCCAGCCAAAACCACTATTAATAAATTCTCACACTCTTTATCTGTGCTTAAAACTAAATGTAGATTTCATGAACAAAACTTCTTTCTTAGAACTGTATGCCTGTGGAACTCTCTTTCGTTGTCCTGCTGTCCAGTTGACTACAATCTGATTGTTTTCAAGTCCAACAAAAACAAGTTCTTGACGAACCGTCCCTCTAAGTAATCCAATTCACAAAATTCCCATTACTAACGCTATAATCACATTGACTTATGTATAGTAATTAACCCTTATCCTCGAGTGGCCTCCAGACCTTGATATGTGGTGACGCCGGTGTAAAAAAAACAAAAACAGATTTGGTTTTTCATTTTTCTAATGAAATTATTCTTCTCTGCTGTTGTTTTCACATTTTCCAGCATAATCGGAAGTTCTCTAATAGGATTGTATTCAGACTCAGCAATTCACTTTTGTTCTTTAACATCGCTATTACTGTGTCTTCAAGTGGTTCCATATATTTAGGTATCAATTTTGATAACCCATCGGTGTGACCTATCTTATTTGAAGATATATATTCTATTTCAAAATTATAATTCAATAGAATAACACTCTAACGCTTTAGTCGATTTGCTGTGTGAGTTGGTAAACATTTTTTTTTAAACCAAACATTGTTATCAGCGGTTTGTGGTATTTTTGGAGAATAAATTCTCTTCCATATGTGAATTTTTTTACAAATTATTGCTATACTCTCCTTGGTTTCGTAGATCCATTCTTGAATTTATGAAGCAGTACAGCAGTCTTTCATTATTAGTATTTGCCGCTACAATGATTTTCCTCTTCAGATCAAAATAAGTCTGCTAACAAACAAATTATACTTTTTCTAAAAATTGTGTTCGCATTTTTCTTGCCATATTCATTTTGCGTCCTGTTTTGCCAAATTATCTACCGGAGCTATATATGATATTAAGCATGACAAAAGATGAAACTAACGAAAATACTTGGATATGGCTATGAAAAGTAAACCTAAACAGAGAAACTGACTCCCTAATAACAGCAACACAAGCAAACTCTATTAGAATCAACCATATCAAAACAAAAATCGATAAGACATAAGAAAACAGCAATTGCAGACTCTGTTGACAAAGACACGAAACGATAAGCCACATAATAAGCGAATGCAGCAAACTAGGCTAAAAAGAAAACAAGAATAACTAAAAAAGTAAAAAAGGTAGTATGCTTGAAATTATGCAAACAACTGGATCTTGAACACACAGAAAAATTGTACAAGCACAAACCGGCAACAGTATTTGAAAACGGAAGTCACAAAATCCTATGGGACATGGATGTACAAATAGAGAAACCCATCCAAGCAAGAAGACTAGATGTCATAATTGTTAACAAGAAGGAAAAATCCTGCCAGGTTATAGATTTGACCATACCAGCAGACCACAGAGTGAATACTAAGGAGATGGAGAAGTGGATCAAATAAAAGAAATTGACCAGAAAGCTGAAAACTATATAGAAGAGGAAGACAGTCAAAATGATACCAATACAAGTAAGAACACTAGGAACACTCCTGGATAAATTTGAAAAACGAATGGGAGAGATTGGAATCAGGAGGCTGGTTGAGAAGATACAACTGATAACAATAATAACAACGGCTGAAATATTAAGGAAAGTTCATGAATGTGGGAACTAACATACACTATCTAGAAACACTAGCTGGAGATATAGAAACTGCTAGAGAAATGAAACACAAAGAAACACTACATGGAATCAAGAAAACTGAAATCATATAATTGTAAGTTAGGTATCCCCACGCCAATAAAAATGTATCACTATCAAGTGGCATGACACCAAATAGTCATGAAGGGTCAAGGGGGATGGGAAAACTGAGGAGAGAATGCACTAACCACACTTCCATTGGATAAGTGCAAAAAGGACTGGGATCTTCGAGAGGCTTATTGTCACCTACATTACCAATGGTTGCTGCCAATGAAGAAATTGTTAACGGCTGTTGTAATAACGTGAATTCATTTTCAAAGGTTATCGAGAGGTGGAGAGCACAGGAAATCTGGGGAGACTTGCTGTCACTTAGACTCCAGGCAACATCACAAGTTGTTCTCAAAGAGACTGTACCTTCTCCAAAAAAGGACACTACTCAAAGCAGTCAAGAAGGATGAAAGGATCGAGCAGGATGAACACTAACCAGAATTCCACTGGATGAGTACTGGGACTCTGGGGAGACTTGCTGCCAAAATTTCAATGAAGATCAATGGCGATGGCCAGCGAGAAATCAATGGTAACCGCTGTGATAATGCAAAGTCATTTGCAAAGTTTATCGAAAGAGTTGGGAAGATTGGAAATCTGGAGAGACTTTTTGTCAGCCAGACTGCAAGAAACACCACTGTAATGTCTGATGATAACCTGTGTGAGAACTCCTAGTGGGTACAAATGATAATAATAGACTTACCTAAGTTTGTGAATTTTCTATGATTAATTGTTGAAAACATTAAATTTTCAATTCCTATTTCGAAAACCCTAATGCAAATCGTATTTAATTCATTGCCAGGATTCTCATTGACGTTTTAGTATGAATATATATTTATTCATTATATATTTAATTCTAGGATTACATGCATACATTGAACAAAACCCAATTTGCTTAGGGTATAAATATGGAAGTAGATTCCGTTTAGAAAATGCAGCATGGCCATATTTTAAAATTCATTTGTACAACATATATTTTTTATGTTATCGATAAATGAAGCGTTATTGCATCTGACATTTTGTTGGAAGCAAAATTAGAATTAAAATTAAATTACTAGAAAGATAAAAATCTCAAAGTAAACAATATTTTGAGAACATTCTTGAACAGCTATATATGAATATAAAGTAAAGAATTGGTGCAATCCAAATATCTGCTGCATGCTTCATTCAATGATCAAAACGAACATTTTAAATCTTAATGGTTCAGAAATGTTCTTATGTAGTAAAGTAAATATTACCTGTGCATCTGTTGGTTTGATTATCAACACACGAACTTCAGATGAGAATCAAAAGAATCAAACGTCACTCGATTTATCGGTTATTTTTTTTTTTGTTAGGAACTATTTTCATTTAATAAAATTTATTTTTAAATAAGTTCAACAAAAAGTATTTCTCTTTTACATTATCGACATTTTAAAATGATTCTCTGTGCAGCAGTTTATTGCTTCAGGTGATAAGAATCTGATTAAGTGGCTTCATAGTTTGCAATACCTTAAGTTGTTCATTACTTAATAAAGTTTTCCTTTACAAAATATTCCATTAATTTTATTCACAGAATTGTTAAGAGAAGGCCAGTTCAAATCCAAGTTTATGTTAGATACTCGATGTTTACAGATGCCACGTTAATTCAAAAACCGAGAAAACGTTTTTCATAAGTAATTTGAGACATAAGATTCCTTTATAAACATTGTATATCGAACATATTATGGAACATAACTCTAAATAACTGAAAGTGGCATAGAAGTGGCATAGAAGCATTTTCTAACTGAAACGTTGTATGTGTGTGTGTGTGTGTGTGTATGTGTGTGTGTGTGTGTGCATGTATGTTGTTAGACAAGCAAGTGTCACAAGTTGGAATCAAAGCTTCACAGTCTAGTCAGCAGTTGATGCTCCTAACCTATCAAACATCTACAGTGAATAATCGAAATCTCAGTGCTTATGTAGACACTGTCAATTGTCGAACGTACTTCATTTGTTCTCACAAAGTGTTGCATTTACACTTATTGTATTTGGACGATTTCAATTTATCTATCTATCTATCCATCTATTTATCTCTCTCTCTCTCTCTCTCTCTCTCTATATATATATATATATATATATATATATATATATATATGTGTATATATATATAAAAGACACTTTGTCTGTGTGTGCCTGGGTTCGTTTCCTATAGACTCCGAAACGGCTGGCCCAATTTTTCTTTTTAAATTTCACACAACTATACATTATGTGTCTAAGAGTGTTCTTAGATAATTTTTGTATCAGAATGCCTGAGATAATCATCGAAAATCGATAATCCAAAAAAATCTGATTAAAAAAGGAACTGTTTGATTTTGACTAAAATTTACACCTTTACATAACTTATCAGCACAAGTGAATTTGGGAAGTTTTATCAACGTACAAGAAGAAAGGCCCGACGTATAAAATCAACAACAGGTTGCTTGATAAGACAGGGCTTGTTTGAAATGAATGGTACTTAACTTTTGCGTTCTAAAATTTAATTCAAGCCATTGTATAAAATAATTTTATAAAATCAACATTAGGTTCTCTACAGGGCAATCTGGACTACAGAATATTGTAAGCACAGTCACTATGGAGAGACATGTGGAACTTCTTCCCAATGCACTACTGTAGATTTGCATCTAGAGCAGGGAATCGATTTGAAAGAATAATTCACTGATTTCACTGATTTCGATAATATTGAAAATGTGGAAGTTTGATCCTTATTAAATCCCGGCTAACGTCGGTTTTTTCTGCTAGTATATATATATATATATATATATATATATATATATATATATATATACAAGCAAACAGTTAATTATTATTAGTTTTATTTTATATATATATATATATATATATATATATATATATATATACTGATCTATTGTTATGAAAATATATGTAAAGCATGCAGAAATTTTGAGATGCAAATAATTGATTGCACGGAATAAAATATAAGAAATCAGAAAAATAAAATAATTTTTTTTGTAAATTTGTTTGCAGCAATAAATTAAATGAAATTATGCTAGAGTGTAACACGAAATCATGAATACAGATGAGCTGTTGCCTTTTGCAGAATTAAAACAAATGCAAAACAGAATTTCACGATGCAAAAAAAATCACATGTAAAATAGAAAATATGATGCATGTAATCAATTAACTGTAAAAGTAGTTAAATATTGCTCTTACATACTTACTTGTCTTCTTTTTTTCAAAATGGTTGTGATTATTTGATTATTTGAGTCATTGTCTTTTTCTCATCAAAACTGGCATACGATTATCCATTTGTGTATTTTAAAGAAATTTTTTTATTAGACGCCACATTTGTGTATTTTAAAGAAATTTTTTTATTAGTCGCCATTTATATCAAATTATATGCTTTACATTTTATGCAGTTTTATCTATAGAATTATCTCTTTAATTAATTAACCGATAATTGTGAATTTTCAGAAATATTTTCTAGGCGTAAGGCTGAGTAGTGTGAATTATATTTAGTTTACTTTGGTTGTATATAAAGAAAGCAAAGCAGAAGTGAAAAATTAAATGCCGGCCATATTTGTAAAATTTAACCAATAGGAATTGGACATCAATTAATAAAATCCCAGTTTATTTGGAGTATTTTAAATGTTTTTAAAGATTATACTATAGGCACAACATATCGATTTTAATCTTCGTAAGGAGACATAAATTGATGCAAATGTATTCATTCTGGAACAGCTATTCTATTTGTTTTTATAAAAATTAAAAGGAAGCAGTTGAAAAAATATTGTTTAAGATAGTTTTTATGTATTTTATGGAATAAAGACAGTTTTTGTGAATTCTCCTGATGCCATTGTAAAATTATTGAAGACAAACTATATTACACATCACTGAGAATAAGAAATTTATACTTTCCTAAAATTATTAGTGCATAAATAAACATCATGGGTTCGAATAGATTTGGACGCAGATTACTGATTATAAATTAGAAATAATAATGATGGGAATCCAAGTGAAATAAATGAATCTTTTAAAAGGTGGAACTTTTAGCAATCAATGAAATAATAGTTTATTAACAAATTGAAGTAAATGTTATGTTAGAACTAAATCTTGAATGTGTCTCTTTTTTGTCTTAAATAAACTTTTAATAGAAAAGGGAAATATGTTACATAAACACGTTTTATTTCTATAACGTAATTCTCATGTCTTATTTCAATAATTGCAAAGACATGTCAAAATTTGACATTCAAGCAATAAAAACAATTTATTTGACACGTTTATTTTTGAAGTGTGAATGCAATTCATCAGTTTTTGATATCGTCTGCCAGGATTCTGAATATACTTTAATATAGTCTCTCCTGCAACCGGAGTTGGAAACTCTGAAAAGTGCAAAGTCACTAAGTCTTATACCTGTCAGCGTCACAGCTACGCATTAAATAGAATCCATCCTGGGTATGACACAAAACATCATTTGGTGATTACGATAAAAATGTTGGGAGTGTAGAGTTGCACCTTAAATACTTATTTCTTAAAAAAGGATTAATATGACAACGAAACTAAACATTGCGGCTAAATATATTAAGCACGTGTAACATACTTCCACTAGAATGATTCGATTCAGCGTTAAATAAACTAAAAAGTGTTGATATGTCGAAATACAATATAGACAACCAAACGAACGTACAGATTTAAAGTGAAATTTAATTTAGTTACTCTTTTTTTGGCACGCTAAACATTTTAGATTATCTACTATTATATGGTAGATAATAGAAATTGGTTTGTGTGTGTGAGTTCGTTTCCTATGAACTCCAAAACGGCTCGGCAGATTTTTATGAAATTTTACACAAAATACTTTATGTACTTGGCAGTGTTCTTGGATAAGTTTTATAACAGAATGTGTTCGATAAGTATCGATAATCGATAATAGAAATAATCCAATGAAAAAAGAAACAGGCGATTTTGACCAAAGTCTTATATCACAAGTGCATGTTAGAAATTTTATTATCACACAAGTTAGAAATCTCGACGTAGAAAATCAACAGTAGGTTCTTTGATATGACAGGGAAACATGCGAAATGAATGTGGCTGCTAAAAGCATAACTGAACCATGATATTTTACTTTTACATTTTAAACTTAAATTCAAGATATTAACACCGCATAGCCAGTAAGGCCAAGCATATAAAAGCAACAGTAGGTTTTTTGATATGACAGCGGTGCGTTCGAAATAAATGTTTCTATTTAGAGCACAATTCAAGTATATATAATTCCGATACAAAATCTATATAAGAACACTGCCAGTTAGATAAAGTGTCTTCAGGTTAAATTTCATAAAAATCTAATGATCCGTTTTTGAGTCTATAGGGAGCGAACTCACACACACGCACATACACATACACACACGTACTAACACATACACACGCACGCACACACATCATTGGAGAGGAACCTTTTTTTATTTCCGTACAGATTTTCGAGTTTGACAGAAAGATTCCTAAGTTCAATAAAATATACCTGAAGAATGTAAGAGGTTAAATCGGCCGAAACGTTGTGAGAATAACACTCAAGATAAGAACAGTAGTTCAAATAATTAATATCTGTGGATCTTGATTGTTAATTTTTGCAAGAGATGATGTTATGCACTAAAATATAAATGGGAGACACAGGTAAAGTCTTTCATGACATCACAAATGTATCCTTTATTTAATGAGAGTTATTAAAAATAATTCGGTGGAATAAAAAAATGATCTATTGAAAAGGGTAAAACAAAAATGAATGTAAAAAGACTCCTGTCCACTGATGAATAGGTATATTTATATGTAAAATAACAGCAAATACATTGCTGTCATTATTTAAACGTTAAACAAGTGTAACCGATTATTGGAAGCATTTGATTCATGAGATAAACAATCTGAAAAGAAAATATAAAGATAAGAATAAGCAAATGTTGTTTTTACCTGATGACCGCTATTCTGAACATATCACTTACCTGAAAAAAAAAAAGAAATTAGAATTCAGAATTAAATTTAATAGCAACAAAAACAAAACATTATCCATTTACATTGTAAAAATAATTGTTTCATACCTTGATGTTGACCATCATTGTATTTTTTTAATTCTCACTTTGATGCCACAGAATTTCTCAAATCACTGTTTTGTTTTCATTGCTTATTCATGTGCTATTCTATGTTTATGAAGTGTATACACATGGTTTATTATCACTTGTACAAATTCTATGTTTATGAAGTGTATACACATGGTTTATTATCACTTGTACAATTATAGGTTTATGAAGTGTATACACATGGTTTATTATCACTTGTACAAATTCTATGTTTATGAAGTGTATACACATGGTTTATTATCACTTGTACAAATTCTATGTTTATGAAGTGTATACACATGGTTTATTATCACTTGTACAAATTATATATTTATGAAGTGTATACACATGGTTTATTATCACTTGTACAAATTATATATTTATGAAGTGTATACACATGGTTTATTATCACTTGTACAAATTCTATGTTTATGAAGTGTATACACATGGTTTATTATCACTTGTACAAATTATATATTTATGAAGTGTATACACATGGTTTATTATCACTTGTACAAATTCTATGTTTATGAAGTGTATACACATGGTTTATTATCACTTGTACAAATTATATATTTATGAAGTGTATACACATGGTTTATTATCACTTGTACAAATTCTATGTTTATGAAGTGTATACACATGGTTTATTATCACTTGTACAAATTATATATTTATGAAGTGTATACACATGGTTTATTATCACTTGTACAAATTCTATGTTTATGAAGTGTATACACATGGTTTATTATCACTTGTACAAATTCTATGTTTATGAAGTGTATACACATGGTTTATTATCACTTGTACAAATTATATATTTATGAAGTGTATACACATGGTTTATTATCACTTGTACAAATTCTATGTTTATGAAGTGTATACACATGGTTTATTATCACTTGTACAAATTATATATTTATGAAGTGTATACACATGGTTTATTATCACTTGTACAAATTCTATGTTTATGAAGTGTATACACATGGTTTATTATCACTTGTACAAATTATATATTTATGAAGTGTATACACATGGTTTATTATCACTTGTACAAATTCTATGTTTATGAAGTGTATACACATGGTTTATTATCACTTGTACAAATTATATATTTATGAAGTGTATACACATGGTTTATTATCACTTGTACAAATTCTATGTTTATGAAGTGTATACACATAGTTTATTATCACTTGTACAAATTATATATTTATGAAGTGTATACACATGGTTTATTATCACTTGTACAAATTATATATTTATGAAGTGTATACACATGGTTTATTATCACTTGTACAAATTCTATGTTTATGAAGTGTATACACATGGTTTATTATCACTTGTACAAATTCTATGTTTATGAAGTGTATACACATGGTTTATTATCACTTGTACAAATTATATATTTATGAAGTGTATACACATGGTTTATTATCACTTGTACAAATTATATATTTATGAAGTGTATACACATGGTTTATTATCACTTGTACAAATTCTATGTTTATGAAGTGTATACACATGGTTTATTATCACTTGTACAAATTATATATTTATGAAGTGTATACACATGGTTTATTATCACTTGTACAAATTCTATGTTTATGAAGTGTATACACATAGTTTATTATCACTTGTACAAATTATATATTTATGAAGTGTATACACATGGTTTATTATCACTTGTACAAATTATATATTTATGAAGTGTATACACATGGTTTATTATCACTTGTACAAATTCTATGTTTATGAAGTGTATACACATGGTTTATTATCACTTGTACAAATTCTATGTTTATGAAGTGTATACACATGGTTTATTATCACTTGTACAAATTATATATTTATGAAGTGTATACACATGGTTTATTATCACTTGTACAAATTCTATGTTTATGAAGTGTATACACATAGTTTATTATCACTTGTATAAATTATATATTTATGAAGTGTATACGCATGGTTTATTATCACTTGTACAAATTATATGTTTATGAAGTGTATACACATGGTTTATTATCACTTGTACAAATTATATTAGTAGCAAAACAGGTCAGAAGAACAACTCCACAATATAACAGATTCTTTATCCTACCAGGCGTTGCTCGGGCAAGTGCAGTATAGGACAGTAGGAATATGTCACCTGTTTAGTCTATATTGATTTAACGATCATAGTCGCCAGCGATTAAAAAACTGAATTTAAATTATTATCTTATTTGAATGATATTTGAGGTTAATTAAAGAAAAGAAAGGAAAAGGTTTTGGGGTGAGAAATAGGTTCAATTGCATTAAAAGTGAAGGGAAAAGAAAATGAAACCAGTGATATTCATAAATTTGATTTTCAGGGAGAGAGAGAGTGGGGAAATAGGTTAGAAATAAAAAGCAAATGACCTGGTCAAATAAAATTTTTTGTAGTGTATAATAAATTAAAAGAATGAAAAAAATGTTTTAAAAACAGAAACTATGACGTGTAAATTGTAATTAGACAAAGGAATTAAATATAGCTAGAAATAGATAGATAGATAGATAGATAGATAGATAGAGAGAGAGAGAGAGAGAGAGAGAGAGAGAGAGAGAGAGAGAGAGAGAGAGAGAGAGAGAGGTAAAACTACAGTAACAGTAATGTGGACAACAATCTATGCTCTGTGCAATTATCACACCATTTACAGACAGGAGGAAATGAGCAACAACATTATAAATGACGACAATCCGCTCGTTTGATTTTGTAGTTGCAATGCTGATTGGTTGATTAGTTACAATTTAGATTTTTTGTAAATATTTAAGCGTGTAACATTTGTTTTGTATTTGGAAAATACAGAAGTGAGTTGGAATATCGCAGTAATTTATTTTTCTTCAAATTATTTTGCAAGAAGATAATAAAATACACATTAAATTAATCTGTATGCATAGACATGCACACAAGTATATTTCCACGATCACGTCATCACACATTCAAGCCAATGAAAAGAATGTAAAAAAAGATTAACAATCGGCGGAGTATGTAAAAATATCTCTTATACAATTCGTACATGGTGAATCCGGTGACAGTAAGAGGACTTTAAACAAATAAACGGGTATACTTTTTATTCCATCTATGACATCAACAATATAAGTAATAAATAAAAATAACGTATGTCGATTAAACTAAACATAAAAAGCTAAAAATTGATTGGAAATGAAAAAAAGTCAGACTGAAAAAAAAAAAGATGTGTTTTATCTTAATGAATGAACATATTTTATTATGTAGGTTTGAATCAGAATAATGTAACTTTCAACGATCTTGAATAAAACCTTTTTTTATTTTTATATAAGATATGAATATAAAAGGGAACAAAATTACACTGATAAGAATTTAAATTAGAAGTTGGAAGTTGTTTTTTTTTTCGCAGACGATGTAGTAAGTATCTCTAAAATATATAGTGACCATAAAGGTTAAGCTTTAAGCACCGTCTATTAGTTTTTTTTAGTTTTTTCTAGAACAGCCAAACCACAAATTCATTCCTTTTTATGGATTGTGAATCTCCATTCCTGTGACGATTGATTTGAATGATCAATATTTCCCAAACGTCTATGTTGTCCTTCTCCCATAAATCTTGCATCTCGCCAGAGGCCAGAAATAATGCAAATATATTTACCAGATTGTCATAACATTCATACGCCACATGTATTTTGTTATAAAATCAAATAAAATGTTTGTAGATTACAGCATTTTTCAATTTCTCCAAATAATTTTTCCAGGTCATCCACCTTTGAGTATTCCTCACAATCTGAATTTCCTCATTTCTGCATCTGAAATCCCAATCTCCATAACAATCTTTCGTATTTTAAGGCCTTTTGAGTTTTTATTTGTGCGCAAATGTTATTATTTTATCTTATTACCTGGAAACATTTGACTGAGATTACAAATATCTCATTTCCAACACCAAGCTGAATTTTACAATATCACAATCCAGAAAGTGACATAGAATAGATATCTGAACTGCAATCGGTCCATAAATCATGAAACTCTGTCACGAGTCATATATAAGGCTGGTAAGAAATGTGTTTAATAGAACAAACTTATTTCTGGTTTGGCATTTGCACTTTTCAATTTTCAATATATTGAAATAAGCAAAACAAAGATTTAGGATTTATACCAATTTACAATTTACAGTTTCTAATTGATTTAGAAGAAGACAATGTCTTTTTGCAACAAATCAAAGAATTTCACTAATTTCAGTAGGATCAAGATCAAGTTAGTTTTAGACCATCATGTTCATGATTATCTGCAATTATCTGTGATTAGTGAGCCTGCATATTAAATTAGAAAATCAATAAAAATAAAATTTAAAATGCTGGAATAATTATCTATGCAGAGCAGCATTTAGGATTGTCCCAGGAGAGATATTCACTTCTGCATTTCTAGATTTAGATTTGACCAAAACCTCAATTACTGAAGTTTGTCTCATTTCATTATAAATACAGTGGCCTTTTTTATTCGGTTTCTTTTTATGGAATCTTTTTTACAAGTGGATTGTGTAAGCATTTTGCGAATTTGAATATATGAATATATAATTTTACCAAATTTGTCTAATCTCTGGTTTCTGTTGTGCTGCTTAACAAAATAAATTTCTTGGCTCTTCTCAAATAAGATGAGGCAAAATTTAAAAGCTGTATTAATCTATATAATAATTCTAATGTATCGCTCTGTCTGGCAATTCAATTGAAAACAAAATTAATAAACAACTTCCCGGAATAAAATTTTATGAAGAGTCCAGTGGAGTTCTATAGTAACATTCAAGCATCTGCATTCATGCCAGACATTCATAAACAACAAAGACACATTTTACATCATTGAAAATTATAAGAATTCGAATTGAATAACGACCAGTAGTATAGTAGTAGTAGGACATAGCAGAAGTACATATACGTCTTCATTCATTCCAACAATGGAGTGATAGCTTGTTGTATATTTGTGGTACCTCAGTTTGCCAGTCTGTGAATACAATTAAAAACAAAACCTAGTTAACGTAATTTTTCTTGTAAGTATTCTAATAGTGATATCAATTTTAGGAGTTTTGCACTAATGCGTTCTAAAATAACCAAGTCTACAAAACCGTAGGTATCTGGGTTTTTTTTTATGTTTGAAATGAAATCCGTCGCCTAAACTAACAGAAATAATTATTTTCTAGATGAAAAGTTCGAAAATGGTTAGCTAATTTGACTCCAAGGTCACTGCCTATATCTATTTTGCATTTTCCTAACTACTTATATCCCTAATCTTACCTTAACACCATCTCTGTAGCTTAATATATATAATACTGTATCTTCCAGCTTCTAATCCAAATTAACACAAATAATAAGTCCGTTCCTGATGTTTCTATATAATTATATCTCCATACTTTATGCTTCATAAAAGAGGACTTATGTCTTATCTTATTTTTATCAAAAGGTAAAGGAACTTTATTTAAGTAGATACTTAATATCTATATTTTACAACTGTGTATCGATGTTAACTTGATACTTCATATGAATACTTTATATCTATTAATAGATACTTATCTCTAGTGAATATTTACATTTGCTAATACATGTATATTGAAAAGATACTTCTATTCCTAATGTATAATTATATGTAAAAGCAAAATTTTCTGTAGATACCCCTTTCTATTTCTTTCTCATTTTGTATACTTAACATCTATATTTTATATCTTTGTATCGATGTTAAGTTGATACTTAATATGAATACTTTATATCTATATTTATATATATTAGATGCGTATTATATGTAGTCTATACCTACATTTGATAATACATGTATATTGAAAAGATAAAGATACTGCTATTCATAGTGTATATCTATACTTAAAACCAAAGATTTTCAGTAAATACTGCTTGTCCAGTTCTTTCTCCTTTTGTAGGCTAATATATTTGCAGTATTTTGCATAAAAACTAAATCTAAAATCCTAATATAATTTTGAATCGTACTTTAACATATTGTGCTATTCTCATTTTGTTAACAATTTTTAACAATATTTTATTAACTATATTTTATTAACTATAAACTATATTTTGACTATATTTATTATCTATATTTTATTTAAAATCTAATAAATAGAAATTAATGTTTCTATCCCATGCTTTTTATTAACCTCCTCCTTTTTCATTTCAACGGGAGGGGAAGCATATTAAATCCTATTTCAATTCTTCTGAGGCGTGTAATTATTAGATACTTATATCCTTACTACTAATTCAATTAATCCTAACTACACTAACTGCAGGGGTACAGAAATACCTGGTCATCTGTCTTGGGGAAAGAAAACTCACATTTGGGCTGGTGCATCTGTCACTAGTCTCTCACTCCTAGACAGGGTTGAAAAATGAGTCGCCAACCTGTCCTATCGCTGAAATGTGGTATCTCATCCTGTTTATATTTTAATTGAATATGATCTGACAAATTCAAAGCACTTGTCATCCCTCGACGTAGATGCCACTGACCCAAACCCTAACCACTGACAAACCCGTCAAGTAACAAAATCCCACCCCTACACATTCTAGATGCCGCAAAGCCTTCTTCCCTCAAATAACTTCTTCCCTCGAACTGTGCTACACTTTGGAATTCCTTCCGGGTACCTGCTGCTCCGACTCTACTGACATGCAGAAGTTCAAGTGTAATATGAATAGATGAATCGCTGTCCAACTCGTTGCATAGTATTCCCATAAATTTGGTCCCAAATAATAGGCCCTAATGACAAAGTGGCACTATGCCTGGTTTGGGGTGAAATAAGTAAAAAATAAATTAGGGGTGGTGTTATAACTCTAATTAAAGGCTTACAAAGGAAACAGAATACTGGAATAGAGTAGAAAAATGTATTAACAATAAGATACAAAAATGTGAGTTGTTCGTCAAGCCAACCAACAAGATCTGCTGGTTCTCCAGATCTAGACTCCGCCTTAATCTGCCTTTGTCTTTCGCTATTTATTGTACAGTGATCAATTCATTCGTAGGTGATGCCAACATAAGAGTTGGTCATCAAAATAACTACAGCAAACATATTTTACTTTATCTCTTCTCTTCTATTCTAATCTATCTTCTATCTATCTTCTATCTATCTTCTATCTTCCTTCTATCTTCCTTCTATCTTCCTTCTATCTACTTCTGATATAATAAAATGATATCGTCTTCTAATATAATAAAATTATATCGATTTTTCCGTCTACAAAAAAGACAGTGTTGCTTTGAAAACGCAGATGGCCTATAAAAATTCAACCTGCTCACATAAGCTGTCCATAACTGGTGCAATTTTTCCGGATATTACGCTTCCCTTTTACCCAGTATCGTATCTTTCTATATAAATTCCATCAAAATTCAATCCTCCAAATAACACACCTATATAGGAGATAGCACAATACTTACGACCTCAAGATTTTCTCCTCACACATTCCCATCATACACCAGGAACATTATTTCATAGTAATACGTTGCCACCAACGAATGGCATTATTTCATTTTATTCGTTACTGTTTTCCTCTTTTTATTACAATGAAAGTAATGACCTGCCCCTTTACAATCGTCACCTGACATTTCAAGCGATTTCATTGGTTATTCTATGATTTTCGATCGGTTAAATAACATCTTGATTTCAACACACATTTCTTCGCTTAATCACTGAATGATTTGCTCACAAAGTTTCATACCAATGGTCATGCATCGACAACAACAACATCAACTAAAACAAAAGTTTTTATACCAATTACAGTATTAACTATTTACATTTCGATACATGTAAATCGCATCGTCGTAAACAATAAACTGATTTATATTGTAGCAACTACAATGCTCGGCAGGAACATTTCACAATGATCATCGTTTTGTTTGAAACACCCACGTGTATAAAAAAACGCGTAGGAACATGACGATGTGATACGACCACGTGCATACATAAAAGAAAGGAACGCTCCGTTGCAAACACGAACGTTTGAGAAAACCTATATATAAAGATTTACCCGCCAGAATCAAATCAGTTTTCTTTTCAATTTCACAAGTACGACACGAGTTTGAGTAAACTCCATATGAGCGAGACGTTAAAACCCCGGTCATGATTTTATGTGCGACAGACATACCCATCGTGGAAATTTACCACATCGAGTGAGGATTTAAATCTACTATTAAACAGTTTTGTTTCAAATTACTGTTCTTATGATATGAACACACACACACACACACACACACACACACAAACACACACACACACACACACACACACGCACCCCCCACACACATGGACTTTACCCCTCGTGTGGTAATCATATAAAATCACTGAATTAAAGCCTCATGTTATTCTCACAAAATCATCACTTCATTAATCCTTCATCATGAACATTCAACACAAGAACTTATGTTGGAACAGTCTATATTAATATTCCTAATACGTAAATAAATGTTGTTATTTTATATTAATTCAGCGATTTCGTGTTTTTTGTCGAGTGCCGTTATATTCCGGATTTCATTTTTATTTCTTTATGTAAGGATGTAGATTGGTGAATCATTTCTATTAATCAACGATCCCGTCAAATTTACCTTTAATGGCCCCGTTAATACACACCTACAGTCGATGACTTCAATAAAGACAGCAACACGCAACCCTGGTCCAACAAATTGATAAATCCCGATTATGGATTGGTACATCCTATGGTACAAAACAAATTAAACAGCGATATACAAGCAAGGTATGCATTTGATTTTTAGCAATAACAAACAGAATAACAAATATAATGATACCATTATTAAATTAACCTTATTGGAGTAATTAATAGCATGAAAGTAATCCTCATACTGAATCTAATTCTTGATTTTCGATTAATTTCTAAGTTATTTAGCAACACGAGTTTCATTTCGTCGACTCTTTCATGATAGCATGAAAGCTTAAATTATTTTTTTAATATAATGTTGCAAACTAAAATACACATCTGCGTGAATTAAATGCTTATAACGTTTATGCTTATATCGCTTACATTTGTTTATATCATTTTATTAAACTTTTAGCAACAAATTTTGAAAATTGCGTCACCGGAGATTAAAATGATTATATTTGCATTTTTTGGTTATGAAAACAATATTATGTTCTGTCTGAAATTATCCATACTTTTCTACAGGGGGGGGGGTCAGCAAAAACCGTCCTCTCATGACGAGTTCGGTTCTACGTATGCGCAAATGACGTCGGAACCTGATTTAGTTTAAAGATAAAAAAAAAACGATCTAATTTCGTCGACATCGTCTTAGAGCGCGGCCTCATTATCTAAAGGTTTTGGGTTCGAATCGTGGTGTGAGATGTCTTTTTTTTTTCGATTTTTTAAATTTTAATATTGAAGCAGTGTTATTTAAGCCATTAGTCACGTGTTTTTTGGGGGTTTCTGTTTTTTTTTACTTCGCTTATTCTTAGGTTTTCATTAAAACTCCCCACCTCCGCCCGACCACACACACCCAAAAACACCCGAGCAACGCCGGGTACCCCCCGGGGTTATTTAAGCCATTTTTCACGTGTTCTTTTTAGTTTTTATTTTTCAGATTTTTTAAAGCAATTTTAACGTTCGTTTTTCTGTTTTCTTTTTCGCCTTTTCTTTTTTGTTTTTCCCATTTTTACATTTAACATCGTTCGTTTGCCTTACGTTAGTTTTTTTTTGTGTTTTATAAAAAATATTTACTTCGCTTATTCTTATGTTTTGATTAACACCCCGCCCGAGCACACACACCGAAAAACACCCGGGCAACGCCGGATACCCCCCCGCTATCTTCTATAAATATAAAAGCGAAAATGTGTGTATGTATGTGTGTTTTTTTGTATGTATGTATGTATGTGTGTTTGTATGTCTCGCAAAAACTTTCCACACGGATCACGGATTTTTACCAGATCAGTATCATTTTAAACTTCCAACCTTCGCCCGACAAATATGGAAAAATTGGCCAAAAACGTTAATTCCTTCACCCTAAAATCAGTAGTTTTCTACAAGGGGGGCAGCAAAAACCGTCCTCTTATGACGAGTTCGCTTCTACGCATGCGTCATACGACGTCGTAACCTGATTTACTTTAAATATTTGAAAAAGCGACAGAATTTCTTCGACGTCGTCTTAGCTCAGTTGTTTAGAGCGCGACCTCATTATCTAATTTTGGGTTCGAATTGAGCGCGACCTCATTATCTTTTTTTGGGTTCGAATCGTGGTGTGAGGTTTTTTTTTTCGATTTTTTAAATTGTAATATTGAAGCAGGGTTATTTCAACCATTTTTCACGTGTTTTTCAGATTTTTTTAACGTTCGTTTTTCTGCTTTTTTTTTTACTTCGCTTATTCTTAGGTTTTCATTAACACCCCCACCCCGCCCGACTACACACACCTACAAACACCCGGGCAACGCCGGGCACCCCCGCTGGTATTAAATAAAACAGAGATCTAATGTGGTTTCATTCATTTCTTTTTGATTTAAAAATATGTCAACCAAATTAAAAAAAAAAAGCAAAAACAAATATTCGGCATAAGTCAACATTAAAACATAAAGAAGACATGAAGAATAAATTCCTTTCATTATCGATTGAATGGCATTTCTATCCATAAGCATTATAGCAGTGGCTTAGTGAATACCAGACTATGCATTTGGTAACTTTACATCCCATTATTTACATCGGTATTAAGAGACAATGTAACCCCTCTGTAAACAAGAAGTTTATTTTGAAGCAAGGGTTGCACAATGTCCAACAACACGTCAATCGAATAGGCATTGCTTTGAATTAGTGGCAATGAGAATCCCACAGCGACTAGAAGAAATGCTAGCATAAGTTCAGAGCCCTCGCATATATAACACGTGTCATTACCAAATGGAAACCCGTTTTAGTCCCGAATAGAGTTAACATTGCTTAACTTCGGTTATCTAAGGGAAACCAGCGTGTTAACGTGGTTATTCCATTAAGTGTTTTACAAGCTCACTGATTCTTACAACAAGTGATAAAAAGGCAGTTTATGTTCAGTGAATCTGTTAAAATTGGTACAGAAAAAACGGTGAATATGGTGTCACCTAGAATAAAGAAACAAACGTTTTAAGATCAGTTTTGTTTGGTTTGTCAATTTCACGGCACATCAACCCTTTTTCTTTTGGTCTTTCTAATGCTTGAACACAATATTTATGCAACCAATTTTTTGCATCGAAAATGTTAAGCTGCGGAAACTGGTTCATGAGAAAAATGGCAATGAATTATTTCCATTTATCAAGACAGAATTTTTCTTTGTGAGTTGTGAAATCTTCAGAATATAATTTGGATGGAAAAGAAACAGCAATGATTTTCTTCCATTTTAATTAGCGGAATATATGTGAACAAAAATATTAAGAAAAAATATACAGTTTGTTATGTTTAATGTGATTTTCTGCGGTTTATTTTCTACTTTTAGGAAAATACAGGAAACAACAAAAAAGTCTATCTTGATGAGAAAAAATAAATACAAAAAATAAGAAAAAATCAATAAAAATGTACAACGAAACTAAAAAATAAATGATTTTGAAATATAAGAAAATATTACTATAAAATATTCTTAAACATTTTTAAAGGTTTTGTCCGATTTTAATTTGTACTAATTATACTTTTGAAGCTTATGTGGACATTTTTTCAGTCACAGTTGCTAAATTTTAAAAATGTGCTTCGTCTGAAAATCTATGAGATATACTTGGAAAAATGATATCATCAACTGCGTGTCAACCTTTTTTAAATCAGATTATTTACATAAAACCTTGAAACTTTCAAAATGCGAATGTATAAACTTTGTTTTAGAAAATTACTTGTGAATTGTAAAGTTTAGTGTAGCAAAAATCATTGCATTTTATCAAATAAAAAGGAATTAAGATGAAGCTATTGTAAATGTGGCAAATTCTGTACAAACTCATGTGTCAGTTACCACAAGGCATGCGTGTCCAAGAAATTTATGATGTTCTAACGATTTCAAAGAGTAGTTTGCTCAAGAGTTTTGATCATTTTTCATCATTGCTTAAAATTAGCATTGCCTTTCTCAATATTCACAAAAGACAACTTAGAAATCGAATTTTATCACTTGTTAAGAGTAAAACGCATCGTTTGTAATCTACTTTTCCAAATGTAGGAACCATTCTATGCAACTCCTATTTATAGTTAAAATTTCTTAAGAAAATCAAGAACGAAACAAGAAACAAGAATGATTAACATTAAGCATGTAACTCAGATTACTGATATCATAAAAAGTAAATCCAAAATAAATCAACCATTTTGCATTCGATGAAATCTTGTTTAAAATTTACTGCATTTTAAAGTGTTTTAATCTTCATATTGAAATGACAGGGGCCGGTTCAAAATTACCTAAAAAATAGCTAAAAACAAACTTATTAAAATGTCCATAATGTCTCTTTTAGAAAAACCTTACCATAAAATGCCTGATTAGTTGCATGCAAGGCGACATTGCTCATGTATAAGTTAGTGAGGCATTATGTAATGTGTACTAATCTATAAGTAAAAGCCAATATAATGTATGCGCTAACCAGTGTCCCAGAAACATGAATGTATATGCCATATTGAGGAGGCAATGAAAGTATAAGAAACTGTACACCATAGTAACATACCATTGTGATGATTTATAATTTTTACCTTCTTTATTTTTACAATCAATCATCAAATGTCTTCAACGACAAAAACACCAGAATTTAATTAGTGTCGTATCTATTGAGTATATATATATATATATATATATATATATATATATATATATATATATATATATATATATATATATATATATATATGTGTGTGTGTGTGTGTGTGTGTGTGTGTGTGTGTATATATATTATTGTTATAAAAAGAAAATTGTGTGTATGTGAATTCGTTCTCTATGGACTTGAAAACGACTGGGTCAATTTTTATGAAATTTCGTATGAAATTATTTTATGTGTGTGGCAGTGTTCTTAAATAGGTTTTGTATCAGAATATCTTCGATAAGTATCGATTATCAATAATAGAAATAGTCTGATGAAAGAAAAAACAAACGATTTTGATCAAAGTTAAACATTATACAGCCTTACATCACGTACATTTAAGAAGTTTTATTACTTCACAAGCCGAAAGCCCCGGCATATAAAATCAACAGTTGGTGCTTTGATATGACAGGGGCCTTTTCAAAATGAATATTTCTGTTTAAAGCACAATTACACCATGATACTTGACTTTTTCATTATCCATTATATAGCCATTATCACCGTACAAGCAGTAAGGGCAGGCGTATAAAATCAACAGTAGGTTCTTTGATATGACAGTGGCGCGTTCGAAATAAATGGTTCTGTTTAGAGCATAATTGAAGTATGATACTTGACTTTTACATTTTAAACTTTAATTTAAGCTATTATATATGAGAAAATAATTTTATAAAACAGCGGTAGGTTCTCTACAGTGCAATGTAGACAGAAATGCATTGTGTACTAAATCACTGCGAGAGGTATGTGAAGCTTCCACCTGGGGCACAGCGATAGGTTTCCAACGAAACCAGAAAATCAATCGATTTGATTGAAAAATGGGCGTTTCCACCTAATTCGATGACAATATAAATATGAGTGTGAAAAATTCGTGGATCCCCATTCAATCTCGGACAACATCGGGTCTTCCTGCTAGTAAATAAATATATATGTATAATTTTATATATATATAAATGTAATGTATCCAATACTTTTGCGTGGCAATATATATATATTTATATATATATATATATATATATATATATATATATATA
Organism: Euprymna scolopes; assembly: GCF_053919585.1. Classification (NCBI taxonomy): domain Eukaryota; kingdom Metazoa; phylum Mollusca; class Cephalopoda; order Sepiida; family Sepiolidae; genus Euprymna; species Euprymna scolopes. Next base: position 62,877,298 of record NC_136493.1, on the reverse strand, counting down.
TATATATATATATATTACATTTTTCTTCATAACTTAAATTAGGATTAAGGATTTTACCTAAAATTTGGTCAGTATATTCTTATTACTATTCTAAATTATATTTGGAGTAGTAATTAGAAAATCAAAGTTTAGAAAGTTTATATTTAAGGAAAAATATGAATTAACAAACGCAAAAGTATAGGATACACTTTTAAAAAATTATTTTTCTGAAATAAATTTAAATAACTTTTGCTTAGCGTGTTGCAATAATGCAAATGAGTTATCATGGACCAATCAGAGAGCTTTATATTAAAATAATTTTATGAAATTCTTCCAGTTTGGGTTTACTTCTTCAAAGTCAACCGGTTCATTTATAAAAACGCCTAAAACTAAGATTTGTCAATAGACATTCGTCACAAAATCATTGTTAAGCACAAAAAAGGAAAAGGGTATCGAATAATATCAAGGGAACTTAATCTACCACTTAGTACATTTCGAAACGTTATTAGAAAGTTTACAAACTCCGGTGAAGCTGTTGCAAATCTTCCAAGATGTGGTCGGCCAAGGAAATTAAATGAAAAAAAATCAAGGTGGGTAAGCAGAAAGGCACAAAAACACCCTTTTCTTACTCGTGATGAAATTCAAACCGACCTCAGAGAAGCTGGAATTAATGTGAGCAAGGATACAATCAGTAGGGTTCTAAATCGTGCAGGTTTTTTATCAAGGTCCCCAAGAAAAGTTCCATAATTCAAGCTTAAACACGTCAGATCACCTTTGAATTATGTTAAAACATATGGGGAACAACCCCAGAATTTTGGAACAAGGTAATCTGGTCAGACGAAACGAAAATCGAAATCTTTGGAAGAAGCACAGCAACACATGTATAATGTAAAAATGGCACTGCCTATAACAAAAGAATACCATTTCCACAGAATAGTTTATCGGTGGTTCGATTATAGTATGGGGGTGTTTTTCACGCAAATGTACTGGTGAACTAGAAATCATCAATGGTAGAATGAATGGACGTATGCACAGGGAGATTTTGGAGAAAAACCTCCAGAAATCTGCTGATTTGTTGGGACATAATAGCAATTTCGTGTTTCAGTAGGACAATGATCCCAAGCATACTGCCAAACTAACCAAAGAATGGCTGCGAAATAACGGAATTGACGTTCTTATTTGGCCCAGTCAGTCTCCAGACCTCAACTCAAGTGAAAATTTGTGGAAAATATTGAAGATCAATGTTCACAAGAGGAATCCACAAAATATTCAACAACTAGAACAGTTCTGCAAAGAAAAATGGCGCAATATACCTGCATATTTTTGCAAAAAACATGTGTGCAACTATAGAAAGCGATTGGAAGCTGTTGAATGCAATAAAGGCTATGCAACCAAATATTAAATCAATGTATCCAATACTTTTGCGTTAGTTGATTTATATTTTTCCTTTAATATAAACTTTCTAAACTTTAATTTTGTAATTTGTTATATTCCTAAATACTTAGGAAATAAAGACAAACGTGAGTTACACCGAGTGGTATGTGTAATGGGGTTTATTTATAATACAGAAACGTAAGGCTGCTCGCCTAAGGTAAATAGAAGTACATAGTAACAAGTATGGGGAAGAAAGTCTGATAATCAACACGTAAGATATCCGTCTTACTGCGACTGCTTGTCTGCCGCTGTCTGCCCAACAGTCCCATATATATATACAGTTTGTAACCGGTGTATAGCCAGTTATGTTCCTTCACAACACCTCCCCCTGAAGCTGAAATCTTCCTGATTTTAGCTTAAATACCTCTTCCTTTTAGGGTCAGGGCTTAATCTCCTGGTAACTTTTCTCTTTCTTGCGCTTTTCCTTCTGGTCAGCGTTACCCGGGGTAAAGGTTTCTGTCCAGCCCGTATGGTCGGTTCAGGCGAAATATTCATTGTTTGCGGTACACACGCTGGTTTTGGTATATCAAAAATATCGCACAATGTTTCCATTGGTGTCTCTTCCACATTTGGAGACAGTCTGGGACGTATTTGATTTCTGTGTCTTTTGCAGACAAAACTTAATCCTCGGATGGTATAGACCATGCTCCCAATCCTTTTTTTGATAATACCTTCAACCCACTGATTTCGTCCATTTTGAAAATTTTTGAAATATACATTTTCACCTGGGGAGAAGCACTTGGTATTAAGGTTTTCTTTTTTTGAAAACTTTCTTTTTCTCTGGTAGCAGCCTATCGAAGACAGATCTTATCTTTCTTGCAAACATTAGCTCAGCCAGGGAAGAATTGACATTATTATTAGGATTTGGTGTCACCCTGTAAATTGCTAAAAATGTTTGAATACATTGTTCGTCTGTGTCCGTAGTAAGATTTTTCTTAAGTGCCATTTTAAACGTATCTACAAATTTTTCGGCCAACCCATTCGATCGTGGATGGTACACAGGTGTTGTCATATGTAGAATATTTAGTGAGTCACAGAATTCTTTGAATTCATGAGCAGTAAATGCTGTTCCATTATCGCTCACTAAGGTTTTTGGCACTCCAAAACGGCTAAAAATTTCATTAAGCGCACTCACAGTGTTTTTTGCTGTTGGATGTCTAAACTTAAATATTTCTGGCCATTTTGAAAAAGAATCTACAATAATCAAGTAAAAATAACCATTTATAGGTCCCGCATAATCAATATGCAGACGTGACCAGGGTAGGTCCGTCTTTGGCCATGGCGTCGTTTTTACTGGAGGATCTCGAGCTGCTAATTGACATCCTCTGCATGTCTTGACACATTTTTCAACTTCCTTGTCCATACCAGGCCAGTACACATATCCTCTCATAAGGGATTTCATTCTCGAAATGCCCGGATGACCTGTATGAAATTCCTTCAGAATTTTCCTCTGTAACGTTAGTGGAATTACGATCCTCTCACCATACATGAGCACATCTTCACAGATGGAAAAAGGCGTTGTTTGATCTACCTTTTTATTTTTTTTTATCCATCCCAATTGATTTTTCATTTTCTTAATGAAAATGTCATTTACTGCCTCTTTTTTTATTTTTTCGAAAGTTACCGGAAGTTCACGTATCATATTACACATTGAACTTGTACATTCACTTTCGTCTTTAAGCGCAGCAATTACCGTTTCTTCGAAACTTTCGCTTCTTTTAGGGATCAACCGTGATAATGCATCTGCGTGTCCTAACTTTTTTGAGGATACATGTTCCATCTTAAACTGATAGTTTAAGAGGGTTACAGCCCATCGCTGTAATCGATTCGCAGTATGTGTGGGAATGCCTTTCTTTGATCCAAATATGGTAAGTAGGGGTTTATGGTCGGTTTGCAAAATAAAAGATCGTCCATGGAGAAATCGATTGTACTTTGTAATTCCAAATATTATCGACAGCGCCTCTTTTTCAATTTGGCTGTAATTTTTCTCCGCTGCAACCAACGTTCTTGAAGCATGGGCGATAGCTTTTGTCCTACCATCCTCATACTTGTGAAGTAATACAGCGCCAACACCGTAATCACTGGCGTCCGTTGCTAGTATTAGTTCCTTTTCTGGATTGAAATGTGCCAATGCTAAGTCTGACAGTAGACATCTTTTGATATTTTGGAAAGCAGATTCACATTCCTTATTCCAGTTCCATTTAACACCCTTTTTCAGTAACTCGTTAAGAGGAGCTCTTAAATTATGTATGTTAGGGATGTAAATTGCATAGTATTGAACTAATCCCAAAAACGATTTTAATTTTGTCACTGAATCTGGAGCAGGCATCTTTTCAATTGCTTCAGTCCTTTGTGGATCCGGTCTTCGACCCTCTTTGTCGATTATTTGACCTAGATATTTAATTTTTTTCATAAAAAAATCGCATTTTTCTGGGCTCAATTTAAAACCAAATTCCTGTATTCTTTTGAATACTTCTTTTACATGCTTCTTATGATCTTGCAAATTTTCACTTTTAATTAGGATATCGTCAAGGTAGGCCATTGAAAATTCCAACCCTGCCAGCATCGTGTCCATAATTTGCTGGAAAATAGCAGGAGCAACCTTTAATCCAAAAGGAAGCCTCTTTAGCTTAAAAATGCCCTTATGAGTATTTATGCCTAAGTATTTGGAGCATTCATCGCTGATCTTAATTTGCAAGTAAGCATCTGAGAGGTCTATCTTAGAAAAAATTTTTCCTCCGTTAAGCTTAGAGAACAGATCTTCTGCGGACGGAAGGGGATAATTATGGTCCAATAGACAGTCATTTAAACCCGTTGAAAAATCTCCACAGACCCTTATTCTGTTATTTTTTTTCTTTACATACACGGTTGGACTTGCCCAATCTGTGTGGTTAACTTTTTCAATGACTTCCAGTTGTTGAAGTCTATCCAACTCTTTTTCGATTGCGTCCATCGCTGAAAAAGGCACATTCCTTTTAGGTTTGAATACTGGAGTGGCATTTTTCTTTAATTCAAATTTTGCCTCTGTCTTAATACAGAGTCCTAGTCCTTCGGCAAAAACATTGGGAAATTCAGTTTTCAAATCCTTCAGGAAGTCTTCCCTTTGGTTTGCTTTTTCTGCAGTTAAAACGTTACAAAACGAATTTATGGGTTTCTCCCATAAATTAAACAGGACAATCCAATCTACCCCAAACAGGCATGTATTCTTTCCTGGTACGACGTACACTTTGGATTTATGAGTCTGGTTAGCGAATGTCACTTTGCATTTTAATTCTCCCTTGAACTCTAATCTTTTGCCGCACACACTTCTCGCCGTCTTTCTGGTTTTCGTTAATTCAGGTCGACCTATCCTTTTCCATATATCTTCATTTATAATACTAATATCTGCACCGCTATCCAGAAGCAATGTAACCAGATGTCCATTTATCCGAACATCAACATATTTCCGTCTTTCGCAGCTTTTTTCTTTATTCATGCGAAGCGTATTTACATTATCGGTCCCTTGTCTTTTCTTCTGGGCACAGTATGTTCCCTTGTGACCTCTGAGACCACATTCATAACATATTTTGTTCCTAAACCAGCAGGTCTTATTGTTGTGTCTTAAACTACCACAACATTTACACTTTAGCTTTGGGTCTTTGTATCCTTTAAGGATCCTGTGTTCTTGGAACCTGGACTTTCTTGTGGTCCCTTGCCTTTTTACTTGCTGCACCTTAAAAATATTTTTCTCTTCAATGCGAGTGTTGTCTTTCTTTATGTTAATCAGACGTTGACACTCTTCAGTGACTTTTTGCAATGTTATGTTAGGATCCGCCTCCATAATTGTTAGGATCCGTGAACGTATATCTTTGTCCCTTGGTGCTGTGAGACCTTGTACAAAGATTAAACATTTAAATTGGTCTGCGGAAATTTCATTCAATTTAAATGATTCGCATAAACAGTTCACAGTGCAAGCATATTCTAGATAGTCTTCAGCTTCTGCCTTCTGAATGTTCAAACATTTGTATCTAGAGTGAAATAGGCTATCCCTTTTATCAAATATTTTCGACAAGGTACTAATTGTTTCCTCGAACGAAACCTCCTCCGGTTTTTTTGGTAGAATTAGATTTGCATACTTGGTGTTTTCATCAGTACCCAGTTTTTGTAGTAGCAGGGTAACTTTTTCCTCATCGGTCCAGTCTAAACATCTTTTCGTAAAAATTGTTTCGTATCTTCTGTAGTATGCAGGGAAAGTAACACCAGTATCCGGGGAGTAACGAAATTCCGTTAGTGAATTTGAAATACCCTCGGCAGAAAAATTAGTCTTCTTCCCGGTCGACGTTAGAATTAGCTTTTCTAAATTCTTTTGCTGTGTCGACATTTGTCGTTGTAGTATGTTTGTTTGTTCTTGTTGTGCCTCTAAAGTTTTTTGTGTTCTTTCTTGTTGTTGTTGCAGCTGTTGCTGTAGCTGTTGTTGTTGAATTTGTTGTTGTTGTTGTTGCGCTAAAAATTGTTGAGTCATTTTTGTCTGTTCCTGGATGCTAAGGGCTAGAGCCTTAGTTAACTCTGCTAATTGTTCCATGTTAGCTTCTAGTACAAAAATGTCTTTTCGAATTCTACACAATAATTCCAAAGAAAAATCGTAAATTTACGTATATCGTAAATTAGTAGCAATATGCAGACACAACACGTTTCAACAAAGTTCATCCATAGTAATTCAACAGGCTTTGTAAAATAATTCTTTTTTTTTTTTTTTTTTTTTTTTTTCAACAACGTAAGTTCATACACAAAATATTTCTTACTTCCCACGACAAATAGTTCCAATTATTTATATAAAGGCAATAACAAACAATTAATTTTCCAAAAAAAAAAAAAATATATGGCTGCCGTTCCCACGTGGCATAAAATGGTACAATAGTCGTTGTATTTATATTTTTTCTTTCGAAACTCGTAATCCTTTAGTGTAGTTTCGAATTCAACTTGCGACCATTTTTTTTTTTTTTTTTTTACTTGTCAAAATAAATATAAATTCCACTTTACCTTGAACATGTTTCTATAATTTCTTGTGAGTTCTTTACGAAGAAAAATCCGTACTTTTCGCTACTTTAGGTAGGAAAAATTTTTAAATTCATTGACGCACGTGGTCAAAAATCCTTGTGTAGTTTGTTTTTTTCGTAAAACAAAAAATCCTTGCATTGTACACAGTCCTTGGTACGGTAATTTATCTCTGTTAAGAGAAAGAACATCCTTTCGTCGCCATTGTTATATTCCTAAATACTTAGGAAATAAAGACAAACGTGAGTTACACCGAGTGGTATGTGTAATGGGGTTTATTTATAATACAGAAACGTAAGGCTGCTCGCCCAAGGTAAATAGAAGTACATAGTAACAAGTATGGGGAAGAAAGTCTGATAATCAACACGTAAGACTATCCGTCTTACTGCGACTGCTTGTCTGCCGCTGTCTGCCCAACAGTCCCATATATATATACAGTTTGTAACCGGTGTATAGCCAGTTATGTTCCTTCACAACATAATTACTACCCCAAATATTAGTTAGAATAGTAATAGGAATATACTGACCAAATTTTAGGTAAAATCTTGAACCCTAATTAAAGTTATGAAGAAAAATGAAATATATCCAATACTTTTGCATGGTACTATATATATATATATATATATATATATATATATATATATATATATATATATATATATATATATATATATATCATGATCTTTATGTGTGCTTCTATAAATCCATGATTTTCATATAATATTAGTAGTATTTATGCAGCATTGAACGTGTGGAGATATATATTACTGGCTGGAAATATTAATGTATAATAAAATAGAAATTTTGCCTTGAAAGAAAAATTAAATATAAAATAGGTGATTTGAGATCAATCAATAAAAATGTCAGACGGTGTTGAGATTAAAAATACAAAGAAATTATTTTTTAATCTTATCAAATATATCAATATTTAAACCTTTTCTAAATGAATTCCTCAGTAAGATATTCTCTGTTTAATTGTAATTTCGTTTTACGAAATGAACATAATATATTTTAAAATATTAATTATTTATATTCTAATATATTTCAGTTATTTTTTATAGATATCTATCCGACAATTGCCCCCAGTGACTCCAGATGGAACCGAAGGAAAATTTCAATTAAGTCTTTAGATTTGAAAAATTAAGCTTTATTGAAATATATTGAATGGTGTATTTACATATCGATTTCCATCATGCACAGGCATTGACATCTTATATACATATATATATTAGATATCTTTAAGTGTTTGTATTGTATATAGTGTTCATAAAATTTACATGCAATATAAATCTTCAATAACTTTTTAAATATGTTCTAGAAATTATAGGCGAAAAGTATTAAAAATAAAAAAAATATAAGTAATTTTTTAAGTAAGAACAAATTATACTATTTTAATAATGGACACTTACTTTATGATCACTGTGTGTAATTTGTCCAGAGTTGTAAAAATAGTGCGGGTAGTGTTATTAAAATGTATACTTGAAATATAGAAATGCATACTTGAAATATAGAAATATATATATATTCTTTGATATGTGCGCATCCTAACAAATATGTCAGACGTAGCCTTTGAACATTGAACGACATGTGCAGAGCCATTGCTCGTAACAAGAGCCGTTTAATTATCAAACGTCTTTTCTTTTAATGGTATTGAGCAGATAATTGGGCCTCACATCAGTGATGGGGGCCGATACACGAACAAGCTGTAGAGAGGAAGGCCCCGAAACGGTGTGTATTCTCTCCTGATGACCCAATATTATCTATAAAACAAAATACCCCCCCAAACATAACTATATAAAGTTTTAAAAGCTATGCTATATAATAAACATCAGTATATACAAGCCTACAAGGTAAGCTGTTTCTCTCAAATACAACATCTTCTGTTGTTCGCCTGCTTCATAGCGAGTTTCTACTACTGTTCCGGTAGTAATTTCATCCTATATATATATATATATATATATATATATACCTTGGTCATATCGATTACATATTATATTACAAACCTTCTGTAATATAAATATATGTGTACTAGCAGTTCCGACCGGCTTTGCTCGGGCTCTATCTACTGCTCATAAATTTATATGTATATGTTAAATAGTGTGAACATGTACGGTCATGCCTTTCTATATAATAGGCTTCCTTAACTACGATAGGGAAAAGTTAGTAGAGACCACAGAGTCAAATATTTCTTAATTTGACCCCAATTTGTACTCCTTAACATTTACTGTGTTGGGCTCAAATTTAATTAAAATGTTTGACCTATGTCAAAGTAACCTACATCCAAAATTTCAAGTGTTTAGACCCAAAAGTGGTGGAGGAGTTGATAGAGTCTGCAAAGGTCAACTCTGTAAACTTTTACTCTAGCCAGCCAAATTTTTACCCAAAATCTGATTAAAGGCTTGTGCATGTCTGAATACCCTCTATATAAAATTTCAAATGTTTAGACACAAAATTGACTTAATCATTTGCTAGAGATCGCAAAGGTCAAATATTTTGAACTTTAGCCTCTTGGCAGCCAACTCTTCGGCCAAAATCAGATTAAAAAGCTTACCCTCTGTCTGAATATTCTTAATGTAAAATTTCAAATGTTTAGACCAAAAATGGCCGAGTAATTTGGTAGACACCGCAGAGGTCAAGTTTTTAAAACTTTAACTCCAATTATGATCCCTTGATCATTGTTTTGGGCTCAAATCAAAGTATAAAGTTAGATCCATGTCCATGTAACCTATATCTAAAATTTCAAGTGTTTAGACCCAAAATTGGTGGAGAAGTTTGGTAGAGTTCTCAAAGGTCAAATCGTTGAACTTTGACTTATTAACAGCCAACTTTCTGGCCGAAAAAAAAAAGTAGATTTTCCCAAATCTCAATACCTCGTATGTCAAATAATGAGTATGTAGACCAAAAACTGACAGAGTTATTGTGTAGTGAAATCTACACAGACAGACAGACATTTTCACTTTTATAGATATATAGATTAGAATGGTTTTGTAGTCCTTTGACAGCATTTTTTAAACCAGTAGTTAGTATTGAATTGTGTTTTTTATAAAATCAAGCTTTTATGGCCCCTGATTTTAGAATATCCCTTAACCCAGGGTGAGTTGTAATTTTGTTTTCTTTTTCTAGGTTCGTAATGCGTTTATAGAGTAATTCTATCTCGGCTTTTTTATTTTGATGGTTAAATTGTGGTGTGAGATGACAGTTAGGTTCAAGATTTAAGAATTCTTTTTGTGAGTCAGTTAGCTCGTAATCAGAAAGGTTAATATAAAATGGTATTATTGGGTTAGATGATAGATACATGGTATAAAGAGTCTAATTTTTTTGGATGGTCAGTCCATATATATATATATATATATATATATATATATATATATATATATATATATATATATATATATATATATATATATATACATACGGCACAATCACGTTGATACACCGGTTCTCGTCAGATCACCAAAGTTAAGCAACGTTGAGCCTGGCCAGTACCAGATAGGTAACCATTTGGGAAAGCTAGGAGCTGTATGTACCTTCTGGGAAGGTTGGGCATGGGGCCAGCACCCTCAATCTGTCAAAAGAACTCTGCACTACAAAAACATCTACAAAAGTTGTACATGGCCTATGCCCTTCCAGGGGCTCAAAGGCTACGGATGGATGAATGGATATATATATATATATATATATATATATATATACTAGCATTTTGGCCCGGCGTTGCCCGGGTGTTTTGAGGTGTATGCTGAGCAAAAAAAAAACATAAAAAACGGTCAATTTTTTAAAAATTTGACCCTTATTATGACCCCTTAAAATTTATTGTTTTGGAGTCAAATCAAGTTATTAAGTTAGATTCATGTACAAGGAACCTATATCTAAAATTTCAAGTGTTTAGACTCAAAATTTTCGGAGGAGTTTGGTAGAGTTCTCAAAGGTCGAATTATTGAACTTTGACCCCTTAACAGCCAGATTTCTGGCCGAAACCCGATCACATCGATTTTCCCAAATCTCAATACCCTGTATATCAAATTTCGAGTCTGTAGGTTTAAAATTGACAGAGTTATTGCGTAGGGAAATGTACACAGATACACAGACAGACAGGCACACAGACACACAGACCACAGACGCACAGTCACATTCACTTTTATAGATATACTAGCATGGGTGCCCGGCGTTGCCCGGGTATTTTGAGGTGTACGCTGAGCAAAAAAACAAAACAAAAAAAAACGGTCAATTTTTTAAAGTTTGACCCCTATTATGACCCATTAACATTTATTGTTTAGGGCTCAAATCAAGTTAGTAAGTACGATCTATGTCCAAGGAATCTATATCTAAAATTTCAAGTGTTTAAACCATAAATTGTAGGAGGAGTTTGGTAGAGTTCTCAAAGTTCACATCGTTGAACTTTGACCCCTTAATCCCCAAATTTTTGCCCGAAAACTAATCACATCGATTTTCCCAAATCTCAGTACCCTGTATATCAAATTTCGAGTCTGTAGGTTTAAAATTGACAGAGTTATTGCGTAGGGAAATGTACACAGACAGACACTTTAACTTTTAAAGATATATATATAAATAGAATAGATATACAGGGTGACTCCCTAAAAAAAACGGGCCCCGCCCCCACTCTAATTAGGCCCCGTTTCTCAGTGTTTTGTCTGAATGAAATGAAACTTTGGTCAAAACTAGTTTATTATATTCAAAACATCACATCAAAACACAAGGGTCTTTGGCCCTTTTTTTTCTCCGTTCTACAGCATATGTTCTAGATGGCCTCCATTTAGCTTTCGTTTTTTTGGGGTCACCCTGTATATGTGTATATACATATTAATATATATATATATGTGTATATACATATTAATATATATATATATATATATATATATATATATATATATATATATATATATATATATATATATGTGTATATACATATTAATATATATATATATGTATATACATATTAATATATATATGTGTATATACATATTAATATGTATATGTGTATATACATATTAATATATATATATGTATATATACATATTAATATATATATGTATATATACAATGAATTATTTGTATATGCTCTTTATTTACATCCAGTTTCATAAATTAAAGATTAGTATGAAAAGGTGAAATATAATTGAATAACAATATTTTTCCATAAATCTCTCTCTCTCTCTCTCTCTCTCTCTCTCTCTCTCTATATATATATATATATATATATATATATATATATATATATATATATAGAGAGAGAGAGAGAGAGAGAGAGAGAGAGAGAGACAGAGAGAGAGAGAGAGCAAGATGGAATGAATATACATATATATATATATGTATATATATATATATATATATATATATATATATATGTATATATATATATATATATATATATATATATATATATATGTATATATATATATATATATATATATATATATATATATATATATATATATATATATATATTGTAAGAATTTAAATTGATTTGACTTACCGGGAGTGGGTCGGAGGGAAGAAAAGACACTGAACTGCTGTTTGCCGTTATTGAGAAACTGGGTGTCTATTTCCTACTAAGTTATATAGACATTCTAATCTCGTTGGAAATCACGTTGGAATTCTCGCCACTGAGAGTTAGTATGTATAAAAGGAGTTTTCTCATTACAGGTTGGTGATTAGTTAAGAACCTAGTTACCTAGCTTGCTAGTCGGTTGGCGTCTCTTCGACTGATTACCTCGATACTGTTGTTCGGCAAACGTTACCTGTTAATAGTTACCTTTACAAGGAAAGAAAAGACTGCTTGTAAGCAAGGTCACCATTTCGTTGCAAGCCCTTACTGCCCTTTTTACACCCCCCTCTTCTTGTTTGTGAAATAATCCCGACAATATATATATATATATATATATATATATATATATATATATATATGTATATATATATATATATAGTTAGTTATCATTCCAAAACCAGAAAGTATATTTATTTCGCACTTCATTTATATTATTTTATATATATGTTAGTGTAGTACGTCTTACCCGTGTTTCATTGAATAGTGGAAATTCACCAGATAAATCATCAGAGCCAGATTGAATGAATATATATATATATATATATATATATATATATATATATATATATAATGGAAAGGTAGTTTGCTTAAAGCATTGCTGCTAATAAATATGGAGGAGTATAAGTAATAGTAATGCAAGGAAATGGCAGTTGAATTGGTGTGATTTATGAACTAAATTGACAAACGAAAGGTCATCTTTTTTTTCTTCATATAATCATTTATTTTCCAAAGCCAGTCACAAATAGAAATCATTATATATGGACTTATTGTTTGAGATTACCGGGATGGTGGAAGTCTTTAATATTTCAAGAATATCATATCTCTTTTAAAAAGAAAAGTAACCAAATAATGTTGTTAAAATAATAATAAAAATCCTAGTTTTTAGCAACATTATTTGGTTCCTTTTTGGTTAATGAGTAAAGTTTCTCGAATATGAAGTTTTTTTTGTTATTGATGTGTTTTCAACTAAAAGTTTTCGAAATTGGAAGCACGAGAAGTATGTTATTTTTTCTAATATGTTCACCTCCTATTCTCGCAAAACGTCACCTTCTTACTCTCACATTTATATACATACACTAAAGGATTACTCTCATATTTATATATATATACACTAAAGGATTACTCTCACATTTATATACATACACTAAAGGATTACTCTCATATTAATATACATACACTAAAGGATTACTCTCATATTAATATACATACACTAAAGGATTACTCTCACATTTATATACATACACTAAAGGATTACTCTGACATTTATATACATACACTAAAGGATTACTCTCACATTTATATACATACACTAAAGGATTACTCTCACATTTATATACATACACTAAAGGATTACTCTCACATTTATATACCTACACTAAAAGATAACTCTCACATTTATATATATACACTAAAGGATTACTCTCACATTTATATACATACACTAAAGGATTACTCTCATATTTATATACATACACTAAAGGATTACTCTCATATTTTTATGCATACACTAAAGGATTACCCTCATATTTATATGTATACACTAAAGGATTACTCTCACATTTATATACATACACTAAAGGATTACTCTCACATTTATATACATACACTAAAGGATTACTCTCACATTTATATACATCCACTAAAAGATTACTCTCATATTTATATATATACACTAAAGGATTACTCTCACATTTATATGCATACACTAAAGGATTACTCTCACATTTATATACATACACTAAAGGATTACTCTCATATTTATATACATACACTAAAGGATTACTCTCATATTTATATACATACACTAAAGGATTACTCTCATATTTATATATATACACTAAATGATTACTCTCACATTTATATATATACACTAAAGAATTACTCTCACATTTATATATATACACTAAAGGATTACTCTCACATTTATATACATACACTAAAGGATTACTCTCATATTTATATATATACACTAAAGGATTACGCTCACATTTATATATATACACTAAAGGATTACTCTCACATTTATATATATACACTAAAGGATTACTCTCACATTTATATAAATACACTAAAGGATTACTCTCACATATATATATATATATATACTAAAGGATGGGTAAAATTAATTCCATTAATAGTTTTGCACTATTTTTGTGTCGGCTTACAAAAATTAAAATTAACATTAAATTTGATCAAAATTGAGTTTGATCCTAGAAAATCTCTAAACGCTAAGCCTGAAGCTTAAAGGATCTTAAAAAAAAATAAATTCAGCAATTCTTGGTTACAAATGGTCTCTAATCATTACACTGGTCAACGACAAATTGGTTGTTTGCATTTATTTTTAGCTGATTCAAGAAGAATATGACGCGCTGAATCCAAAAATTACATTGGTTTATCTCAATCAGGCCAAGATTTTGATCTATGGCCACAACTCGGTTTTTACGTTTTTTTTTTTTACATGTACGCATGCGTAAAGAATTTTTGAAAAAGTTGGTAAAATGAGATGTTTCGATTGGAAATTATTGTTTTATTGACTAGAAGTATTCAAATCTAATAGTTCTAGGTGATTATGTCGAAAACAGGTCAGTTTGAAGTCATAAAACCTAGAAATCTTCCAAAAAAGTACCTTACAAAGAAAGGAAGTCATCACCGACAGCAATAGTGTATAAAGACAAACCACTCTTCTCGCTACTGCACATCAAACTTCAAGATCAATTCATCAACGCTCTGGATAATAATGATGACTGCTTCTACCAGGCTTTTCCAGGATTAATCATAGATAAGTTAAAAGCTGTCATCTTTGACAATCCTCAGATCTGGCAGTTTATCAGAGATCCAGAGTTCGAAAACTCAACTAATGAAGTGGAACTGGAAGCATGGAAGGTATTTATTCTGGTAGTGAAGAATTTTCTTAGCAACAATAATGCCAGAAACTATGCAGAACTTCCAATAACATGCTGACTATTTTCACAAACCTGGGCTGCAATATGAACGTCAAGATGCACTATGGACCGGTTTCCTGAGAACCTGGTTTCAATGAGTGATAAGCAGAGAAAGAGATTCTATCAAGACCTGAAAGAGATGGAGACCAGGTATCACTGGGGCACATTAATGATGGTTGACTATTGTTTGAATCTGAAGAGAGACCTCTCTGCCACTGAGCATTCCAGTAGTTCGAAGAAATGGAAGTTCAATCCCTGAAGTTTAGACAATGGTGAAGCAACACGCAATTCATGTGTACTTACCTTTAATGTCCACAATTCGGTTTGCAGTAATCGATGTTTTATCAGGTAATCAATATATGTCGCTCTTAACAAACATATTTAGGATGATATGTGTTGACAAAAATCAGTTAATAATGCCACAAAAAGTAATCGATTTTGTCACAAGATCTAATTATTTTTTTCAAATCAACTCAGAATAAAAACATGATCTGATGGAGAGAAACGGATGCCATTTCATGATTCAGCCGTGCAATCTATTGTAGAAATATAGACAACTTTCAAAAAGTAAAAAATTGCTACCTAATCTTACGGATCTAGTCCATGTAAATCTCGAATGTTTGAATTTTCACAGGGGAATTGTGCTTATCTTATACTTCTTTAAAATAACTTCTAAAATACTAACAAGAAATAGAAATATTAATTAATGTGTATGGGCTGGTGCATCTGCCACTAGTCTCTCGCTCATAGACAAGGTTAAAAAAAGAGTCGCCAATCTGATAGGTCCTGAACTGTTAGCTAAACTTCAGCCTCTGTCACATCGACGAAATGTTGCATCACTCTGCCTGTTCTACAAGTACTTTAATGGTGAATGCTCTGACGAACTGCAAGCACTTGTGCCCCCTCGACGTAAATACCCCCGACAAACCCGACAAGCAGCTAAATCCCACCCCTTCACAGTAGAGATCCCTAGATGCAAGAGAGCCTTCTACTCCAGTAGTTTCTTCCCCAGAACAGCTGGACTTTGGAATTCCCTTCCGGGTTCCTGCTTCCCCGACTGTACTGACATGCAGAAGTTCAAGTGCGACGTGAACCGACATCTTGCTGCCCAACTTCCTACACAGTACCTCTGATGCTTATGTCCCTGATAGTAGCCCCCTACAACAAAGTGGCAATGTGCCTTGTTTGGGGTGAAAATGCAATAAAAATAAATAAATAAATAAAAATAACTACTGTTAAAATTTCACAAAACGAGAAGTATCGGAATTTCAACAAATGAGTTCAAACCGCTTTCATTCTTTTTGCATAGAATTAAAGTAAATACAGTCTACATGTTCACCCTATTCGTCTAAAATTCGTAATAATCGGTAAATCAGTTCAGGTTTAATCTTGTATATATAAATAGAGGCATGACATGGTGGATGTCTAATTTCATATTAGTTGCACTGCAAAGGTTTGAAAGTCTTGTCTTGTCTACTATTTCACCTATAATAGAATAGAGAGAGGAGTGCTTGCATTGACCAAGAGTAAAAATAAAGTTATTATAAACTGAAAAGTACCAATTGCCATGTTTACTAATTACTAATGTTTGATTGAATATTGATAATCTCCACCAAATGAATTCATATAATATGAAACAATATGAAAGCTTTAACGTGATTGTAAGATCGAAGCGAATGTTAAGAGTAATTGTCCTTCTTTTGATCTCATTATCCAGGATTGTCTCCATCGTGACTTATAAAACCATAAGTATCAACAAATTCTTGAGCTTCAATTATCTTTAATGCGAATCATTTTCCTAATTACGTGAAGATAAGTGTTGGTAAATAGTCTTAAAGCTGCTAAGAGATATAAACCAGGAGTGGGAGTGGTGGATGGAATGAGATTATTTGAAGTGAGACTTGCCTAAAAGATTAGGTATAAAACTAGTGAATCCGTGTTGGGAAGCCGATAATGAATTGCAGGTTATCAAAGAAACGAACTTTGATAAGATGGATAAACTATAAAAAGATTCAGACAGGAGGGAAGAGAGAGGAAGAGCGCATGATTAAATATATAGTAGCCCGAATAACGCAAAGTTCCTTTTCCTAATTCAAACATGCAAATGTCTTATTTCAAACATGCTCTTGTGAATTTGTGTGATTCTTCGATTGGTGAAGAAACAGTGACAGTTTAAAATAAAGTGAAAATAGAACAGCAATTAAAAAAATACAGATGGTAAATGCAATTTTAGAGGCGTAACGTCCATTTTATGAATCAGTCCAACACAATAGCAATGCGGCAGGGGCTGAAGTTTAGTAGAGAGTATTTTCCCAAGGGGAAGTATGTACAGGATGTTCAAAAGGTCACTGAAAGATTTAAAATCTTTTTTCATCAATGATTATTTTTTCTCTATTTCAGATATTTAACAAGTAATATTTTGGAAATTAATTACGGATACGTAATACGTTGAACGTAATAATAATAAGTATAATAATAAGTATAACATTGCTTTGACGACAACATTATCTTTTGCTATGCTGATGTCAAATGGCCACCACCTTCCCCAGACTTGACTAGCCCCGACTTTTTCTTGTCAGGATATCTTAAAAAATAGTCTATGTTAAGAAATCCCAAACCCTGCAAGAATTGAAGGAAACAATTATAGTAGTAAAAGATGATAGTAAAAACATATAACTAAAAGAAAAATCTTTTTCACAAATCGATGAGAAATTATTAAGAAAAAGAGAAGTTCCAGCTATTTAGTGCACATATTTTAATATGCGATCCTAAATCAATTTTGTTGAAGGCAAATAATTTCTTTAAGTTTCCAATTTGCTAGTATTAATCAAGCTACAAAATTAATTTTGCAATTTTGAACATGTAAATCATTGCCAGAATCTTTCGATATTTATGCATTTTATAGATTGTAACATTGAAAATGCTAACCTTTAACCGTTACCAGGCGAATTTTGATTAGTTTCTGAACTATTTAAAATCTCATAGCTTCAATAAAAACACGTGTATATAGACATATTATATATTAAATATACACATACATATATAGAGAGATACATCTAAACTAATACATTGTATATATTTTAGTAATTCCTTTGCAATGTTCAGTATATATAGTAGTAATATAACGTATACTTATGGCAGAAACGTGCGTTTCATTCTCAATGAACTATGCTTCATGTTTTTCAAAACTAAACAATGAAGCACAATCTTTTATGTGTAACTTACTTTTCATATATATATATATACTATTACATAATATATATTACATAGAAAAATGCGAGCATGAAAAGTAATATGCTTAGAAAAGTAAAAGGACTAGTTGTTAAAACTGGAAATGAAAAAGATAAGATATTCTAGTAAAAAATATAATAAATTTATAACTTGAATTATTGCATTAAGAATTCTTTTAAATTTAATTTAACATTATATATAAATTCTTAATGTTGCATTTTGCAGCCTCAGAAACAGATCTGAAACGGCTGTCCAAATCCAATAACAGTGTAATCGTGTTTAAAAGTGCTTTCTTTCTACAGTTAAGAACAGATTGCAGGAATTTAATCTGCCAGCTGTATTGCAAGATTCAAGCCAATGATTTCTGTAGAGAACAAAAAGCGCCGTCTGGACCTCGTCAGATGCAATGAAGATCATGATTCTTCATATTGGTCGAAAGTGATTTTTCGCGATGAAAGCAAGTTCAATAGGCTAGGCAGTGATGGTAGGCAGTACGTCTGTCGAAGGAACGACAAAGAATTTAACCCTAGGTGACCAGTTTCAATGCTACAAGGTGGTGGAGGTTCAGTTTTTGTGTGGGGCGTTATTAGTGCCTGGTAGTCCCTATTAGTATTGTCCAGGGCCTATAGTTCGTTTCAAAGGTCGAATATATTCAACCAAGTATATTAATATGTTAACTGAGCATTTTCTATCATACTTTGGCCGGAATTTGGATGATAATCCTATCTGCATGCAGGATAATGCTTTCATTCACACAGCTGAGAATGCCATGAGGTTTCTTGAAGAGAATTATATTTCTGTTTGGATTGGCCTGCACAATCTTCAAACCTCAATCCTATCAAAAACATATGGCATTACATCAAGCAACAGCTGCACAATGATAAAATTTTAAATCTGGAAGAACTTTGGACAAAAATCAAAGAGAAATAGGATGCCCCTTCACCAGAGTAATGCCACAGACTAATTCAAGGAATGCCCAAAAGATTGCAGGCTGTCAAATTGTAGAAGGGCTATGCTACTAAATATTAACTAATCCATTGTGTTCCTGTTGTATTTGTGCTGCATTAATGTCCTAAAGTTACATTTAAATAATTTTCCATAGTGCTGAGTTTCTTTTTGGCTTCTCGATTTGAAGTTGATATTTTAAATTGACGTGATAACTAGAATATTTCAATTAAAGGTCAAATATGGACAGGTAAAATTATAAAGGAATAAAAGCCGAATCGAGTGAGGTATAGGTTGTTTAACACTTACATTCAATTTAGCTTAAGTTTGAGGTTTTTGAAAAATGTCAAGTGCGGAATTTTTTTTGGGCATCACTGTATATATATATATATATATATATATATATATATATATATATATATGAAATAAAATGGAGGTGGAAGGACCTGAATACTAAACGTTTCGCCCGATTTATGCGGGCTTCTTCAAGAGGGATGGTCATTGACGAGAGAATCGGAGGATTGGGGCTATATATAATGAGGGAGGAGAGCAGCGTGTTTTCCTTATGTAAATTAGATGTCATATATACATATATATACATTTTATGAGAGAAAATAAATTAGAGTAGACTAGTGTGGTCGATTACGTCTAAAAGTTTAAATATCGTAGAGATTTAAAAAAAACATTGCGTCTGGAAGAATATATATGTATATATGACATTTAATTTACATAAGGAAAACATGCTGCTCTTCCCCTTCATTATATATAGCCCCAATCCTCCGACTCTCTCGTCAATGACCATTCCTCTTGAAGAAACCTGCATAAATCGGGCAAAACGTTGAGTATTCAGGTCCTTTCACCTTCATTTTATTTCATATCGTCGGATTTAATCCAGCTCAACAATCATATAAATACGAGGGACATGCAATAAGTAATTCCCCTGACCCTCTTCCTGTTGTCTGATCTAGCTGAAATTTTGCATGTGCAATGATTTATATCTCTACCGGTTATGTGGCAAATTACAGCTCTGAACTAATTGTGGTTTCTGTTTTCCAGGTGTTTGAACTGAGTCAGGTGTGAAATGGAGCATGTTGAATGTCGAGCAGTGATCCGGTTTTTGTATTTGAAAGGACGCACACCACAGCATACTTTTGATGAAATGAAAGAAACTTATGGTGATAATGCCCCATCATATGACCTTGTAAAACGCTGGCATCGTGAATTCAAACATTGCCGGCAGTCTGTGGATACAGCTCCCAGACCTTGTCGACCCCCTTCTGCTATTGATGAGGCATCTGTCCGTCAAGTTGAGGCTGCCATTTTGGAAGATCAGCGCATTACTATTCGTCAAATAGCCCACAATGTCAAGATTAGTACAAGCTCTGTGGAAACTATCATTCATGACCATTTGCATATGCATAAGGTGTCTGCCAGATAGATTCCCAGGTTGCTCACACCATTCCAGAAGCGAGAACCTGTCGAGTGCTCGAGGATGAATTTGGAGATGTACCAAGAAGATTAGTCAAAGTTTTTCAAAAGACTGATTACACAGGATGAAACCTGAGTCCATCACTATGATCCAGAGACCAAAGCCCAGTCAATGCAGTGGAAGCACTTGGACTCACCACCTCCAAAGAAGGTAAGGGTGCAGCCCTCCACTGGCAAGGTCATGCTCACAGTCTTCTGGGACCAGGACAGAGTAGCGATGACAGATTTCCTGGCAAAGGGTACCACAATTACAGGAGCCTATTATGCTTCACTTTTGAGGAAATTAAGGGAAGCTATCAAAATCAAGAGGCGATGCAAGATCAGCAAAGGTACCCTCCTCCTGCAGGATAACGCTCCGGTCCACAACTCGCATGTCGACAGATCAGAAGCATGGGAATATAGTTATGAAATCCTGCCCCATCCTCCCTAGTCTCCTGACCTTGTACCCTCTGACTTTCACCTCTTCTCAGCCATGAAGTTGTTTTTGAAAGAAAAGCGTTTCCCAGATGATGTAGCCTTGATTGCTGAAGTCACATCGTGGTTGGAGGACCAACCTGGGGGGGTCTACAAAAACGGTCTACAGAGCTGCGTCAAACGATGGGAGAAATGCATAACTCTGGGTGGTTCCTATGTAGAGAAAGACTAATAACTGTGCCAAGTGTCGTTGCTCTACTCCTATGGGAAGTGGGTCAGGGGCATTACTTATTGCACGCTCATCGTATATATACTAACAGCAAGACTCGGCGACAATAACAGTTAGCAAAATGATATTTACCAACTAGCAAAATTATATAAATATCATTTTGCTAACTGAGGATACGTGACATTCTTTAAAACTCTATGGAATAAGGAAATCATTATCTCTATCAACTCTATTCTTTGTTCGAAAAATGAATGTTGTAAATTGCAGTTTTCAAAATTTAACTTTCTTTCCATATGAGTGTGTGCGTGTGTGTGTGTTTCATTGTCTATGGATAAAATGTAAATGTTGGATTTCTAAGAAAATCGAATGCAATATTTTTGATAGACATGTCACTGTGGATTAATTATTATTTAAATGATTAAACGTTTTATTGTTTTATTATAATTTACGGAAAATCTGAAAGTCTCACTCACAAAGAACATGCATGTAGTTACAATTACAATTTCTTTGTTTGGAAAATCTGATTTGTTTGCTCAACCTTTTATGGTGAGCACATTTTAATGATTTAATCATCCGAATATATTATTCATTTAAAATTTTGTTGTTTAATGATATTTTATTATTTTAGGTATTTCTTGCATGGTATATTATAAAGGCAGCAATGGTAGAATAACCAAAACACATATAGAAACTAAAATTTTGAAAAATCATTCATGGCTTAATATGTGTGTGGGGGGGGTGTTAGTTGTCATGATTAAAAAGTTTTTAATGATTACATAATGTTACTAAAGTAATCATAATTATTGAAATGGCAGAATTAATAAAGATGTTGTCAGATGAAATAAAAGACTATGTGGTGGACATTCAAACTCACCCTACCCCCGCCTCACTCTTTATTTGGTGATTAAGGCAGGATTGAGAATCGAACTTTACAGATAATTTCACAAATAACTTTTTAATCAGGATATGGACTTATAGGATTACTGATTAAGGGATTAAACACAAGCACTAACGAAACAATATATTGGTGCAGTGCATCATTCTTGTTGCACGCATTTGCTACACTGGTCATAGGAAGAAGTGGGGTTGAAGATATAATCGCGCGCGCGCGCACACATACACACACATACACACACACACACACACACACACATATATATATATATATATATATATATATATATATATATATATATATATATATATATATATATATATATATATTATCAGCCCTAATGTCGATTCCATTTATTTTGATAAAAGGATTTCATGATTGAGCTTAGTAATATTTTAAAACATTTAACAGATTCGATCTCGTATATAAATCATTTGCAGATCGATTTCTTTATATATGTATATTTAATAAATAAACAGTCTACAATTGATTCATTTTTTTAATTTGGTTTATTGACTTTATAGATATCAAATTTTAGGATACAAACCCATCTTCTTCAAAAAGGAAAATATTATTTTCATTCTGATGACACTAATTGACTCTTTCATGGTACAAATATCGTATTTTCTCAAGCAAAATCGACTCTGACATAAAGTGTTTCACTGTCTATAGAAATTAGATAAGTGGCACAACCTGGTTGCTCCTTCTGTTTAAGCAAGAGTTAATGTGTAACCTTTGTGCAGCCAATAAGGAGCTGAGAGAGGACAACCTTCTTCCTTTCGTGACTTCCTCCTCGATAAGGTTGTATTGTCAAGATTATGTTGGATGTATTTAGACTGCCATATCTTGCAGATGCATAAACATCTTGGCGCCTGTGTATGGAGATTTAAATATGACTGCTGCATAAGCATTATCCTTGGAGTCCTATTTAACTTCAAGACAACAGAAAAATATAATCTTTTTGGTGTTCAATAATGGTGTGATTTTACATAATAGTTTAATAATCTGTAGTTTATTCAGTCCTCTGTTTTTCAATATTTTTAATATTGATAAGAAATTGGAAAGAATAATGTATCGCTTTTACTTTGCAGAGTGATAATATTAGATTCTGCACGGTAAATAAATATTTTTTAGGAAGTTGTTGTTGGATAATTTGGTTCTACGCATTCTGATGTATATTCTTGTCCTTAGATTCATCTATAAATATTTGAGATTTTATTTAGTTTGTCCTGGCAGTTAGTTTGGTATATATGTATATATTTGAGTGTCGTTTTTTGTTAATTATTGATTCTATTTGGAGATTTCCTTTCTGTGCTACATTTCTATTTTCGGTTGAATATGGTATCGTATGCAAAGTTTTATTGGGCAGGATTTTAGCTTTATATAGGCTAGTTACTGCTTTTTTACAGGAGCTTCATGCGTTTCTACATCCAGATTTTCCCGTTGAAGACATTTGAAAAGATGTACCAGTTATGTCCCTTTGTAATGAACAGTTTTTTCTAAAAATTTTAGATACAGTTTTCGGGCTAATCCAGGTTAGGGTTAGGTAAAATTTTTATGAATCTGTATTTGTTATTGTTTCGCTATGAAACATCTATAGTTCAATTTGAATCATAATAGTGCTTGGTAAAATTTTTATGTGTATTTATCTGTAGCCCAGTTGGTGTATGCTGTTACTACCATGAATTGGATGGCTTTATTATTATTATTATCATTATTATTATTATTATTAGTATTAGTATTAGTAGTAGTAGTAGTAGTAGTAGCAGTAGTAGTAGTAACTGTTTATGTGTGGAATAAATGTTAGTTTTGAGCAATTCTGGGGAAATTATGCTGTTCCACAATGAGTATTTCTAACCATTCCAGTTAAAAAAAAAACATGCATACATTTAATTTTATTTCGGGTATTTTAAAACCCTTTTCAGTTATTTTATTCAGGCATTGTTGTAGTCGGCGTTCAATCATATGCATGTTTTTGGCAAATTAAAAAGTCATATGCATATAATGATCCTTTCATACGCGATTGGAAACTTTTTATAATAATATTCATTTTTAGATTGAATAAAGTAATGGACCATATAATTCCTTGTGACATGTCTATTTCCTGTATCTTTGTGTCTGAAAGTGTGTTGCCTATTCGTATTTTAAAATTCCTCTCCATTAAAATATCACATATGAATGTAGGTAATTTATCCTTCATTCTGAGTAGTTTCCTGTCCCTTTTTACACCATCTCCCAAAGTCGTGTAGTATGCTTTTTCTAGGTTGAAAAACATGATGGTCGAATGTTCATTTTTAATGAAAACATTTCTGATGAAAGATTCTAGGGAAGCTAATTGGCCAATTGTACATCTATTTTTCTGGTATCTCTATTGTAATTATTTGTTAGTTTGTTGCATGTCAGCCTAGAATTCCTCATTCTTTCCATGCTTTTGCAGACAGAACTAGACCTGCAAAGGCGTTTTGACTTTTAACAATGCGCATTATATTAGCCTCTTTCCATAGTATAGGGATACTCTTTATTGCCCATATATGATTATAGATGCACAGTATGTATTCTCTGATTTGTTGGTAAGTTTCTCATGAATTCATAGTGGATTTCGTGAGGACCAATGGTTGTATTATGGACTTATAGAATTATTTAATTGATTTTGTTTGCCAATTGACATCTTCTTTTCTTTTAGTTTCTTAGTATTTTTGGAAAATGCATCTTTTTGTCATAGACATTTAAGTGGTGCATAGTTCTTCCTGGATATTTTCTTCACAATGTCACATATAATGACACTTTTTGATATGTAGTTTTACCATATTTTTCTTTCAGCATCTTCGGGTTTAAGCCCTAGAGTACAACTCTCTTTTGTTGAGTTGCTTTGAAATTATCTCAGTGTATTTATAGCTTTCCTGCATTCATCATCAAACCATGGTTTTTTTCGTTCTAAAAAAATGTTTTGTAGATGCATCTTTTTGCTTCTGATTTGAATGTATTAATAAAGTCTGCAGTGGAATCTTTACTTTGGTCATTTGTCTCTGGGATCAATTTGTAATGGCATAGTTGCTTTTTTACATTTGGCTTTTTTGAGGTTCTAACATACCTCAGTTTGCCATGTAAGTCAGAATCACATTTTGTTAAGTTGATTTTAGGAATGTGTGCCTGTTGCCTGATGGTGTTGTTTTACATACATAATTGATGTTTATTCAATATTGTTTTTTTTCTTGTTTTTTTTTTGTTTTTTTTTCTGGTTTCCCCATATTTCTTTATAGCTGTTTTAATTCTTTTAATTAATTCATGAGCAAATTGTTATAGTTTGTATCTAGGTTGATTTCGATATGAAACATATTATTTTTTAATGATACCTGATAATCCAGTACAAAATCATTTAATTAAAAGATTTATCATTTTAAATGTTACTTATATTGTTATATTTGCATTTTCTTGAAATCATACAATTGCCGGACAGTGGTTTGTAATAGTTGGTCCTTACTCCTCTAATATTCTATTCGAATATTTTATTGTCCATACTCGTAGGTTTATGATTTTAGTTCTCTAGTCTATGAATCATTTAAGATTTTAAATATTTGCTTTATTTCAGATTATCAGGACTTTCTTCTTTACCTTTCATTTATCTCTCCCTCTGAGGAGATTGCTGATTTGTTTGTTGTTAGAGTTTGGATTCTTGGTTGAAAACGATTAAGTATTGGTTGTAGAGTTGTCAGTTTCGTTTTGTGTCCGTTTTTTAATCTTTGTATTTACCTTCAGTTTTTTTTTATTGTAGTTTTCAGTCGAGTTGGGTTTTTTTCGTGGATTCTTTGATGTTTACTCATTGGTAATTCTTTCCTTTGTATCTGGTATTTAAATTAGTGTTTTTTGTTTCCGTTTTTCATTTTGTGTTTGATTTTGCTTTATTATTTATACTTAAATATATATTTTTTAGGATTCTTGAAATTTTAGTCATTTGATGAGTTTTTTGATAAAATTTCTGTAGTAGTCGTTTCCTTCATTTGTGGGAAAACTTTTTCATTTTTGGATGTTTTACTTTGATGATTTTTTTTTTGGTAAATTACGGTTTACAATTGTGTCATCAATCGGTTACAAATTTGTAACAGGTTTTAGGTGCCTGTTGCGTATTTCAACAAGAGGCTTCGTGTTTTTTTTTAAAATAATTTCACTGGTTTTGAGTCTTATTTGTTTGTACTTTTCCAATGAGGAGTGATGATAATTCACTCGTTCTTTTTACATTTTCTAGTAATTCGATTGTTTTTGCAGGATATGAAGGTAAATAATTTTCTTCCTCTGAACTGAAAACGTATGACATAAGAGTGATATCCTTTAAAAAATTGTGGGGAAAATGATTCTTGTGTTTATCATCACCCTTTCTTCTTCCTCATCTCAAAGTCCTGAAAGACCAGAAAGTCCATACGCCCTAGTATCACAGAAATGACATACTTCACTTTGGTAGAATACTAAGCACATGCTTTCCTCCGAGTTTGCTTATTTGGATTTTTACTAAAAATGTCAGAGATCTCATTGGCATGTAGACGTGTTATTCACTATAACAATTTGATTCTCAGCCATCACTTTCCACTCTGTTTTGAAGGTAGGCTGCGGTGTTTTTATATGGTATGGCTTAATACGACTTAGGCCAGTCTGACCACGAATCTAATTCAGGTAAGTGGAGTGCTGCATTTCACATATCGACTTGGCCAGGTTAACCACCTATATCCCATCATTAAGCGTCACAGCTTGCCACCCACATAAATTATAGGAAAAAGAGTGAGCAAAAGTGCTTGCTTTTGCAGCACATGATTGAGTTTGGCAAAGGGAAACGAGAATAATAATATTAATGTTTGATACATTTTTAGTCAGGGAACCGGTATCTTCAAACAGCTTGATCTGGTAGAAGAAATAATGTAAAATAATATATCTTAAGGAAAATTTTCATGTATTTATTGGCATAGTGGTCATATCTATATCAATATCTATCTATCTACACACACACACACACACACACACACACACACACACACACACACATATATATATATATAACTGTGATGGATATATGATTACATTTGTGTAGCCATTTCACTTATATTTCTACATACATATATGTATATATGTATGTAGAAACTTTTGAGTTGTATTTCCCAAATTAAGAGTTGCATATTGAGCCCGATTTTTTATAAGTATAGCAACATTTAAAGCTATATTTATTAACATATACGAGAGTGGTAAAATAACTTAAGCATATGCCTAGATAATGTATTTTCATATACATACAGAATATTTAGATCAAAAAGGAAAAGAATTTGAAAATTCTTAAATGAATAAACTAACATAAGACATGAAATATGTATAGAATGCTTGTATGCAAAGAATATTAACCATAAATAATAAATTATAAAATATATTAAAAGTTTCATGACAGCAAGGACATATAATTATAATCGAAACCAACCAATTAGTGCTGGCAAACATTTTTGCAATCTTCTTTGAATAAAATAATTAAACAAAAAAGATGGCATCTTACAGTTTCATTGCCAACGAAATAAAACAATGTCGATGTTAAAATTTTCAAATATTCTTTGCCAAAAGTAGTTAGAAGACGAAAACCTAAAGAAATTTCGATTGAAATTTATATGGAAGTTAGAATATCTTATTTCTAAAGAAAAAATATTGCATTAAATATTGACAAGAGATTTATGAAAAGAACAGAAAAGATTTCATTATTAAAAGTAAATAATGGATAGGCGAAGTTGAAAATAATTGATGAGTATATGATTCTCTCTCTCTCTTTGTCTTCCTCACTCACTCACTCTTTCTCTCTCTCTCTACACACACACACACACACACACACACACACACACACACACACACATATTTGAGAGTGAGAAATACATACATATATATACTATGTTTGTAGAATTGTCAAGTTTGTCTATTAATGCTACAATGTTTATATGATAGTGCTCAATAACAAATAGAGCTACATACACACAGCATTGATCAGTGTGCGTATAAATATAATTCATATAAGGAAATACAATGCAGAGGTATAAGGACTAGACACACACTGAAGCAAAAGCTATATAACAGTGGAATGAATTATGCAGTTTTCAATCTTTTAGTAGAACTCCGGGATACGGTAGCTCTAGGATAAGTTTTTTCAGGTTACGATGTGGAATACAATGTTTTTCCGGACCCTGATTACGGTATTTTCCCCGCCTTATGGTGTTATTTATAATGTTATTTGATTATATACATGTGTATTGCATGCGGTACTGTATTCAGTTATTAATTTTTAATGCTGTATCCCGGGGTTCTATTGTACTTAGGATTCCAGCAGAGTGCTCTATTATAAGGAATAAATCCGCAAAATAAGAGCATATTATTTATATTTGTATTTATAGAAAGATTAAATGAGATAAGTCATCGGTATCGTCGGTTTCAAACCTGATAATAGGGGACCGTTTTAAATACGCGTATCAAGTTCTCTTTGGCCGGCAGGAATAATAATCATATAAATACATTATATATATATATATATATATATATATATATATATATATATACAATATAGTAGAATTTTTCCTGCACCAGTGTGGTTTGATAAAAGTTCTGTATAATAAAATATATAGGAAACTTTCCCTTCTTCAGATGTATGTTCAATCTAAAGTAGAACGTACATAGGAATACGTTGCTAGCGAAGATATTCAACAGAAAAAATGATATTTTTTTTTAAAAATTGCTACACCTCTGTCGTTCATGTTAAATTTTATAAGTGTCAGTATTATTTTAATCACGATATTATTTGAAATTTTGATTTATAGATCGCCCGTTCCCACATTAAATTTAATTTAATCTAATATATAAAACGCTATATGTCTGTCTGTCTTTCTCCATATTTTGAAACTCTATCCCTTCTAAAACTAAAATCGCAGAGCGGTGCCATAGGCCTCAAATGGATTTTTTATTGATCGTTCTTGTATGGGTCTTTAGATGGTTAAAATATTTTTTAAGGTGTCAAACGAGTCAAAATTGAAAAAAGTCGTTGTACATTTTGTACATTCATCTTTTCATTTTTAATTTTTAATCAGTTCATATGCGTGTCACGTTGATAAAGTGGTAACGTTACCAGCTTTGAATGCTACAATTTTGCTTTTAGTTTCGATTCTAGCTGATGGCACCCCAATACTTTGCTTTTTATTTTTGAAAACACAACTCTGTAATAATATGTACGAAATCTGGACAAATAAAAATATCATATTTAGGCATATTTTACGACCGGGCAAAACCGGGCGCCCTCCCTTGCTAGTAATTACACACACACACACACACACACACACACACACACACACACACACACACACACACACACACACACACACATATATATATTATAAATGTTTATTTTTGAAATAGTGTTAATT
This sequence comes from Euprymna scolopes, assembly GCF_053919585.1. Lineage (NCBI taxonomy): Eukaryota > Metazoa > Mollusca > Cephalopoda > Sepiida > Sepiolidae > Euprymna > Euprymna scolopes. The sequence goes on along the minus strand of NC_136493.1, from coordinate 62,847,717 downwards.
TCAATGTATACCGTTTTCATTTAACGGGTTGAGACTGTTATGATAAAAACTGAGTCATTGTTAAATTCGAGTAAAGCTCAATGTATATATTTTATAGCTGCAGAGCATATATAGTTACAAACTTTGTTGAAAATCAAAGATGTACATTTTTTTCTTTTATATAACTCTTGTTTATTCCATCTTGGATTTCTTCATTACAGCCGTTTCGTTAATGGGATGACAATTTTATGATTTTATGTTACATACATACATACAAACATACATACATACGTACATATATATATATTTATATATATGCATGATTGACCCTCGTCGATTTCGACGTATGAGCGTCCCTCACAACAACTAAGTTGCTCGGAAATTCAGCAGATTAATTTTTTACTGTGGTGAAGGCTTTGTGTAGAACAAAACACACTTTTTCATATTACTGCTAATCTTTGTCAGTGCAGATGACTGCCAAAGGTTTTTATATCAGAGTTTCCTTCTTCTAAATGCATGTCTTAACGAAGACCGGGAGTGCAATACATATACATACATTTATACATATATATGCATACATATGTATATACATAACCATATATAACACTCTGATTTATATAAAATTGCTATTCCCCGTATAAGAATTATCAGATTTTCCATATTTGTTCATACTATAATGAAAATTATAATTTTGATGATAATGGTGTGTCAACAACATCTGTTTCTCGAAGGTTAACAAAATGAGAATTGTAATACGTGTTTTTGTTGTCTGTGTTTTTCTTTGTAGTTTTTGATCTATTCCTAACGGCCAACTCGTCTTTTCTTTCGTTCCAATTCAACTAAGACACGCATATTTACAAATTACTTGCTTTAAAAAACAAAGTTATATTTCTAATTACTTATAAAAATTATCATATTTCTTCACATATTTAAAATCTGTTCAGAAAATGTTTCCAAAAAAAAAATATCAGAACAGGTTTGTGCAAATTCTTGAAGTCCATTAAAATGAAAATAATTTTTTTCTATGCAAATGAAGAGATATTATCTGAAAGTAAATTAAATGGTTTTAATTTACAATATCGAAAAAGTACACACATTTCTGCGTTTCCATAGAAAAAGGAGCTGATGATTTCAATAGTTTGATTCAGTTATATTCTACTGAATATCAACATTTTTCGGATGATTTAATTCCCATTTCACTTGATTCTGGTAAAACGTATTTATACTTTAAGTTCTTCGATATTTCTTGTGAGGTTTCAAGTTATTCATAATGTGTACGTTTATTTGAAGTTTTATGAGATAATCAGAACCGATTCTATTTTCTATGCAAGGACATTAATTTGCTTTGTAAGCGATTTATAGATAGAACTCTGATAATTCTGGGTGAGAATTAAGTAATGTAAGTAATGGTCAACCAAATGGTAACTCCACACGTCACACAGCTTCTAAACAACGGATCTCACCACTGTATTCCTTTTCGTATCATACCCTAGTCAGATACGGTTTAATCCATAGATGATAGCCAGACAAGTACTAACACTTTCAGTCGAAGTGGACATGGGTGGTATGACAATTAATGTGTGACCTCTCACCTCTGGATGTAGTTTACGATCATAATGTATTCAAATAAATAGGGTTATTCAAAAATTCAGTAATTGACAATAGCAGTAAGATAAAAAGACAAGAGTTGGTAAATACTTATAATTCTTCCAGTTTTATTTGGTATGAAGTCATGCAAGCGACAATGGATAACCTCGGAAGAAAGCTTGTAGAATGAAGTGTTTATCACAAAGTAAACACCCTTCTTTTCGCCCCAAATTGCTTAGGTCAAGTATCAAAACTTGAGATGATTAGAAGCAATGCTGGAATAAACAGAGATTATCTGATAGATCAGTAGAGCAAATAAAACTTCGGGTTTATGGAAGCAAGCTGTAGACTTTGGTGATTATTTAATGGTTAAACGAAATACCTATTTATTGTATACGATTAGTTGAACACAGTTTGTTATTTTCATCCATATTTGTGATTTTATCACTTTTCCAACAGTATCAGTATGTAAATGATCATTAAAAATCTGACTGGAATTTGTAGAAAGAGAGAGGGTGAGTGATGAGAAGTTGAGTTTATATGTGTGAAAGAAAGAAAGTTCGTAAGAGACACAGAGAGAGGAAAAAATTGTAAAAAAAAAACCTGAATTACACAGAGAGAGAGAGAGAGAGAGAGAGAGAGAGAGAGAGAGAGAGAGAGAGAGAGAGAGAGAGAGAGAGAGAGAGGGGGGGCAGTAAAAGAAATAGCGAATGGGGTGAAACAGATATTGGGATAGATAGGCATGAGAAAGAGAGAGAAAGGCATGAGAGAGAGAGAGAGAGAGAGAGAGAGAGAGAACAGATGGAGTGTATGAGAGAGAGAGAGTGGGGGTTGTTTGTTTGACAGTTTATCAAACATTCTTTGGTTTTATTACATGTTGAAATTATGAGAACAAATTTCAATCTTAACCACATATATGAGGAATCGAGTGTTTATACTTGCTATGTGCACTTGAACACTATCGATGTGAAAGAAATTGAACTAGTAACTAACTATCATTGTCCATGCATATATCGAAGAATACTGATTAAAAGAAATACAACTAGTTAAGATAGGTAGAAAATATCTCTTGGAATCTGACTAACACATACATGTACGCATTTAGATTTTAAGTAAGCAACCAAATACAGGATAGTATCTAGCATATCGTGATCTATATATTAAGAAACAGCATGTTCGACTAAAATTAGAAATTATATACCAGGAAAATACATGCTTACATTATACATGATGATTGTGACGGCTTGTCAGATGAGTGCCGCTGCCTCAGTCACTGAAACTCCATGTGCCCGAAAATGACTTTTCAACCTTGCCAGCGACTTGCACACCCCCACGCAGACATGACACTGAAAACGTTCATTGATTTGGATGAAACTAACTGCAATGGAACCTGTATCGTCGTGCGCTTTCATCTTATTAACAAAACCTGTCTTAGACAACAGAGCCCGATCCCACACCTCACAGATCCAAAGATCTCCATGATTGGGTGGCAACGTTTGGCATTTCCTTCATGCTTTCTTGAGTTTCTCACAGTCTATTTTGGCTGCTTCAAAGTATTCTGCACCCCTGTGTATCAGTGTCCTTCACTGCTTGCGATCATATGCTAGGGACTCTCAACTGTCAACAGAAACATGAAAGTTCACAAGACTCTCCTTGATGCTATCACGAAAACGTTTTTTTGGCTTGTGCCGGGATCTTTTGCCAAGAAGGAGCTTACCATAGAACAACTGTTTTGGGAGTCGATAGTCATCAAGCTGGACAAGATGACCCGCCCAACGCATCTGGTTCTTAATAACAATGGTAGCAATATTGGTTGTTTTGGCTTTATTTAAGACATATGTATCAGGGACAAAGCTATCCATCTTTAAACCAAGAATGTGTCTAAGGCAGTGATGATGAAACTTCTCGAGTAGTTCTATATGTGACCGGTACAAGGTCCATGTTTCAGAGGCATAGAGTAGCAATGGCACTACACATGCTTGATATACTGACATTTTAGTTGTCAGTGTTAGATCACTGTCAGACCAGACTCCATCTTGTAACCTTCCAAATGCGTCTGATGCCTTGCTGATTCTCTGTCATTTCTGCTTCAAGAGTGCCATCATTTGATAAGGTACTACCAAGGTAGACTAATTTTTTACGACTTTAAGGCGCTTTTCATAGACAAAGATATCAGGTTCCACATACAAATCAGCAGGAGCGGGAGTGTACATGACTGTAGTTTTCTTAATGCTGTCAGTCATAAGCAGGTACAAGCATTCATGTAAGGATCCTTCACTAGTTGCATATCTACTGGGGGGGGTCACCAGGTCAGCATCATCAGCAGACAACTCCCTAACAAGTCCATCACTAACAAGTGTTTTGGCTTGGAATCTTTCCAGTAGTTTTTAATCTATATAAACACTCATATCGCAATCGTAGAAACCATACCAGAGCACAGCAGTCAGGTAGAACAAAAACAAAGTTGGTGTAGTTATATTACCCTGCTTCACACCATTATCAATAAGGAATTCTTCCGAAAGCCAACCATTGAAGTTGACACGACCTTTCATACTACGATGAAGTTGCTTGAACTTTTCCATAAAAGCAGGTGTACAGCCAAATTTTTCCAGCCCTTTCCAGAGATCCTCACGGTTGATTGTGTCAAACGCCTTGGTTACATCCACAAACACCTGGCAAAGAGGCATACGCTGCTCAATGCATATTTCCAAAAGCTGTCTAGCAGAAAACACCACGGTTCCTCGTCCACCACTTAAACCAGACTGGGATTCTGGACGGATATCAGGACAGATATATTTCTACAATCGGTTTAGCAACATCTTTTCAACTGCAGTCAGCAGCGAGATACCATGATAATTTCCATAATCAGACCCTTTCCTTTGTACATCATAACCAGGATGGCATCTATCCAATTTTGGGCAACCGGGTCATCCTGGCATACTGACAGTATCAAAGAGTGGACCGCACAATGTACATTGACATCACCATGTTTCAGCAGCTCAACAGGAATGCCACCCAACCCAAATTTGTTCAAATTTATCTGTTTAATGCAGTCAACTGTTTCCACGAGAGTCGGTCCAGACAAAAGGAACATTAAGAGATACTTTCTATTGCAGTAACATCAATATTGGATGGGTTGTGGAAAAGATCACGAAAGTGATACATACATGCATATATATATATATATATATATATATATATATATATATATATATATATATATATATATATATATATATAGTCTTTGAAGTTTTTTTTATACAAAAAATTATATTTTTTATCATTCGTTAGAAAACCATCCAGTCAGTAAGTCATTTAATCACCTGCAATCACTGCATCAACTCGCTCTCCAATTTACTATAGTACTAATATTTTATTTTTTAAGGGATCATCAGTTGTTTACCATGAAACACTGTTTCAAGGATTTAATAATATATATATATATTTAATAATATATATATATATATATATATATTCGTATCTTCATTACAAAGTTTTAATAATTTATATGAAGAAATATGTTTTCAAATAAAACAAAATAATTATAGTATGGTACAAATATAAAAAAATATTTTTATTTTATTCAATTTAATGCATGAAAAATATATTTAAAAATAAGAAAACAAATTACAAAATAAATTATCTTGATTCTTTTTCCATTACTGGTGCTTTTGCAGGAATTATTTGTATTTTTTGCTGTTAAACATAAAATGAAGTCCAAAAGTAGATCTGAAATTATTAAAATTTACACAAGCAAACAGAATATTACAATCATATGATTGTAATATTCTGTTAATTGTGCTTGTTTGTTTGCACATTGAACAAATGGTGGGAAGAAAAGAGCGAATGTAACAAATAGTGGGAGATGAAAATTAGAGGGAGATGATAATAGCAGCAAAAAAAAAAGAGAGAGGATAATATGAATTAATAAATGATGTAAATAACTAAAAAGGAGTAGCAGTAACAGCATATATTTTGTGGTTAAATTTGAATGAGATGAGGAGTGGTGAGAGGAAATTAAAGGGAGTAATAGTAACTGCAGTAAAAGGAGAGGAGAGTAAGAGGATGGCATAAATCGATGTAAGAGAAAAGAAAGTGTGAAGAAGAAGTAAAAAGAATAATAATAAAAGAAAAAATGTATGAACGTTGGACCAATATGCCACACATTGTATATTGTAACTAAACATTCTCTCTTGCTTCGTGATAACTTCATTTCCCAAGAAAAATTATTCTGAAAACTTAAATCTATTTAGATATGTTTTATATCAGCGAATATTGTCGAACATTTCAATAAGATTGGTTCAGCCAAAATAGATTTTAGTTGAAAAAATATAAAATAGCAACAAAAATCGTGAGCAATTAGGATGCATCATTTTTATTCTCAAACTCACAAAAACCTTTGAAGTGAGTGAAGGTACCCCTCTCGCACCCCAACATTTCAAGTAAAGCTCAGGTGTTTTCCAGAAAGGACACATGCAAAAAAGTGAATAAACAAAAGAAAATAAACGACAAAAATAGATGGAATAGAAAAGCAGAAAAGGCAATGAAAAAAGAGAAAGGAAATAAGAGAGACAGAAATTTTAGATAAAAGTGATGAAAAGAAAGTTGTGCACTTAGTGGAAGAAAAATGTGATGCGAGTTAATTAAAAAAGTAAAAGTTTTGAAAGCATCCATATTCCTTAAATTATAAGAGGAATAGAAATATAGCATCTGTGTCCTGGAAATATATGCTATGCAATATAAATGCCAAAAAAATCCAATTACTTCTGAGAGGTCTTCTTTTAAACAGCACATATATATATATATATATATATATATATATATATATATATATATATATATATATATATATATATATATATGAATGATGCTGAGCCGCATATTTATAGGCCACCTGTTTTTCTAAGAAGAGACAGTGAAGCAATGTCGGTAAAATTTGCCTTTAAAAGAACAAAATAAGAAAATCCTTTACTATGTTTTCATTAATTTTATTTTTTCTACTTACATTCTACTTACTTATATTGACCATAACTTCAGAAATGTTTATAAAACATTAAGCTAAACTCAATTTAGTTGATGAATCCCATTAAGAGACACAAAGAATAGAAAAATTGTATGTTTTCTTATCAAAAAGAAAATTATTTATTCTATAAAAGTTCGGAACAGAAACTATCAACTTTTATTTTCATCTGGAGATTTCTTTAATTATGTATATTTATATTTACACTAGCCGAGCTGATGCCGTCTTGCTTTTTACTTTCGCGATTTTGGGCCACAAGTAAATATCCTAACTGAATGGGATCCTTTAATCTTTCAAAGTCAGTAGTCACAGAAAACTGTTGTGTCCCTCCAAAAGGGATATATTCGTTTGAAGAAGCTGAGTAGACTTGGCCGAGTTCACATAATAATCCAGTAGGTCGCCTTCTCCGACGTCTGCGTCAGATGGCTTTACCAGTAAATATTTATGACTTAACCAGTCAATCATATTCTTGTAAGGAGAAGCTCGGATGTATTCATATTTATTACATAACAATTGGCACTAAGAAACAACTTAGGCTGATTACAACATTCAAATGGAATCTCAATCAACATTGAAAAAACTAACACAAACAAAATAAAGTAAAAGTCACAAACACTTAACTATATTCTTTGACTTGGATAAAACTGGACAGAGTACATTGTATGTTCTTATTGAACTGCAGCTTACTACTTACTACGTCGTCCATAATTGTGACCCTTTTTTGAGGTACATCTATAAACTGAATTTCAACTGAGAAAGTTATGATTATACATACAGACGCACAAACACACAACGTTATATTTTATTTATTAAAATAGTATATATATATATATATATATATATATATATATATATATATATATATATATATATATATATATGTATATATATATATACATTTTAAATTTGTCTTTACATAAGCAGTAGTTTGTTGCTACCTGTATCATCTTCTAAGCTTTCTATGCACATTCATGTTGACATTTTCTCCTTGAAAATCAACTGTTCTGGACTCAATTCATGAATCACATTTTAAATATGCTTGAAGCGCATATCTCAGTTTGGTTTGTATAAAAGTATTCAACATATTAAGATAGGTAGAAAGATGTGTCAGAAAAATTAATGCTGTATCATAGTTTTCCATCCAGACTAGTAGTCCTCCCAGAGAGTCCAGTCTGTCAACTATTTCACATATAGCTGAAAAGATTAAAAGGTGGATTCATATTTTTCCAAAATCATGAGTGCAACTGAACTCAACAACTTTTACAGAACTTGGACGACAAAACCAATGCTTAGAATCAGTTTTCCAGTTGTACTTATGCATAAAGGTAGGAAAATTATTTCATTCTAATAAAAATAAGTCTTTAAAATAAATGTTTTACAAAAGCTTCCAATATAATTCAATTAATGGGGGGAAGCAAGATAAATCTTCCATAGAATAAGTTGACACTCTCAGAGAAGAGTTGCTGCTGCCATCGGTGACCTTAACAATTTTCACACAGCGTCAAAATTAATTAAAAGTGCTATCGGATAATTTATTCGTAATTCAAGATTTGAATTCACCTGAAGAAAATCGTGATTTTCACTTCTGTTTATCATAATTCAAATTTCTAGGATTTTAAAATCAAATTATATTAACAGAAAACTGATTGATAACAAATCAATCGAAGAAAGATTTTCTAATTATCGACTTGAAGATTGCAAATTGCCTGAACCCGCTTTACACCAAATAAACATTATATATATATATATATATATATATATATATATATATATATATATATATATATATATATATATATATATATATACGCATACACACACACACACACACACACACACACACACATATATATATTAGGTTGAGATGAAAGTTCTTGCGGAAATGTTCATTTTAATTTCAAATAATGTATTTTCAAATAAATAGTCATTATAATACCTTTACTTTATATATAATTTTAAAGGGTGTTTTTTTTTTATCTAATCGTATGAATTACAATCGTTTGAAAATAATTATGTCTTCTTTTCAGAACGTTGAATACAAGATGGAAAAAAGCAAATTCACACAATTATTATTTAAATTCAAACTAGGCTGAAAAGCTGCTGAAACAGCTCGTGATATAAACGAAGCGTTTGGCCTAGGACGCACAACACAACGGTGGTTTAAAAGATTATGTGGAGGCGATAAAAGTCTTGAAGATGGTGAGCATAATGGTTGGCTATTAGATGTCAACAACGGCTAATTAAGAGCCTTAGTAGGACCCAATGCATGAACAATTGTTTGAAAAATTGCTTCTGAATTAGATGTAACGTACACAACGATTTTTAACCACTTGGGAGAGATTGGAAAGACAAAGAAAAACTTGATAAATGGGTGTCTTATAAATTGAACGACCCCCCCCCAAAAAAAACGTTGTTATAAAATGTCACCTTCCTTTCTTTTACGCAACAAGAATGATCCATTTCTTAACCAGGTTGTGATTTGCGATTAAAAGTGGGCTCTTTACAACAACGTGCAATGCTCAGCACAGTGGTTAATCGCCAACAAAGCTCCACAACCTTTCCTGAAGCCAGAGTTACACTAAAAGAAGGTCATGTTGACTGTTTGGTGGGCTGCATCTGGTCTCAGCAATTACACTTTTTTGAATGCAAACGAAACCATTTCGTGTGAAAAGCACTGTCAACAAATGGATGAAATGCATCAGAAACTTTGACAAAAACACCTAGCATTTCTCAACAGAAAAAACCCAATTCTCCTCCATGACAATGCCCGACCACACGTTACTAAATCGACCCTGCAGAAGTTGAATTGGGCTACAAAACTCTACCTCATCCACCATATTATGATAGTAGTTAAAAAAAGTTCCCTGGTTACTATTTGGGTGTATATTATTAAATGATATGTGGTTCGAAATTTTCAGCTTTATTGAAGTGGAAGTGGATCCAATGTATGTGTATGTTTTGGGTGCAATCTGATTAATGTTGCTGGTGTTGTGGATTCTATAGTAGTTATAGTCAGGGTAAAAATTGGGTGAATTATAAGGGATATTTTTGTGGATCAGGTTGGCAATATTACTATCATGAGAATTGTCTGGCACATATTGTTTTGTTTTCTTTACATAGGAATCAAACCTTATCAAGGCCCAGAGACCACTTGAGGATAATGGTTAGCAGTGTACAGTAGTCAATTGGACAATATAGTAGTCGTTAGTAATGAAAATTCGGTAAATTTGTTAACTTAAGTCGAACGGCTCATCAAGAAATTGTTTATGTTGGACTTGAAGACAATCAGATTGTAGTCAGCTGGAAAGCAGGAAAACGGAAGACAGTTCCACAGGTGTGAACTTCCAAGAAAGAAGCTTTGTTCATGGAATCTACGTTTAGGTTTAGGCACAGATAAAGAGTGGGGTGAATTATTGATGGTATTTTCAGCTAGATGAGTGTTTCTTATGAAAGTTTGGAGAAGGGGGACCATAGATTGAAGCTCAGTAGAACACTTGCCATTAAAATAACTATAAAGCAGAGACAAACTCGCAACATCTATTCTGTGAGATAAAGGTTACAGGGAAGAGAAAGGATATCTACGAAGTCTACTTTGAATTCTATCAGGGCAAGTTCTTTCTAGCAGCTCCTGCCCAGATGTAGCAACAGTACTCCATCCTTGAACATACCTGGCGCTTATATAGATAGAGAATTATATCAGCAGTGAGATATCTACTGGATCGACAGAAGGATCCCACCATTTATCCAGCGGCCTTGGCAATGGATTTGATGCACGTGTTTCATTTCAGATCAGGAGTAAAAGTCAAGCCCAGAAGCTTGTCAAAACATGATGCCTTCCCAAGACGAGAGCCATTCATTTCAATTGATGCCAGATGGGGATCAGAACGTTGATGATGTAAAGATAGAAGCTTGGTTTTAGATGCATTAAAAGTTACCTCTTTCTCCATTGTACCACTTGCTCAAGATAAGAGGAGAGAGAATCAGAGAGAACTTGGTCGTTTACGGTCTTAGATGTGCTACCATGGATGGTAGTGTCATCAGCATAAATGTCTACAAATGATGTAAGGATGTTATTTGGAAGATCATTAATGTAGATCAGGAAGAGAGTTGGGCCCAGGATGGACCCCTGAGGGACTCCAGCATTAATACTGTGAGCTTCTGATTTCTGCCCATCAACCCTTATGAACCTATTAGAAAAAAATGATTTAATAATTTAGAAGACATTTCCAGCTATACCATAGCTGGAGATCTTGTGAAGTAAACCTTTATGCCATACCCTATCAAAGGCCTTTGATATGTCAAGAACAATTGCCCTAGAAAGGTTGCCTCCATCGAGAGATTCGCTAATCCTATGAGAAAAGGATATCTACAAAGCACATCTGCTGTAGATCTAGCAGAACGGAAACCATATTGTGTGTCACTAAGAAGGTTATTTTTGTTGAGATGGTTGATTACTTCTCTATTTAACACAGATTCCAGCAACTTACTCATGACGCACAGGAGATTTATTGGCCTGTACTGAGAGGGAGATGAGCGATCACCTGAATTCTTAAATACAGGGCATACTGATGAGATTTTCCAGGGTGATGGGAAGCAATTCTGCTTAAGACAACGTTTTAACAGTTTTGTAAGTATGTGCGCTAGTTCTGGTTGAAGGTTTTTGAGTACTATAATTTGAATATCATCAGGGCCAGTTGCTTTACTGGAATCAAGGTTCTTGATTAGCTTAGCAACATTACGTACAGATATTTGTATATCACATAGCATGTTTTCTGATGCAGGAGGAAATATTGGAGGTTGGTGGCCTTGGTCGCAAAGGGTAGAATTAGCTGCAAAGTTCTTTGCAAAAAGTTTGGCTTTATTTGATGCTGACGAGATTACCTCAGGTCCATTGATGATAGTTGGGATAGAACACACGTTTCTGTTCAGGATTCTGTTTGTTATTTGCCAAAACGTGTGGGAACTAAGCCGCTGCTCAGCTACTTTGGACTTGAAGGACTTAGCATACAACTCTCTTGCATTCTTTATTACTTTCTTACAATGGTTGTTAGTGTTGTTATTTAGCAAGTTCATTGGAATTTGATTGTCGGGAGATTAGTAGTTGGGAAAAATTAGTAGCGTTTATTTGGAGGTATTTTGATGGTATCTCGGGTATAGTGATGGACTAAATCAAATTTTTATGTATACACTTATTTTTTGGCAAGTATATTCGGTTAAAAGGAAAAGGGATTGCCTGGGCATCTTTAATTTTCTTGTTATTAGATGCTATAATTGTCTAGGCTAAATTAGGTATTGTAGAATACGATATATTGATGGAGTCATATATATATATATATATATATATATATATATATATATATGTGTGTGTGTGGGTGTGGGTGTGGGTGTGGGTGTGTGAGTGTATCTATGATTTATCACATCAGATAAATTACTTGGCTTTGTTAATGTGGAACTTCTGGTTTTATGGGTTGGCAGGTTCAGGGAAAAAATGGGTTTTGAAATAGCTTTTACAGATTTAATTTAACAATTGTTTTATATTTGAATTCGAAATATTGATATTTTAAAAGGGAGATAACTCTTTACACTTTCGTCATTTCTACAAATTTATAAGACTATTTATTGTGTTCCTTCACAAAATTATATATATATACTAGCAAAGATACCCGTGCTTCGCACGGAGCTTTGTTGCGCACTCGGGTACCAAAATCTGTGGGCACCTTTCCAGTAAGTTGATGTTGTAAGAGCAACGATTGCATAAGGTGATTAACATTTTAACTACCTCTTGTAGTGACTGAAATTCAATCAGGAACTTCACAAAACATTTTCATCAAAAAGGAAGGTTACTTGATGTTACATAGTAAATTTTTCATTGAAGTAATTTTCAACTCTTGCTTAAATTTTATCTTGCACATTCAATACTAAAAACTTACCACAATCAGATCATGTCAGATTTCCTCATATCCATTTCTCGAACTTTTCACTGAAGAGCCTCAGGGTAAACTACATTTCTGCTGCTTTGATTTGGAGCCAGAATGTAGAGTTTTTCTGAACTTCCTGTCCGGCTGATGGAGACGTAGAACATACCGTGACTGAAGCAGTCTGATGTCAAGTCTACGCCAATGGTGTTAAATGTCTGACCTTGACTTTTGTTTATGCTCATTGCAAAACACACCTTCACAGGAAATTGGAGTCTCCGGAATTTAAATGGAAGTTCTGAGTCCGATGGAACTAAGGGGATCCTTGGCAGTAGAACGGTTTCGCCTTTGTAGGGACCACAGGAAATGGTGGCCTCAAGTACATTGGTGTGCAATCTGGTGATAACACATCTGGTTCCGTTTGTTGTTTTTGGCGGTTCCAAGGATCGAAGAATCATGATTGGCGATCCAATTTTGAGATTTAAAATGTGTGGAGGCATTCCAGATATCTCCAAAGAGTTTAAAAACTCCACAGGGTAGTGAACAGCTTCATATTCATTAGTAGCTGAATCAACTGACTTGTATTGCTTTGTGTCTCCTGGAAATTCATCCATTATTGAATTGTTCAAATGATTCACATTGCTGTTTAATGGCGAAATAATAGCCCTCTCAGCAAGCCAATCCGGTGATTTTCCATTGTTTTGCAGGTTTGGGTACACTTTGTCTTTCAGTTGCTTCTGATTACCGACACATTTACCAAGCGCAGTTGGAATCTTAATTGTGTCAGGTGAAGAAGTGATAGGAAACTGACCATTACCGATTTGGAGAAGCAATTTTGAGAAGTCTGCTGCAGCTGTGTTATCAGAGATATAGGCTCTCATATTAGTAGTCAGTCTCTTCACTATAACGTGCCTCCAGAGATAGGATTGTTTCAAACTTGCATTGACAATGTTAGCCCTTGTGCCATTTTTAACCACTGGGAGGATTTGACGGAAATCACCGCAAAATAAGGTTGGAATGCCACCCATGGGATTCTTGTTTCCTGTGATGTCTTGCAGTGTTCGGTCAATTGCTTCATAAGCACTCTTGTGCGTCATTGGGGCTTCGTCTACAATGATTGCAGAGGTGTCTCTAATTACATTTGCCAAGGCTGAGTTACCAGTAATTTTGCAAACTGGCTGATCCATTCGATGAGTATCCAAGGGTACTTTAAAAGTGCTGTGAAGAGTGCGGCCACCTTGTAGTAGAGTAGCAGCAATGCCACTGGATTCTGTTGCAAGCACAATCTTTCTCATGGATCTAATCTTTGCAAGGATCAAATTGATTACAAAAGTCTTGACCGTACCACCTGGAGCATCAAGAAACATCATGTTTTTGTTCATTTCACCTTGTGCTTCCAACATTGCCATGAATGAATTGTAAACTTCTCTTTGAGAATCGGTCAGTTTTTCTCATTGAGCAACAGGCGTAAGAAATAACACTCCCCTGCTTTTGGACTAATCGTGTAGATTCTTTGAGAATCGGACAGTTTTCCTCATTGAGCAACAGGCGTAAGAAATAACACTCCCCTGCTTTTGGACTAATCGTGTAGATTCTCCCAATGCATGGTGCCTTCCATACATCATCATTTTCAGTACCTTCAACTTGTACCCCACGCATTCTTCTCATCCATTTCTTTGTCGATTTGTTCCAAGTGTAAAACTCAGGGACTTCTACGTATTTGAGACCCCTTGCAAAGTCATCCTCATGGCAGAGTTGAAAAAATGCTGTCAAAGTTGTGGCAGGCGGTGGACCTTGGGCTCGTTCCAGAGCAGTATCAGCTGAGAACATGACACGCTGCCCATTTTCAAGATTAACAGAAAGTTGTACAATTTGGGGGAAATATTCATGGATGGGATGTTCCAATATCCTCCAGGCCGCCTCTGAACTACCGACATACCTTGCATTCTGGAACTGCTGGATCCCATCCACAATGTGACTTTGTACTTGGCCTTGTTGGTTAGCTGCTCCATCAGTTCTTTGTAGTTCAAACACTGCTTGATCACATCCTTTATTCACGTATTTGAGGACATATTTGATGCTTTGGATCGAGCTGCAAATTTCTACGTTAATATGAGCGTTGAACTGTTGAAGGAGGACCTTGTTGTACGGAACAATCCACTGGTTTGTTATTTCTTGATTAACATACCGACCATTTCTCTTCGTCCTTATTGTACCAGTCTGGCCTCCATCTTCTGGTTTTCTTCGCCTGTACTTGGGGTAAGAGTCTTGGCCTTGCTCGGTACACTGAAGAAATTCTTTTGGGTATTTATTGGAACATTTATTGTCAATCATACATGGACAATTTGGATTAAATGGTCCACAAGGTCCATGCACCATATGTGCCATCACTTTAGCATGAAGATTAGGATCTTCCTCTTTGTCAGGGATCTCTGCAGATATGCAGAGATCCATTTTTTCTGGTAGAAGTTTGTCCTCTGGGGCCTACCAGGTGAGGATGTGTGCATGCGGCAGTCCTCTTTTTTGATATTCAATACTGTACAGGAAAGCCGTCAACCTGCCAAATCCTCCCTTTTTAATAAATTCAAGTAACTTTTTTAGCTTCTGCCTGAAAACCCTGGCAACAATATCTGGACGATCCTGAGGGTCTTGCCCTTGAAGACAATTTTCTGTAATTTCTGTCCACTTTGGATTTGTTGTGAACGTGATGAAGAGGTCGGCTCGGCCCATTCGCCGAACATATGCCATGGCATCACTTTGACGCTCAAACATGTATCGAGGGCCTCCTGTATAAGTTGCCGGAAGTACAACTCGTTGACCAAACTGTTCTAGATTCCCATCCTCCCTAAGAATTGAATCTCTCAAGTTGCTATAATTGTCAGCTCTCAGGGTCTTTTGCTCACGCCTCAGGAACTGTAAACGTTCTGTTTCAATCTTGCAGTACACATCCACCAGCCATTGTTGAAATAGCCTTCGGTACCAGAGAAAATAGTTTCCAGGCCGAGTCATTAAATGGTACGAATAAAATTGCTGTTGGGTAACTTTTCGCCCATTGGATGCCTTCATGTAGATGTTGTAAGATGGAGAACCATAGGGGTACATTAACGGGTACATTAAAGTATCGTAGAGGGGATGTAGTTCGGAGATCCATTTTAATGTATCATTTCTAAAACGCAAGACAATATCCCGGTTAGCTGTTGGTTCATTCTCCATTAATATTCCAATCTCATACGTTGTTGTTGGAGCATTGAATCGCCGTGGATGCTCTTCTTGCGGCCTTCGGTCTTCCCTTATGACAACTTTATGTTCTACCAAGTGTTCTTCTTCAATCCTCTCCTTTGTTGTTTTCAGCTGACAAATGAAGCTGTTGTTCTCATGTAAAAATTCAGTCAGACTTTGGAGAATGTCTCTATTGAGTCTACTGTCACGTCCCCGATTATGTAGTTCCTCTTCCAGACTATCCAAGAAGTAGACTTGAATAAACTTTGCTGTTTCATCTTCAGGTGGTAAAAGACTCCCAATCTGGTGGCAAACCTGGCCTCGAATTCTAAAAGAAGGATTCCACCCATGTACTGCCGCAATTTTGTGACCAAATGATGTCATTGCAAAACAATTGTTATAACTGCGTATGGGACCATTGCCACTGACATGGGACCATGTGTATTGCCGGAGAGCAAATCTTGAAGCAACTGAGGCAGTGGTGGAAAGCTATCAAGCACAACTTTGCCAGAAGAACAACAACAACCAGGGGGTTCTCCTTTAAATTTTACAGCTGAGCAATGTTGACATACTTTGTCCATTTTTCCTATATCAGCTGTAGTGAGAGAGTCATTTTTGTTGTAGAGCAATCCTTTTCTGTTGCAGTGTTCTATTTCATGGTGGCTCAAAGCAGTCATTCGTTGTCTAGCTGCCTCGTTTTCTGTCAATTGCTGGGGAAAGGGCATACTCTCTCTCCATGCAGCCTCTCGTTGTTGCCCTTGGTATAGGCAAAAGCTTCGTTGGGTTTCCGATTCATTCTGATGTCGTTGAGCCACTCTCAACTGACCTTGTGTACGTCTACTTACCTCATATAATTCATTCGATCGTAATATTGCTTCTCTTTCCAGTGCATATCTTTGCCTTTCTTGAATTTCATCTTGTGATGAATTTAACCGCCTTACAGCATGTCTAGTTCTGTCAGCTTCACGTTGGGTTTCTCTTTCCAAATCTGACAGTCTTGCTCTCCTTTCTCTTTGACGTATCCTGTTAAGTTCTAGACGTCTTTCTCTATCTGAATTGTTTTCATTGGAGCGAATTGCAGCAACTCTTAGTCTATTAGCTTCCAATCTTTCCATTCTTTCTTCCTCACTTTCGTTTCTACTTCGTTTGGGTGGCATAATTTCGGTTTTAAACGGAATTGTTTAACGATATTAATGATTGTAAATTAATTAAGCGTAAAGGAAATGTATACTAACTGAAATGGACGAACTATAAATAATATTTCTGAATAGTACAATTATAAACAATTATATTGTACCTATTTACTATGCCTCCCCACGGGACAGAGTTAGACACCAGGATCGTTTTTTAACGTGGAGAAAAGGTACAAAAATAAAAATTGTCTCAGTCGTGAAGGATTTCTCCTCCACCGAAAGAGAACAAGAAAATGAAGTGCAGCATCTGAAGAACAGATACTACACTTTGATCTTGACCAAAAGGAATGAATAAAAGCGACCTACGTGTGACTCATTACTTCCGGGTGTAAACGTCACAGTCTAAAAGTAATAATTAAAAAAAAAAAGTAAATGTAAAATAAATGTAATACCAACTTAGGTTAACTAAGTAAACAGTACAATTAAAACAGTTCTATTAAAACAAATAATTACTAAGATCTAGGTAATTGTTAGTCTCATTGTTATGGTTTTAAAGAAAAAAATGTGTAAAAAAAGTTCTGCTTTTGTGAGTACGTGTATTTCTTTTAAATTACATAACCTTTTTATTTTATTATTTATATCTCTTTTAAATTTATATATTCCAGTTAGTAAACTGGAAGAAATTCAGTTGAATAAAACCTTGTTCGTGTTCTTTACGTTAAACTCATATTTTTATAAAAGGTTCATCCGGTTTAAAGAAAGCATTAAGTTTAAATAAGACTGGAAATAACTAATTCAATATATAAATAGAAAAATGAAATAAATATAAGCTTTAAGTCTTAAGATAGTAATAATCAAAATGTAATAAATTATTTGTAGTTCAAATCTATGATAAGACAGGCTTTCGAAATAGGCTCGACCAGAAAGATTAAATTGGAACGAAATTATAATCTCCGTGCCATTTTCAAAACAACCCCACAAAAGTAACGGTATCCTGCAGTTGGTTAAATGACAATGGTTGTAAGAAAAATGTAAAAGAAAATGCGCTTATCTGTTTATTTTGACCTGTTTTATTTAATTAAAAAAAATTGGCTATAACTGGAAGAGAGCGTTATGTTTTGGGGGTTGTTTAAAAAATAGAATGGAAATAAAGTTAGTTCCGTTTTAATTGTCTTTAATTGCGGCAAGCGCTAACAAAATCGAAAAATCACTGTTTACATTCGAAATGTTAACTTTTATAGGTTTACAGGGTTGCTGACAAGGCTGGGGGTGTTTAATACAATTATTTTACTAAATTGATTTTTTTCATTTAAAAATAAAATTATTTCTTTTTTAATAAAGTTTTATTTTAAAATATTTGTTTTTGTTTATTTATATAAAATTACGATAGTTGAATTGTATTCTTTCAATTATATTGGCAAGTAAAATATAAAAGATTAAAACGGAACGAAATTGAAATTTCCATTACATTTTCAATACAATCCCAAAACATAAAGCTTTCCTCGCCAATGAATTGTTTTGATAATATACGTAAAGTGAAATAAATCGAATATAAAATTAAATGAAAATATATTAAATAATTAAATGTTAAATAGATTTTGTAAATAGTACAGTTGAAATGATTAGAATATTTCCAATATGTAATAAGGTCGAGGTAATTAGTTAAAGAGATTTAATATAATGTGATATGCAAATGAGCATAAGTCATTCGATATGGGGGTGGTTTGTAGACTAGTATATAAAGAAATTAGGCATAGATTCTTATGTCTCCTATAACAGAAACATCCTAAAATGGGTTCTAATGTTTCTCTACCAGGAGAGACCTACCGTCTTACCTCCTTTATATTTCGTTGATGATGGAGAGCTGTACACACAGACAGAAACACACGAACCCTATTACTTTATAAATATATAGATATATATATATCCGAACTAGCAGGGAGATATGCCCGAAATTGAATGATGATCACATTTTCCATATTTTTATTGTCATCGAAATCCGTTAAATCGCCCGTTTTTCAATCAAATCGGTTGAGTGCCTGCTCTAGTTGGTGACCCATCAGAGTAGACTAGGAGGAAGCTTTACATTTCTCCCTCAGTGACTTAGTTCACAATATATTGTAGTCTACATTGCACTATAGAGAACCTACTGTTGATTTTATAAAATTATATTTATATATAACAGCTTGAATAAAAGATATAAATTTTTGTATATCATCTTTTTTTTTTATTTTGTTCTTATTTTACCACCTTCAAATTCGAGTTTTAATTTATATCAATTTTTATATTTATAATTTATTCTTCTGTTAATATTTTTTTATATGGTCCATCAATCAATCAATAAGAGTTTTATCACTCAATGAGTAACCCCTCCCTAGATTATAGCCATCTGTCCCAAGATTTCTGCTGCCATGTGGGACCTACGTGTTGTATGAGGGCATCTCTCCACCTCATTGTCGATGGAAACAGCTCTTCCATTTATTTAGCAACCATTGCTTTCTTAAAGATAATGAAAAAATACTTTCAAAATCACGTCACTTATTCATTAACAATCTCTCTCTATATAAAAGTGAACGTGTCTGTGTATCTCTGTGTGTGTCTGTGTATCTGTGTGTCTATGTGTCTGCATGTGGTACATTTCCTTACGCAATGACTCTGTCAATTTTTAGTCTACAGACTCGAAATTTGATATACAGGGTACTAAGATTTACGAAAATCGATGTGATCGGTTTTTGGCCAGGAATTTGGCTGTTAAGGGGTCAAAGTTCAACGCTTGACCTTTGAAAACTCTACCAAACTTCTCCGCCAATTTTTGTTCTAAACACTTGAAATTTAGATATAGGTTCCTTAGACATGGATCTAACTTAATAATTTTATTTGAGCCCAAAACAATAAATGTTTAGGTGTCATAATAGGAATCAAACTTTAAAAAAAATTGACCTCTGCGGTATCTACCAAATTACCCAGACAATTTCTTGTCTAAACATTTGAAATTTTACATAAAGGGTATTCAGAAATAGGGAAAGCTTTTTAATCAGTTTGGTTCAAAAACTTTTTGTTACCAATATATAAATGTATGTATGTATGCATGTATGTATGTATGTATGTATGTATGTATATATGTATGTTTGCATGTCTGCTTAAAACTTTGGACAGAGGCGACGGATTTTACCAAGATCAGTATCGTTTTAGAGTTCGACCTTGCAGACTTTCGGTACGGGTTCGAGCCTGCCTTCCTACTACCACTTTTTTTTTCTCAACAGATACATCCAAACACCCGGGCAACGCCGGGCTGAAATGCTAGTATATATATAATAGGAAAATTGTCTGTGTATCTGTGTGTCTGTGTGTCTGTGTGTGTACATTTCCCTATGCAATAACTCTGTTAATCTTTAGTCTGCAGACTCGAAATTTGATATGCAGGGTACTGACATTCGGGAAAATCTTTGTGATCGATTTTTGGCCAGAAATTTGGCTGTTAAGCGGTTAAAGTTCAACGATTTGATCTTTGAGAACTCTACCAAACTCATCAGCCAATTTTTTTTTTTTGCTCAACATACACATTCAAACACCCGGGCAATGCTGGGTTGAAATGCTAGTGTATAAATAAGTAATTTAAGTAAAAACATCAGCAACATTCCTCTACCCTTTACCTTCTCCTCTTTTTTCTCATTTGAATCAAATTTTCTTCTCTTTCTTAATTATTTCCAATAGTATACAAAAAACATGACTTAGCTTCATTATTAACCCATCTACACAACATCTATATATATATAAAATTGAAAATGTCTGTGTGTCTGTCTGTCTGCATACATTTCCCTACCAAATAATTCTGTCAATTTTCGGTCTACAGACTCGAGATTTGACAGAAGGGGTATTGAGAGTTGGGAAAATTATTTTAATTGGTTTTCGGCCAGAAATTCGACTGTCAAGGGGTAAAAGTTCAACGATTTGACCTTTGAGAACTCTACCAAACTCCTTCGCCAATTTTGGGTCTAAGCACTTGAAATATTAGGTATAGGTTACTGTGACATGGATCTAACTTAATAATTTGATTCGAGCCCAAAACAATAAATGTTAAGGGGGTCCTAATTGGGGTCAATATTCTAAAAAATTGACCTCTGCGGTCTCTACCAAATTACTCAGCCAATTTTTGGTGTAAACATTTGAAAATATACATAAAGTGTATTCGGACAAAGGCAAGCTATTTATCGTTTTTTTTTTGCTGTAAATTTGGCTTCCAACGGATCCAAGTTCTAAAGATTTTTCCTTTGCGGTCTCTAGCAAACTATTAAGCCAATCTTAAATTTTACATCAAGGGTATTCAAACATACAGCAAGCTTTTTGGGCGAAAATTTGCTTGGCAAGAGGTCAAACTTTACAGAGTTTTCGGCCAGGAATTTGGCTGTTAAGGGGTCAAAGTTCAACGATCTGACCTTTGAGAACTCTACCAAACTCCTCCGCCAATTTTTGGTCTAAATACTTGAAAGTTTAGATGTAGATTACTTAGACATGGGTCAAACATTTTACTTCAATTTGAGCCCAAGACAATAAATGTTAATGGGTCAAAATTGGGGTCAAAGTTATAAAAAAAATTGACGTCTGCGGTATCAACGAACTTTTCTTTATGGTAGTTAAGGAAGCCTATTATATAGCAAGACGTTACCGTAGATATTCACACTTTTTAATACATACATATGCACATAAAGTTATAAACTGTACATAAAGCCTGAGAAAAGCCGGGCGGAACTGCTAGTATATAATAAAAACATATTTGTATACTATTATTTATAATGATTTATTATTTATAATGATTTATTATTTATCTATTGCGTGTTACTTACTCCACATAAGGATTGTATTATTAAAAAACAATTATGGCTATTTTGTCTATAAATGCTAATCCTATTAATCGTTTGCAAGATTCAAGAGAATTTTTTTTAAATGTCCACTATAGTTAGACATGCTATTACTTATTTTAAAAGTCTCAATTAAATTATTTCTCATTCTTCTCTTATTTTTCCAATTTTTCCCCTAACCGTTATAGGTATAAATTCATTAACTATTTTCAATGTCTGCAAACGTTTTTAGTCTAAAGATTACACAATGAAAAAAGGAAAAACATTCATAAATTTGTTTGAAATTAAAATATTGATCTTCAGATAACTCTTCATCCGATAATACCAAGTAAAGTGGAATGTCATACTTTTCTCAAATATTTGTTGCAGAAGAATTTCTATGGTGTTGTTTTCATGTTGCATATTTTGATTGTGTCATATTACGTTTTTCATGTTGCATATTTTGATTGTGTCATATTACGATATCAAGATGCAAACATGTAAAATGATTAAGAAGGTTATATTTATTGATCTTATTGATTTCTTTTTTTCACATTTCATCAACATGTACTGATTCTCTGTGGGCCATTGACCTGTTGTCAAAATGTCAGACTATCATTAAATATCAGCGTTGGCAAACCTCCTTGATTAAAGCTAATTAATACGTTAGAAATTCCTCATCTCATGATTGCTTCTCTTAACATCAAGATGAATGATTACGTTTGAAAAATGTTAAAGAAATTCATAGCTCCAAAGTTATTTTCTAGAGCAGTGATATCGCTATACAAGCATAACTGTGCACATTTTTACCAACATCGCACAATATATATATATATATATATATATATATATATATATATATATATATATATATATATATATATATATTCGTGCTGGGACGATTAATCGAAATCAGGAATCGGACAAATTGGAACGTTTTTGGGTATCAGACCCGGTATCGGAAAAATGTCTATTTTCCGATACCAAAAACAACTCTTAATTATCTTTTCTTATTTGATTTTGTTTAAAACAAAATCATGCACTGCTGATAGTAATAATTGATAATAAATATTTATTGATTTTAATCCATCAGTAAAGCTAAAATCTCCCTACAAGTGTGTTTTTATATTTGAGAAATTATCTGCCCATTTATAATGTGTTTATATGGTAACCGGGAAGAAATAACTACTTTACAGTTAAATATCTAGAGATTTATAAAGAATCGGAATCAGTAATTGTATCAGATTCGGGAATTTAGTGCGGAATCGGTAATTGTATTGGGATCGAGGAAAATATTGGAATTTTCCATCACTAATGTACATATATATATATATATATCCGATAGTTTCTTCAGATCATTAATTCGATTCTGGTAGTGGAAACATATGTAACTAACCAGACTAAAAAACGGTAATAACCACACTCACACACACACACACACACGCGCGCGCGCGCGTGTGTGTTAGTGTAAGAATTGAGCAGTTATGCCTGACTGCTCCTAAAACTAAAATAAAAAATGGTATGAAGCATTCTTATTATACCAGGTGTTTCATAGGAATAAAACTGTTAACTTGCTACAGCAATACTAAAATAATAAACACTTATGAGCTCCAAAACCATGAGACATAATTTCACAAACTTTAGCACGAAAAACAATAAGGATATCATGAGGGTCTCATAGCTGATCAACATTACTATTACTACTACTTCTACTACTACTACTACTACTACTACTACTACTACTAATAATAATAATAATAATAATAAGATGTTGTAAACAATGTGAGATGGAGTACTGGAACCTCTAGAAGACATTGTCACTAAAGCTAATGGCTGCCATCAGCAAACCTCAATGGTGGTCGGCTGTTATGAGAACATGAAATGATTTTTAACAGTTATCAAAAGCGGAAAATTCTGGTAATTTGGAGATACTTGTTGTCACTCAGAATATGGAACACTACCTGTTGTTGCTAGTGAGCAATCACTGATAATTACACTTGTAAGAATTCTTAGACAGTAAGTAATAATATTAAACATTTGCAGGCTTTTATAAACCATTGAATCAACTTGCACCAGTATTTTTATGTATGTTTAACCAAATCTGAACAATTTATTTATTAATTACATAACAATAACATCAGAAGAATATATGCAGATGATGTAATGAAAAAATTTAACGACTTGATTTCTTTGTAAACAAAGCATTCAATTACCTTACATGAATGTTTTATTATTCTCATAAAACTGAGATGAAAGTCTGTCCCAACATGGAAAATCATAAGTGAGTAATTAGAACTGAAATCTTAGAGCAATATTTTATGGAATGCTCAAAATAGAATGTATCTCTTGACGTAATATCATATAATAATATGGGAACATTTTTTTAATTATTTCCTTTAAAGTTATTTCTTTTTAGAGTTATGAAAATAACACTTACAATGAAACTGTATTATTTTCAAAAAATAAAACAGCTAAAAACATGAGATTTTTGTGATTCTATAACAACCGGTGACGCATATGAAGTTGGAATGGAAATCGCCCAAATTAGCATGTTCATTTCACTTTTGTATTATAGGTGTTCAATGTCAAATATGATTGCGCCTTTTCTTAGTACCAGCAGTTCGTGTCTTCCCTCTGACATATGCAATAATCAATGCGTGATTTGTCATTTAATTAAGTAATTGAATCCTATTTAAGTACCTAATATTTAGTTAAGTACCTTCTATTTATTAAGAAATATCTTATGGACAGGTCGAAACGTTTATGAGCAAAACGTTTATCCATGATCCTTAAAGTTTCAGCATTGCTCAAATGTTTTATATGCAGTGACCTTCACCTCAAAAGTATTTTAGGAAAAGGTTAATTTCTTTTTGATCTATCAAAGAAAATGTATCAAGAATTTCAGAGAAAGAATTCTTATTCTGTCTTTTTTTGCAGTAACATTTGGCAATGGCTACTTTTCTGTGAATGGATCACTAAACTTTGGCAAATCATGTGTGGAAAAATAGAAATGTCAGAATATTAAATCCTCGTTTCCGATTTACTTTGATTTTCCCTTTGATATTGGTATTCTTTGAAGCCAAACATAAATTCTTTATTTCCCTTTCTATTTTATATTCTGTTTTTTTTTTATAAATTTTTATAACTGAAAAAAAAAGAATGGGCATAGTGGATAAACAGGACTAACTTGAGAAATTGTTCATAAATATATTTTGCAATCAGTGAAGCTGGAAAATTTTAAGCTGAAAAGTGAAACTGTCTGATTAAACATTGATAACTAGTATCTTAAAAATTACATTATTAATATCTTTATATAATATTAAAAAAGCATATATAAATAGATATATATGCACACGTACGTTGAAACACTGGTTCTTGCCAAATCACCGAAGTTAAGCAATCATGAGCCTTGACTACCAGATGGGTGACCATTTGGAAAGGCTAGGCGCTGTATTTACTGCACCATCGTAAACATTTTCAAGTTGGTATCTGGGGGCACATTAATTCACTCGGAAGATGCATCCCCAGTCTTCATTAGGACATGCACCTAAGAGAAGGAAACCCTCTAATATAAAAACCTGCAGTCTGCTGTATGCTCTGTCCTCTAGTAGTCATCTGCACCAACAAAATTAGCAGTAATACCAATACTTCACAAAACCTTCATCATTGTAAACAAATCCATACCTGTGGATTTCCGACCAGCTTAGTTGTGGTGGTGGAACCTCATACGTCAAAATATACAGGAAAACATATGGGAGAGAAAGAGAAGGGGGCAGAGGGATTTTCCGACAAAGAAGAAACTTCTGCACAAATTTCTCTTCCTTTATGAGCATTTATAAAGGCACCTTAGACCTTTTTGCAATTATTGAAGGCACTAACAACTTATACACAAATGTTTTTTCTAGCTTTTCTAAAAACTATCCTAGTATAATCATACTAAACCATCAATGATACGTGCACCTCAATATTTTCACGTATTCTATATTTCGTTGTATTTGCAAATTAAACTAGAAATGGTGGGAGGACAAAACACCGGGAATGTAAAAGCCGTCAGTTTTTAAATTTTATCTTTCATTTTGACATAAAATATTAAATATTTACATTGTTTCTTAATAATGGAAAACGTGTTAGAAAGATTGTATATAAGAGTATTTTTTAATCTTCAAATCTAATATACGTTTCAGATATTATAATAAATGTATTTTAAAATATCTATCGATTAAGGGCACTAAATATATACACAAATATACTATGTTCTAGTGTTGACCTAGCAGGAGATGGATCTATTAGTAAGTATTGAACCTCACGTATTCTCAAATGAAGCTGCAACAAAGACACTGAATAAGAGTATATAGTTTATTAACATCATTAAGTTTTAAGTTCATGTAGGAGCTGTTTAATAAGAAAAGTGGAATAAAATGTTTCATTTTTGTCATGCGAATATAAAGTGACACTGCTAACATCAGAGTTCGAACTTAAAAATGGATGATCACCAATTATTATAAATAAACACAAAGGACTACTTACTGAGTGTATTCCTTACGGTTTTAACTATTATATTAACGCAAATATTAAA
Source organism: Euprymna scolopes (assembly GCF_053919585.1). NCBI lineage: Eukaryota > Metazoa > Mollusca > Cephalopoda > Sepiida > Sepiolidae > Euprymna > Euprymna scolopes. The sequence goes on along the minus strand of NC_136493.1, from coordinate 62,821,450 downwards.
GCCAAGTCTCACCTGTTTTAAGGCAATTCAGTAGAATTAGCACAGGGTGCGAAAGAAATACATCCCACATTTCAAACGATCACTTATGCATTGCTAATTATCTTATGCAAATATAAATGTTCTTTTTAATGACTTGGCATTTTCTTTAAAATATCTTCCTTACCAAATATGTTTCAACTAGTGCACATCGCGCTTTCGCTGTAGGGACGTTTTTGAAGAATTGGGAATCTAATTGCAGCACAGAGAGTTTTACGAGCTTATTACATGGTCAGAATGATACTGTTCTGGATCAAAAATTAATACTGCTATAGATTGAACATTTCAGAGCTCACGTCCAGAGCTTAAAAGTGCTTGAATACCAGATAGTGTGAAACTTCTTTTTTTTTTAATTCGGTTTCCTATAAGTTCAGCAAACTTGCTTTGAGATAGGAATAGTCAGAATTTTCTGATGATTGTTGCATCTTTCCAGATGATCGCCGTCATATTCTCCTCATTTCGTCATCCATGCTATCTTAGATGACTCTGCAGTCCTGCTGCAGATTTGCACATCTTGAAGCAGATGTGACATACAAATTGAGCAATTTCCACTGAGTTGACTTCTTCTGAAGGTTGAAGGGTATTCCTATGAACAATCACGTCTTCTCAAGCAAGCAGCAGACTTACAAACTTTGTTTCGTCTGGATCGGACTAATAGGCAAAAAGTTGGCCTGAATAGGAGTTTTGCGTGACTTAAGGTGGTTGATGTAGCCAGCTGTTGACAGAAGCACTTGTTCACAAGTGTCACATTTCCAGCTCTTTGTGTGACAGTATAGACCATCAATTAAACCTTTGCGAAGCTCTCACTTCAGATTGCTGTGAGCCTGGTTACTTTTCTCTAGAGCATCACAACTTCCACTTAAAAGATTTCGCCACTTCGGCCTTGTCAGAATAAGTTCTTCCCATGTGTCGATGTTGATTTTCAGGACTTTCAAATTGTTCTTTGTACAGTTCCTGAATCTCTTCCTGAGCTTATGTTGAGGGCGCTTGTCATTTTCCAGCTCCCCATAAAAAAATTGTTTCGGCAGCCTACAATCTCTCATTTGAACCACGTGGCCCACATGTAAGATCTGATTACAAGGCTCTCAACACTAGAACAACATGCTCTTACAAGGACTTCAGTATCGGGTACTTGTGCTTGTCACAATGTTTAATTTACATCTCAAGCGTTTTTGGTGAAATCGTTCAAGCCATTTAATGTGTCATTGATGTCTCCGATGAATACAACAGTGTGGTTAGCACACAGGTCTTCTAAACGCAGATCCCTCTCCTGTCTGTGATGTCACGGTCAAACCACTGTTTATTTTCTAACTTTGCAAAAGCTACAATGACCTTCTGAATTCGTCCGTGGATTTCGGTGTCAAGAGAGCTATCCATTGACAGAGAACTACCAAGGTAGACAAACGAATCGACTACTCCTAGCCTTGCACCACAGACCATGATGTTCGGCTCTGCATATGACTGACCTGGTGCAGAATTTTATATTATAGTCAGAACATACTGATCTGAATTTTCAGTCATTACAAATTAATTACTCAAAAACTGAATGAATGCGACTGGGAAGATGACATGTCATATTCTGATGCTGTAATTCTAAATGACTTTTTGATTGATGGAAATCTTCAGAAACTTCGACAAATAGGGGTAAGAATGTAATTTTAAAAGCAAATGAAAAAAAACAACTTTTGTTTAAACCATAGTAACATTAACTCTTCTTAAATTTTGTTTCTTCTTCATATTCTTTACGTTTTAAGTGTTGTTAGAATTTCTGCTTTATTTGCAAGTTGATAACGAACTAAAATTACATGAGAATTATTAAAACATACGAGAGTAAAACTTCAGGAAACAAAAATTTTCAGAGGCAGGAGCGGATGACAAAATTCAAATTTGACGAAACGTTAAGATATTGACTATTTGAAGAACATTAATATTTCATTCATTGTTTTTGGCAAAGTTTCATTATTTAAAAATGAATGATGAAACTAATTAGTTTTAAGCAACTAATTTTAGATGTCTAAAATATGTATTTATAGTTGATAAACTCATATTTTAAGAATAATTTACATGTAAACTTTTTATACATTTTTGGAATGCTGTTCACATTTGAATCTTGATTAATTTTTTTCAAAATTTTACTTTTTAAATATGGAGTCAGTTGAAATAATATGAATGTTTTAGTGCCATTCTTGAAAATAGTCGAATCATTTGCTGATTAATTCTGATGATCAGTTTGTGTCTAAATTCTATGTAATCGTTACAAATTGATAAAGGGGAATTGTGGCACATGAATAACAAAAAATATTTGTGTTGTTATTTACAGCAGTGTTTAATCCCTAATATGAAACAAAATAAGGTTAGTAAAAGCATGTTTGTATATTGTCAATTAAATACAGGTTGATCAAGTGAACTATCTGCATAATTTAGCAAAAATAAATCACAGCTAAAAGATCACAGAAAAAGTCACATCAAAAGAAAAAGCAAAATTTAATTGTTTACCGTACTTTAATAAATTTTGTCCGACTTGAAGTATTTGTTTGAATAATTTCATTTTTTCCTCACCAAAGTTGAGAATTGATCTATGACTTTATCATTGATCTTTTAAGCACTCAATGCAAATAAAACAGCTAAAATACTGATTATAAACATTATATCTTCAGGAACTTATCTAAAAAAAAAGTTAATATTAAGTCAACACTTACCAAGATGATTAAAAACAAAATAATCTAGATAGAAAGTGAAATCACGAAGTTAAAATCATTTTTATTAATTTTAGTTCTTTCTTCGTTCAGAAATCTACATAAACATGGGTAGAGGCATCTCCCAGCGAAAATGCGTCACTCAGCTCTATCCCATCAAGTAAAAACATTTGGGAAAATCTCCGCGTGATACCAAGCTGTGTATTGGCTAATGATCCTTATATTCCCTAAGTGTTAGTGGTAGGTTAGTAAGCAGCAGCAAATGAAAATCCTGAGAGAAAGTTATATTTTATAGAGTCTTTCTTTTTTGTTTTTATTTTGTTTTTGTAAAAATCAACCAAATATCGAAGACAAAAGAAAGAATAATAGAAATCACGATAAGGAGAAATGAGAGTCACTCAAAGTTGTTGATCATAAGACGCAATGTGGAAACACAAGGTTCTTGTGGCTGCAAAAAGAAATACGCGCCAACGCATGGGCTGATGTGCGCCACGTTTAAAGTCATTCAAAGTTCAAATTACAATTTCAGAAGAAAAGAACAATCCAACAAGCTTTTCAAACAACTGATAAAAATATCACAATTAAAGATAATTTCTTCATCAACGTTTTCCCTGATGGTATAAAGTCTTCAGATGTTCGATTCTAAAATACATTTTTTTTACTTACGTTTTCACCTCAAGCAAAGCACGTTGCCACTTTGATGTAGGGGGCTACTATCAGGGACACAAGCAACAGGGGTACTATGTAGGGAGTTGGGCAACAAGATGTCGGTTCACGTTACACTTGGACTTGTGCATGTCAGTACAGTTAGAGAAGCAGGGGCCCGGAAGGGAATTCCAAAGTCTAGCGGTTCTGGGGAAGAAACTACTGGAGTAGAAGTCTTTCTTACATCTAGGGATCTCTACTGTGAAGGGGTGGGATTTTATTGCTTGTTGGAGGTATTTATGTCGATGGGGTACAAGTGCTTGTAGTTCATCAAAGCATTCACCATAAAAGTACTTGTAGAACAGGCAGAGTGATGCAACATTTCGTCGATGGGACAGAGGCTGATGCTTAGATGACAGTTCAGGACCTATCAGATTGGCGACTCTCTTTTGAACCTTGTCTTAGAGCGAGAGACTAGTAGCAGGTGCACCAGCCCAAATATGACAACAATACTCCGTACATAGGCGAATGGTGGCCTTATAGAGGTACAGGATACTTTTGGGCGTTAGTAGCTTCCTAGCACGGTAGAGAGTACCTACCTTCTTCGCAGCAGTCCTGGCAATACGCTTAATGTAATTGGTCCAACTCATGTTTTCTGTGAACGTTAGGCCGAGGAGTGAAAAGTTATACTTTCAGATAAAGAGTCTTTGGCCATTGCTATTGGTGGTAGAGAAGGTTTCTTGTAATTATTGAAGGATACAAGGTTAGTCTTGGCAGCATTGAATGTGACCATCCATTTTTGTCCCCATTCCACTATAGATTGAAGGTCATCCTCTAGTGTTTTTGCCATTTCTTTATATATGTTTTCATTTGTTTTCCTGTCGTGTCTGTTATAGAGCATGGTGTCATCAGCATATATACCCATCTCACAGATAATTTTGTCAGGGAGGTCATTTATGAATATTAGGAATAATAGAGGTCCAAAGATAGACCCTTGAGGCACTCCTGCATTTATATCATATTGTTTAGATGTAAGACCGTCGAGGACAACCTGGATTTTTCACTTATCTATGAAGGATTTAATTATGTTAAGTATTCTTCCATTGATACCATATGATCTGATTTTCCTGAGAAGACCTTCATGCCATACCCTGTCAAAAGCCTTAGATATATCTAGAGCTACCACTCTACCCTTCCCCGCTTTGTCCAGTGAATGGTATATACGTTCAGAGATTACAGTTAGGATATCTGCTGTGGAACGGGCTTGCCTAAATCCATATCATTGGTCACGCAGAAGTTTAGCATATGTAAGGTGATGGACTAGAGCTTGGCTAATTATGGTCTCAAATATTTTAGCGAAAAGTGGAAGGAGGCTAATGGGGCGATAATTTACTGGGTCCGTTCTTTCGCCAGAATTCTTGAAAACTGGTACCGCAGAAGTAGTTTTCCAGCAGGCAGGAAAGCAAGATTCATTAAGGAATTTATTGTAAAGTTTTGAGAGAACTGGAGGTACTTCGGCAGAGCACTTTTTTAATAGCACAGCTGGGATGAGATCAGGTCCAAATGCTTTTGCAGTGTCAAGATTTCTTATGATAGCACGCACCTGAGCAGGGGTGATTTTCAGATCGTCTAGTGTGGCGTCTGTCTGCAAAGAAAAGTCAGGGAGAGGGTGGTTAGCAGAGTCCAGTGTGGAGTTGGAGGCAAAGCGACTGGCAAGCATGTTAGCCTTCTCAGTTGCTGAGCAAACAACCTCAGGATTGTTGGATAGTGGGGGAATTGTCGATTGCCCATTATTTACTACACTGTTGTAGATTTTCCAGAAGTCACGGGTTCCTAATTTCTGTACTTTGATGTGTTTTTTGGTGGTTTCAGTAAATTCTCATTGGCTGTCGCTATTTATTTCGTACAGTTACTTCTGGCTTATATATACTTCTGTCTGTTTGAACTGGACTTATGTCAGTTAAATCTGCAGTATGTATGCTGCCTTTGCGCTATTGCAGCTGCACAAGTAGAAGTAAACCATTGGGGAGAGTGGGGCTTGCTATAAAATTTGTGCATGGGGACGTGTGCTTCAATTGCCATTTTGAACCATTCAGTGATCTCATTTGCGCACTGTTCAGCAGAAAGTGAAATGATATTTCGCCATGGGGTGTCTCTGATGAGTTCCCTGATGGCTTCCCAGTCAGCCTTTTAATAATATCTTGTTGTTTTGAGCAATGGCTCTTCAGTTTTGGCATAATAACATAGTGACTTCCTTGAATGTGTTGGGTCCACGATGCTCGAATAATATAGCCTTATGCCTTCCTTGAATCTGTTGAATTCATGAATCTCGGTTATTATGGCCTATTCCTTCCTTGGGTATATGGAATTCATGATGTTTGAATAATATGTTGAATCTGTTGACCTCAAAGGATAATCCTATGTTGCATCTTGTCCTCCTGGAGAGACATGCACACTGCGACAAATGTTTCCTCTGTTCCATTCATATCTTTCAAAGATAAGATCGTCTCCAATTTATAGTCGGCTTTTAATCTCTTATGAGGAAATGATTTGTATCATGTCTTACTGAGACGATTAGAAAAGTTGGTTTTGCGTTCAGTGTATATTATTATATAACCATATTCATTATAATTTTATTTTTTGTTACAGTTTTATATTTTTATGCAAATTCAGTTTTGAGGAATGGGCCGAAGGTATATAAGTACAGTTGAAATAAATTTTGGCAAATGTATATTGTTGAATCCTATCCCTCAAGGCACACCGGATGTTTCACTTAGAATCAATGAAACAAACAGTTAAACTTTATTATAGTCTTTAAAAAATAACATAAAAAAATATTAAAATGAAATATTTGCTGACTTGAAACAAGAACATAAGGCAATGTCCGAAAATCTAGTGAACTTGAAAACAATTATTATTTAAAACAATATAAATTATTATTTAAAACAATATAAATTATTATTTAAAACAATATAAATTATTATTTAAAACAACATAAATTATTATTAAAAACAATATCAATTATTATTTAAAACAATATCAATTATTATTTAAAACAATATAAATTATTAGGTACTCCTGCAGTATTTTACCCACCGATTTCACGATCTTAGCCGAGCGTTGATCGACATCCGTCGGAAAACGCCGGAACATGGCGAGCGGTACGATACTCTATCAGCCAATCAGGGCGCTTCAAACGAACGCGCAGCAGACGAATAATTTTCATTGAAATTACACACATAGCGTTTCATTTCAGTTATTTTATTGTTCAAAGTAAAAATACACAGCCTTTCATTTTAGCTATTTAATTTAGCGATAAAAAAAGGAAGAAATATGAACCTAGGACTGCTGGAAACAACCTTGCACTCCACTGAAGCCGTCGTCGAGTTTTGCCAGGAGAGAAAATTAATTCCAACATCGGTCGCCTGCCCAAAATGCCAGACACAGTGTGAATTTAAAAAAAGGGACCAAGTAAAAGACGGCTTTGCGTGGAGGTGTAGGAATACACGTTCTCGAAAATGGATTTCGCTGCGACACCGGACGTTTTTCATGGCCTCCATGCTGACCATAAAAGTGATACTAAAACTGATATATCTGTGGGCCTTTGAGTTGGCTACAGAGAAGAACGTCCGCCGGGAATGTGGGATATCCTCATCTCATACTATAACCGACTGGAAGAACTTCCTACGGGACGTCTGCCTAGATTATTTACGCAGGCATCCTAGGCAGATCGGAGGCCCAGGCCACACAGTGGAGATAGACGAGTCTGTCTTCAACCGATGCAAACATAACGTCGGCGGACTCTGGGTTTTCGGTAGCTATGACCCCGCTGAGAAGGAGGGTTTCTTGGTAACGGTACCTAATAGAAACGCTGAAACCCTCCTTCCAATAATTAAAAAATATATCTTGCCGGGGACAACGGTCGTGTCCACTGTTGGAGAGCCTATAACAGAGTAGGGAGCGAAGGGTTTTCACATCTAACTGTAAACCATAGTCTCCATTTCGTGGATCCAATTACGAAGGCGACCACAAATCACGTCGTGGAAAGAAGCCAAACAGAGAAACAAGCGAGAATGCGGTACCAACCGGGAGCTGTTGGAAACATATTTATGCGAATTTATGTGGAGACAAAAATTTGGACACAACCCTTTTGTCTCCATAATAAATCAAATCGCGGAAGGCTACCCGGTTGGGAAGGAGCTTCTTTCCACATCCTCTGAAAACCCTTTGCTCCCTACTTTGCCTCTCCAGTCAGTAGAAAATCTTCCATTCGGAACTAAAGATAAACACTAAACAGTAATTGTTGTCCCCCCCCCCTACAAACATTACTGAAAAAAAAAAAAACATTGTTGTTACTGTTTAATAACGTTTTGTTAAAAACAAACAAAAAAAAAACATTGAAGTGTTTATTACTGTTGCTTACCCCCTCCCCCTCCAAAAAAAAAAGCTATCGGAAAACAAAATGAACCAAAAAAAAAAAAATATTCAACAAAATAAATTTATTTTACTTTAAAAAAACTTACGGTAAGTGTTTGTGATTTATTTTATCCAAATTTTTTGTATTAATTTTATCCATTTTGTTGTGTGTGTAATATCTTTTCCTTGTAATGTTGTTGCTATTCATTCACATACTTTTAGCGTTCTTGCACCGTAGCTCCGAATTCTCGGCTTTCGTCGGCGTTAACGCCGAAAGCGTTCGTCAACGCTCGGCTAAGATCGTGAAATCGGTGGGTAAAATACTGCAGGAGTACCAATTATTATTTAAAACAATATCAATTATTATTTAAAACAATATAAATTATTATGAGAAAAACATAACTGCTAAGAAATGAGTGAAGACGCTTTGGTTTGTGGCATATCAATCTTTGATTGATTTGATGTCAAAACATACAATTAATTCAAGATAAACGTAAGGATGTTTATATGTGTACAGTCACAGGCACAAGACTAACTTGCTGAAAACGTCACAGCTAAATTTATCTTTCCTTGCTTTTCCTACATTTTATTGTTTCTTTTTTGCTGTCCACATGCTAACTTTATCAGTCCATCCAGTTGTGGATTATATAACTAAACTAAACACAGTTTTCATTGTGTCAACATCAACTCTAGGAGTCATAAAACCTACTTTGCCCAGACCAAGGTGTAATATCTGTTCTAATGCTCATCTCTTTCACGTGTTGACGTTCAGTAAAAAAGAAGTTTATTTAGACTGAAGTAAGTTCTATTTTGTCCAAATCCAGAGTTTCCCTTCATGGAAACCTGGATTTTATTCATATCAAAAAACGGCTTAACTTTGTCCTCGCAGAAGAAAAAGCAAATTTAGAGATATTTACTTCCAACATATATGCTTACAACTGAAATCGATATAAAAATAAGATATTAAAAACTTGAAGCAATAAAATATTTTACCAAAATGACTGAATTCGACCCCCAAAGTGGTTGATATGCCATAAACAAGATGAACAATGCAAATCATTTATTGGGTCATTATTTGTCATTCAACTGCACAGAAAGTTATTTTAGAACATTTTATTTTCTACTTTGTGTATTTACTGGTTGAAATTTACACAAAGATTTCTTTGTTTACAGTGTCACTTTCATTGTTATTTTCTTATTCTGAATTGCATCATTAATTCTTGGTAGACGTGGCTATTTCCTGTACCATGAATTACTGACCTTTAACAGTAAACATAACCTTCCCATGATGTAAAAGTGTACTAACTTAAAAACCCTGTAGTCCTGCTTTTGACAACGACAGCAATCTTTTCTTTCTTCTCTGATGAAATATGGAGAGACAAAGGCAAGGAGAGGCAAAAGATAAAGGAGTAAAATACCGAGGAAGGATTGGGGAAGGATAAAAGAAGATATGAACTGGCATGATCATGAGACATGTCGAGGAAATAATAACATGAACGAACAACAGAGAGAAAGACAGAAAAAGAGAAAAGAGCAAAGAAAAAAAATGAGAAGGAAAACCGTGACTGAAATTATAGAAGTAAGAATAAAATAGTAAGAATAGAAGATTAAGAGAGAAAGAGAGATAAAATTATAATATGAATTAGCAATACAGAACATGAGAGAGGAGGATAGTTACTGTTAATCTATAATATAAATCTCACCTGTCTGTTTAAATGTATGTATGTATGTATGTATGTATGTATTTCTATCTAAATCTTTTGACAGATGCAACGAATTTTCACGAGACCGGTATTGCATTGAAGCACAAACCTTCGAACGACAAATAACGAAAAATTGGCAAAAAACATTAATTTTTTCCCCTGTAGCTGGATACTTTTCAACAGGGAGGGGTCGCTTTTTTCGCTGATATTTTCAAAAGGCATTCCCTTTTTTTCGATTGACTAGCCTTAATTTAAACCTTCGTTACTTCCGTTTTGGCGGTGGATGCAACGGTAAAGCGTCATTTCTTTTCATGTTCTTTGCCTCTTTTGCGGTGCGGGTTCGAGCCTGCCTGCCTACTGCCATTTAAAAAAAAATTATTTGCTCAACACACACCTCCAAACACCCAGGCAATGCCGCGCACCCAGGCTTGTATATATATATATATATATATATATATATATATATATATATATATATATATATATATATATATATATATAGCTTAGAGCGTTAGAGGAAAAGAGCAAGCTCAATTCTATGAGAGGAGACTTATCTGGCCATTATAAAGCTCAACAAGTATCAATGGAGCTTATATATGAAGACAATAGGAGTTCATCTATTCAATAAGGGAATACAATCGATTAGTTGGGGGATATTCACCAACTAATCGATTGTATTCCCTTATTGAATAGATGAACCAATCTATATCCACCAATATATAGTTCTGTGTCTTCATTTCCAACTCCTATTGTCTTCATATATATATATATATATATATATATATATATATATATATATATATATATATATCGAGAAAGTTAGAGAGAGAGAGAGAGAAAAAGAGAGAGATAGAGGATGGATAGAGAGAAGGATATCATATTGTGAAATCAGAAAGAATAAGAATTAACCATAAAGTGCAAAAATATAGTGAAAGAATGGTTTGTGTTTTGTTTTCTGCAAGCAGAGCTCTTGCCAGATAAGATGAAAAGGAAGCGAGATGAAATACAGGAAATAACGCATGCAAAGATAATTTAGTTCGGCTCCAAGATTTGGAAGTAGAAAATAGATTTTCCCAACTTTTAACACTGAGTGAGAATCAAAGACATGATCAAATGGAATGGAGCAGATGAGGCATATGCCTCAAAATATTTATGAGCCTAATTTTAAGAGTAGCAACTTTGGCACAGATAGGATTTCTTCAAACACCTTTACAAAAACTTAGCAGTCAATAAAAAATTTAAATATTAGCAATTTTCAACTTTGTGTTTTGACCATGTGTCCATTTTGATGTTTTTGGGAGCAGAAGTTGCCAAGGAATTGGTTGGAGGTTAAAAGTTAGTAGTTGTAAAAATGGTACTAAATAAACTTATTTAGGAGAATTTCTTAATTAGGTTGCTAGTTCACCGAGTTAATTCTTGATGAAAGCCAGAGTCACAGAAATAAAGACACTTTTGCAAGCTTTAATATAAGACGAACCCTACATGTACTTATAATTCACCTCATCAGTAGGTTAATGCACTAGTAATAACCTGCTAATTGATACGTTTACCAACTCACCTTTCAAACTTCACAAAAAAATATACAGATGTAAGAGAAAAGGAAAAGTATATGAGTGATTGAACAGAAAGAAATTATACACATAAAAACTATGGGAAAACAAAACTTAAATGATAGGATCAAAATGCAAAATGAGACTAGCAAGTAGAGAAAATATCTTAAAATAAAATAATAAACCTACTGAATAGCTTATTCGAATTAAACATTATGAAGAGTGTCTAACTGCCCCACCCAATCAGAATTATGAAACTGATTCCACATGTTGCTTTCTTTCGAAATTATTTAAAAAAAAAAATAAAATAAAAGGTTAATTAAGCAAAACAAAAGTTAAAATAACATATTTTAAAGAGTTGTTTCTCTTTTATCTATTTCTTTTAGAAATTTTGTTAATGTATTGCTTAAAATAAAATAATATTTATTATGAAATATAATAATTATCATCATAAGAAATTCATTATTTTTGCATTTGACATTTTGTTGTTGCAATACTTAGAAGAAATGGTTTAATAACAAATACTGTCCAATGGAAGCAAGAATGTTCTCGCTTCTTTGAATAAAAGCGCAAACATCTCAGGAATCAGTCAGTGAGTGCAGTGAAGTAAGCATAAGCTAAAGTAGATGAGAAAATAAGAGAATCGTTTGAGATTTAGAATGAGAAATATAAAAGGTACACGAGTGCTTTGGTAAACATCTTTACGTCAAATAGTTGATGAGTTGAAGGAGGGGTTCCTTCCCTATTACTTGCCTCCAAACGAGAACAGAGATAGACACAAATTCGATTTTTACTATGGGGAAAATCCAGCCCCCACCCCAAGGATATTTTAGCTATTCATTATGCCAACCATGTATTTCCCGCGGATTGGTTTTGAAGATATTTAATACTAACCAGGAAATCAAGTGATCAGGAATACCACCAAAATATCGAGTATTAAGTTGGTGCAAAAACAATATCATTTTCTCGCTTACATTTATATATGATTTCTGAATTAATTCATTGATATATATATAGCCATGTTATGTATTGAAGCCAATCCTTGCAAAATCACACGAGAAATTGCTGTTAAACTCGAGGTCAACCACTCAACAGTCGTTCGCCATTTAAAGCAAATGGGGAAGTCAAAAAAGTTGGATGAATGGGTGCCGTATGAATTGAACGATAATCCAAAAAATCGTCTTTTGAGGTGGTTTCTATGCTCTTTCTGTGCAACAGAAACGACCCATTTTTTGAACAGATTGCGATATGTGATGAGAAGTGGATCCTCTACAGCAACCAGTGACATTCATCATAGTAGTTGGATATTGGAGAAAATCCACAACACTTCACGAAGCCAAAATTGCACCAAAATAAGGTTATGGCGACTGTCTGCAGCTGGTCTCATCCATCACAGCTTCTTGAATCCGGGAGAAACGATTATGGCAGAGAAGTACTGCGAACAAATTGATGAAATACACGTATGTGCCCGAGATTGGTCAATATGAAGGGACCAATTCTCCTCCATGACAACACTTTCCCACATGTTGCTCAACTGACCCTGCAAAAGCTGAGCAAATTGGGCTATGAGACTCTGCCTCATCCGTCATATTCACCGTTCGGTGAATATGACGGATGAGGCAGAGTCTCATAGCCCAATTTGCTCAGCTTTTTGGATGAGGCAGAGTCTCATAGGATGAGGCAGAGTCTCATAGGATGAGGCAGAGTCTCTTGGCCACCGATTATCACTTTTTCAAAGCATCTCGACAATTTCCTGTGCGAAAAATGCTTCAAAAGCCAAAATGATGCCCAACCGGCCTCCAATGACTTCATTATTTCCAGAAGTCCGGATTTTTGTGCTAATGAGATAAATAAACTTGTTTCTCATTGGCAAAAATGTGTCGATTCTAATGGTTCTTATTTTGATTAATGCAGCTTATTATGAAAGGAGTTATGATCTTTTGAAGTTGAACATCAAAAAAACATTATTTTTGCCCCAACCTATTACTTAAAGAAATGCACATACACCCACACATATTATCATGAATATATTGTGCTTTGGCCAACATATTCATGATATAACAATGTATCTTTGTTAGCATTTAACAGTTTTGGAATATGGAAAAGCATGTGTGCACTGACAAAGTTTGAGTGTAATTTTAGTTTGAACTTGCATTTTTATATAAAGGAAAAATGTTTTAATGAAATTACTGGATTAAAAAAACATTTTGCAGTATTTCTAAGTGTTTCTTTTAATTGATGAGAAAATAATAGAAATTTAATTAAGATTAAATCAAATTTGGATCAAGAAATCCAACATTCGTGACTTTTTGGTGTAAGAGAATATTTGTTTTATACAAATCAAATCGCAGATAGAAACACAACTCCAATAAAACAGCAATCACTAAATAACAATTGAAAACAAACTTTCAATTTCGTTTTTACTTGCATTTTAACGTAACAATAAATTGCCAACTTAGGCATGCGTGTAAATTACATGATTGTTAAAGATTTTTAAACTAAACCATACAAAAGGCTGATTTGCATTACAAGAATAAATGCAGCAGATCAGAAACAAATGACATCACCCTGAGTATGGATGGTATAAATCGCAGTGTAACAGGAGGGAGGGAGCAGCACAAATTATACTGTATCATTTTAACTCCAACCTCACAATAATTAGATCTAGATTTTATTATAGGGAAATTGACAACCCCACAACAATTAGATCTAGATTTTATTATATGGAAATTGACAACCTCACAACAATTAGATCTAGATTTTATTATAGGGAAATTGACAACCCCACAACAATGAGATCTAGATTTTATTATAGGGAAATTGACAACCCCACAACAATGAGATCTAGATTTTATTATAGGGAAATTGACAACCCCACAACAATGAGATCTAGATTTTATTATAGGGAAATTGACAACCCCACAACAATGAGATCTAGATTTTATTATAGGGAAATTGACAACCGCACAACAATTAGATGTAGATTTTATTATAGGGAAATTGACAACCCCACAACTATTAGACCTAGATTTTATTATCGGGAAATTGCAACTCCACAACAATTAGATCTAAATGTTTTTATAAGGAAATTGACAACCCCACAACAATTAGATCTAAATGTTTTTTATAGAGAAATTGACAACCCCACAAAAATTAGATCTAGATTTTATTAGGGGGAAATTGACAACCCCACAACAATTAGATCTTAATGTTTTTTATAAGGAAATAAAAACCCCGCAACAATTAGATCTAAATTTTACTATAAGGAAATTGACAACCCCACAATAATTAGGTCTAAATTTGACTATATGGAGATTGACAATCCTACAACAATTAGATCTAGATTTTATTATAAGAACATCGACAACCTCACAACAATTAGATCTTAATGTTTTTGATAGGGAAACTGAAAACGTCACAACAATTAGATCTAGATTTTATCATAGAGAAATTGACAACCCAGCAACAATTAGATTTTGGTAGTTGGTTGGTAATTTTTGCTTTACAGCATATTAACCCTTTTGAGTTAATTTAATGCCGAATCCAGTGATTTTGAAGGAAAATATTTTTAATAGAATACATTTTTTTTTTTTTTTTTGCTAGTCGGTTTCTATTTAACCCATAGTTAGGACCCTCACAGGTACTACCACTCTATGTCAGGGATGACCTGGGAGCAATGGCAATTAAGGGGTGGCACCACACTTCCCAAAGCCCGCAAGCTGGGCCTCACCATTCGATATAGTTTTAGGTTATATCCAGGACTACAGCAATTAGATCTAAATGTTTTATCATAGGGAAATTGATAACATCACACCAATTAGATCTAAATGTTTTATTATAGGGAAATTGACAACGAACCACCAATTATTGGTTCATTTGTTTTCACTTGAAGAAAACAAAATTTTCCCATTTTCTGTCGTTCGAGTTAGTTGTAGGAATTTTCAATCATTCCCAACTTTTGTCACATCCTCCTTTGCTGAATTCATGACACATTTTACTTATGTTCTCCTTAAGAAAATTGCATATTTATTTGGTAATAATTATGAATTACGAAATGTGTATGTTCTTATAAAATAAAAAATGAGACTGAGAGATCGCCACAAAGTATTATTTGTAGCCTCTTCGCAAGTAAATCTGGTGGTAGTTGAAGTGAGCTGGGTTTTTTTATCCTTCCCTGAACAGGAACAAACCATACTATCCTTAAAATTGATTGAAAGCTTTTGTTAATTAAATGCAATTCATTTAATTGACAAAGGCTTTCAATCAAGTGGTGAGGGAAATTGATTAAATTTTACAAAATCTAAAGGAAATATTTGTCATGAAAGTGATTTCAAGTATACTACAGAAGTACATTTCACTGGCTGCATGCAACTTGTGGGTTGTGTGTTTGAAAGCACGGTTTCAGCCCTTTTATTTTTGCTTTTATTTAGTTTCGTTTTTTATATACATTTTCTTGAATGAAACTCATAGGCGTTTTCCATATTATCAAGCAGTTAGATTTATGATAGGGTGTTTCTACAGTTTTACAATATTTTGGTGGCGTATTTGCTTTTGTCAACGTCATGAAGTTAAGATACAGAACTGTTTGATACTCTCCAAGTGCTACTCACTGGATAAACCTCTTTTTTGCTTAGAACACAACCATGGAATCCAAGATAGTCGAAATTCTGGCAATCCAAACAAAATTGTTAATCATCTTGTTACTTTAATCTTAGCAACTGTGTCTCCAGCTTTTCACACAGAAACACTTTGTGGGGTACTCTCACACGATTTTCTCTCAGTTCTAACTTGTAAAGAATAAGACGACAAATCACAACGTGTCAGTACATCAATTACCACAAAACTACCAATCATAATTTGTAAATTACATGGCTTAAACAACTAACGTACACATCCTTCGCTTTATAATACAGCCCAGATGTGCACGTACATAATTAAATATATGTTCATTCACACTGTTACAAAAAAAAAGTCAGATTTTCTATGGGGATTTTCTAACTCAGGATAAAATCAGTTTGATTCGTGAACGGAAGCAAATAGCAAGTCAGGCAATCACCTCAGATTTACACTGTTACTTAAAATGAATTTGGAAAGAAATAATCCACCCCATAATAAAAGCTTAACGAAAAATAATCATTTATAGATGAAAAATTAAATTAATGACGTAATTCTATGGTTTAATATGAATATTTTAATAATATATTTAGATAAATACTTACTAAATACTCAGTGTGAAGCATTTTTTTTGCTTTTATCATTTTTGTACACTTTTGACTCACAATACCGAGTTCAAATCTTACTGGATCTACTAAGTGTTATTTATGTACTAATAACTTTCAGAAACTGGACTCATCATATCATGAATCAATTTATTGTGTTTTGATATTAAATAAACAAAATATAGTTGATATGCCATTAAGCAAAAACAACTTCCTCTACTTCAATCTATCTTAAAATATTAAAATTTATTTTTATTTATATTTTTTCTATGCTCATATTTAATTATGTTTTTATTTTATTTAATCAATTTTCACTCCAAACAAGTCACAGTACTACTTTGAAGTAGGGGCTACTATCGGAGACATAAGTTGCAGGGGCATTATGAAGGGAGATGAGTAGCAAGATGTTTGTTCACATTACACTTGAACTTCTGCATATCAGTACAGTTGGGAAAGCAGGAACCCGGAAGGGAATTCCAAAGTCTTGCAGTTCTGGGGAAGAAACTTATTGGAGTAAAAGGCTTTCTTACACCTAGAGATCTCTACTGTAAAGGGGTGGGACAGTTGCTTGTCAGGTTTGTCGGGGGTAGTCACGTCGAGGAGGTACAAGTGATTGTAGTTCGTCAAAGCATTCACCATTAAAGTACTTGTAGAACAAGCAGAGGGATGCAACATTTCGTCGATGGCACAGAGGCTGAAGCTTAGATGACAGTTCAGGATCTATCAGATTGGCTACTCTCTTTTGAACCCTATCCAAGAGTGAGAGACAAGCAGCAGATGCACCAGCCCAAATGTAACAACAATACATGGGCGAATGGTGGCCTTATAGAGGTACTTTGAGGCATAAGTAGTTTTCTAGCACGATAGAGAGAGCCCAGCTTCTTTGTAGCAGCCTTGGTAATGCTCTCGATGTATCTATTCCAGTTCATGTTCCCTATAAACGTTAGGCCGAGGAGTTTAAAGGAAGTACTTTTCATATTGTTTAGATGTACGACGGTCGAGGTCAACTTGGATTTTTTTCGTACTTAAGAAGGAAACGTCTTTCATTATTTTGATCCAAATCCGGGTAGTTTCCAAAATCTAATGAGCACGACCTCATCTAACGATGCTTTCCTTAGCATACACAACTATGTAATCTTCTACACACGTGGTGCATTTAAAGATATCTTTCAATCATCAAAGTTTGAGTGAATATCAATTCAACAAATATGTGAAGATCAAAACATGACTTCTTCAGCTGGTACCAGATGAAACTGTGACTAGTAAACATAACCTCCTTTACAGAAGTAATAAAATCACAACATTGTGGCACACTTTATTGCTATATGAAATGTGAGCTTGGGAAGTTGCATAAAAATAACCTCGTCTTGTTATTAGGAGAGAAGAAAAGAATAGCTGCAAGTTTGATTGAACATTTTTGTATCATAAATAAAATCCATCAGTTTCTTTCAGCGAGAGGATAAACTGGAGGCGAGAACATTAAATATTTTTCCACAGCAATACTTTCCAAAGTATAATGCAATGCAGGATATAGCTAATGGAAGAAGGCGAGGTGTTAGTTCTTGCTAGCAAGCGAATGAAAGCAGCTGCTGAAACTGACAATTGCTCCCCCTCCCCGCAGTCACTCTCCATGTTCTTCTTTCTCGAACAAAACAAAACTTTTACAACTAACTCGTCTTTTGTTGTAGTTTTTTCTCTTCTTTTTAAATAAAAACTGTCATTCGCAAGAGATAACTAATGCTAAAAGTTTTCTATGCTTTTTCCTACCTCTCTACAAGGATTTCGGCGATGAATAACTATTGTCAGTGACTGATTTGATCGACAAGTGTGAACATCTCTTCGTTAAACAAAAGCTACCATATCAAATCGAGAGAAACCAGAAGAATTTCGACTTCATTCTTGCCTCTTCTGTGATTATAAGATGAAAGGAAGAGCAATTCCTTATTAGTCTGCCTTGTACCTGATTCAACCTTGATAGGAATGGCAACATTTCAAAACCAAAGATTTGAAAACAAAGCATTTTAGTTCTAAAATAGTGGATAAAAAAACTAAAACAAAAACAAAAAATTCTAATAGTGATGTTGACAAATATTCAACTAAAAATGATTGGCTCAACTGATTTTTGTTTTTATGCCAGAGGAAAATCAGATTTTTATTAAATAACATTTCGTTTAAATGCCACGAATACATTTATTGGTAATACACTAGTCGTATGCATCTAATAAAGGTGAGTTTATGTCTGACTGAAACTGGAAATATGTCAGAATTTCTAAAATATCTTTTTAAATTTTGAAACATTCAAAACTGTTCAATGTTAATAGCAATTCCACTGTCGAGATAGATTTCGTCGAAAGCATAATTAATGTGCATTGTTATCTACTTCCTCGCAACAAGATCGAAATATTCGACATGATAGTTTTAGCATACCAAAGGTAAAAAATATTCGCTTAACCGGCATCTTCCTCTTGTGCAATGGAATAATTACTGCATTGGAAACAAAGCTTTTTATGAATGTTAAATATTCATTAATACCAAAAAGTGTATGGTGATTAACCCGTATTAATGCAAGGCCCAGGAACATTATTCAATAAAAAAAATATGGCAGTCCCCTCAGCATTTACAAAAGTGAGAGGATATCATAACAAACAACAAATTTGCTCATCCAAATCTCAGGCGATGAGGGTGGGTGCTGCACGGGTGGAATGTCTTATAGGACTGAGTCTAATTACAAAATGAATTAATACAATAAATTGGTATTATTAGCATCCAATATTTATCATATATATAGAAAAATGAAAATGATGAAGAATAGATCCTTGTGTCACACAAGCATTGATATTATGTGGTTCAAACTTCGATCGATTAGCCACTACTTTTATAGACCTATCAGTGGCAGACCCTATCACACCCTTTGATATGTCAAGATTTATTATTCCCACCAATAGATTCACTGATCTTAGTATGATATTAAATCCAGTATGTTAGCTGTTGATTTTGCAGGACGAAATCCATAGTGCTTGTTACTAAGTAGATGGCTTTTGCTGAGGTCATTGACAACTTCTTAATTTATCATAGATTACAACTTATTCCTGACACACTGAAGACTGATCTACAGTATTTTAAAACATCATGCTGCAGAAATACTTCAAGATGATGGTAAGCAACGATTGAACAGAATGGATTGTTGCCAGGATCATTGTCTTGCTGACATCAGATTTTTTGATAAGTTTGGCAATTATTTAATAGCAAAGCAAAAATGAATTCTCCCTTTATGTTGGTTGTTTGGATTCACAGGATTGAATTAAAGCCAACACCAATATTTTTTATACGGTAGTACTTTGCATATTTTGAGAACAAATAATCTGTAAACGACAGTTTCTATTGAACCTATGAGATTGTAAGTAAGTTTAATTAATCTATGACTCCATCTTCCCCAAAGCTTCCAAATTTGGGCTGCACATTTGATGCCATTTATCCAGGACGAAAAGCTTTCCTTTTAATTATTTTCAGTTACAATGCTTGTAAACAAAGGCCTCAAAAGCCAAGTTGAATCAAATGAACTTATCTTGTTACAATGACAAATGCAAATAATGACAGTGTCCTGAAACAGATATCAGAATCCGCATAGCTTAAAAAAGCCGTGAAATGAAAAGAAAAATTTGCAACACACAGGTAAAATGAACAGAGTTCTCAGTACCTACGCCTTACAAGCCCAAACGCAACAATTCACAAACACACCAATTAACTGATGGTAAAAACAATTAAATGTCAGCAACTCACCAACTTGAAATATTAAAAGCAATAAATAAATGTAATGTGAAATAGGATGTACCATAATATTTTAACAATAACTTTATATTTTATCAGTTAAACAAGACATACTAGAACAGATGCATGTGAAATGCTGCTGCTTGATTACAAGTGGAATTTGATCGCTTTCTACTCAATGGATTAGTGATAATGATGTTTCATTTGACCCTTAATGATCCTGGATTAAATGCGATTCATTAAATTTATAGAATCCATTTTCAAATAAAACATAACATGTAATAAAACAAAACTGTTGTAAGATTTTTCATCTTTTGGTTATTTCCAACAAATAAAATCTGATGAACACATAAACAATAGAATAAAGGATGATTATTTATAAGAAATGTTTTTAATCTTAAGCTTTAAGTACTTTAATGTAAACCTTGAATGCAAGACTTGTTTTAAAAAGATTGGCTCAAAAGTTTATGAAAAAATCACACAAATTAATTATGGCTTGTATGCAAACATGGAATGGATGAGAAACGATGTGGAAACCAAAATGAATTAAGTTTCAGATTAAAAGAAACATACTTGTACTTATAAAGAAACATTCTTGGAAGCGATTAATAAAACACAAGTTGCTATTTCATGCACAGCTGAGGAAATGTAGCATCATGCCTTTCTCAAATAGTAAATGAACACAGTATAACTGATTACATAGTACCAAACAGCATCCATTCGCCTGATCAATCAATCCAATATTTATTTACATTATTTATATGTTGTCGATTGTTATCATCATAATAGTTGTCCAATACCTAACAGCACAAGTACTGTAATCGACCAGACAGTACATTGTGCAAAACATTGTGAATTTGAAAACCATAATGGAGGACAACGTGTATAAAATGGTAAAAGTAAAATATATTAAACTGATAACATGTGTGATTGTGTGTGTTTAGCTTGTAACATCTCTATTATATCAACTAGTGTTCCAATGGCTTCGCTCATGTGCTGCTAATTGTAGCGTTTGCTTGAATATATACCGAACTGCTTCCTTTCATATTACATGAAAAGGAATAGTTATATATAATGATTACGCAGAGACACAGCATGTATTATTATATTGCATAAACATGAGTCGATAAATTCTTAAAACAGATATATAATGTCGCTTTGAATAGATTTTAAAATTTAAAACAAATATAACAATTATAAACAAAAAAATTCAAATAGAATTTGATCGCTCACCCAAATGAGCATTAGAATTAATTTAGCAAGAGAAAGTAATTAATTGTTAAAATAAGTTTCCAGGGAACATCAAGTATGTGGCTAATGTAAATGATTTCTAACATAATATTGACTATAAAGAATGGATTAGATGTTTAAAAGAATCTTAACTTATTGAAAGTTATTACGATGCGGTACTGTGTTAAAGAAAGTAACTAAGAAACTAAAAGACAAAACAAGAAAAAAATTGAATTTGAACTGCACAATGTTTGTTGGGAAAGTGAATTTATTGAGACACTTAATTTCAAATATACATATGACCAGAAATAATGGCTGGATAGATATCTTGTTCAGAGTAGATTACTCTTGCTCGAGCATTTGAAATATACACGTCTATGTTTTGTCAGTTATAATTTTTATAGTTTCCATGTTTTTGTAAGGTTCCTTATAATTGTAACCAGAACAGCTAGTATAAACATTGTAATTCGACTTGTTAGTTTTAATTGCAAGTTTTGATTTCTCAGTGTTGTTGCTTTCACTACTTCTTTCTAATGTTTTCGTTTGATAATGAATATAAATTAATTAGTTCAGATGCTGTCAAATCTGTTTGCTATTCAAATTAGTTCACATTGATAACTGCAATTGCTGTGAAATATATAAAAGTAAACCTGGATGTGAGATTTTTATGGGAGAAAAGATGTTCAAATTTAATTTTCAGAAAACAATCACATTTTCAAAAAATCTTTTTTAGTGCATAATTTTATTTGTTATTGTTTTGACCTTTTGTAATATTTGAATAGATTTGTTGTTTTCGTTCATACTTAGCCATTCTTTCAGTTTGCAATCAGAAGATCAATGTTTGATTTTTCGATGAAATAAATCAGATGAGACATAAAACCTAGCTACTATTTTTTTAGTGTTTCAACAGTTGACTAATTTAAGAAAATTGCACCACTCGACGTTTCGGAAAAAGCATATGCTTTTAAGTCATAGGCAATACTTAGAATCATTTAGAAAAAGGCAAAAACCTAAAGACAGAGAGAAAGAATAAAAAGAGTGAAATAAAAAGCGGTGAAAAGGTTCAATTCAAATTGTCTATGCCTCAGAAAAATAAGACACCATCGTCAGTGCAATAGAGTGCAATTGCATCAGATTTGATCACAACCAACCACGTTTTGCTCTATTGTTCGATTGTGCGAGTATCATGCAGCTGGAATGATGTGGATAACTGTGGACTATAAAATTATAAAACGTAATTTCTTACTGTTTTATTTCCTTGTACAAGGATATATGAACTTTTCTTTCTTTTGGTCACTGGCCACTCGAAGAACACACGCAAGTTGTTTTTTTCTCAGGATGACATATAAGCGTTTTTCACTTATTCATATTTATTTTTCTGGGATCAATTCCTTCTAAACATCACAAACATGTTGTATATTGTACTTTAAACTCTTGACTTAATTTCTAAATAGTTTTAATTCCCATTCATTTTGAAGTTTGAAATCTTCCCCTTTTCTTTGACAGAATTTATTCTATAATTAACTCGTTTAAACACTTAATAACTCCATTTTTTATATCTTAATTTGCAGTAATATTGTATATTTGAACCACAGTTCAAACCATTTTTTCTAATAATAATTAATCCAAAATAATGAGTCTGCTACCAGCACATAAGTACAGTTTCGTATTTCATTGTAAGTCTTGCATTTTTTAACTGTAGAATCTAAAAGAACTCTATTTAACTAAGATACTTAATATTTGCATTCTGTATCTGCTTATATCGATGTTATACATGTCTATATCGTTAATCAGTATCTACTTAATAGATACAAATATTTATATTTTATACCTTAATTTGATGTTACACCAATATTGAAAGGTACTTAAACCAGCTGTATCATCTACTTGAAACTATTGTGGGCTCAAGTATGCCAGTACTTTCTTTTGAATCAAATATACAATCTTTATATCACTTTAACATTTTATCCCATTCTTATATTTCTAATCTATTGACAATTTTTTAATCAATTAGGATAGAGTTGTATGTTAATCCTTTTTTTTAATGTAAAGAGAAGAAAAACTCTGATGTTAGACCTGTGTTACTGACCTCATACGTTTTGTCACCAGATAAATGGGGGAGGGAGGCCTCTTTAGTCCTCGTTGATAACCTTCCTAGAGATGGTGACTCAAACAAATTACTGGTTTACAGACCTAAACTGCTTAAGGGGTAGATAGACTCTGCCTATTGCTCAGCTTTCACACTCCTCCTTTGCCTATTAGCCAGTTCCAGAGGTGTGATTACAGGGACTTGGCAGAGACACCCAGTTCTTGGCCTTGTTTCCTGAAAGTCATTCTTTGCTCCCGTTTCATTCCTATCCCCTAAGACTGGGCATCTTGGGTGTTCCTGATGGCCACATATGCCAGCGTGATTGGACTAGGCTGCTTTTGTCTGACAGGTTTGAGGGTACCTGTTTAACAGTTTGTCTGGATACTGTGTTCTGACTTACAGTACAGGAGCCCTAACTATTTGGTAGTGCTGCTCCATCATCAATTGTATAATATTGGGATGGTTTTAGTGCCATGTCGCACATGCAAAGAGACCCCTCACCCATCTCTCGTGGGTATTCCCGAGGCCACAATCCTGTGGACAAAGAGTCATCTGATGGTCTACTGCATGTGTGGTATTATGCATATCCATTTTGTCTAGCACCTCTCACCCTAAAATAAGCTATTAAATAAAATGACAGTTCAGTCAAAACCTACAACCATACTAGTTGCAGACTCAAATAAAACCAAATCGCCTTCGCCGTTGAGGCTTGCATTTAAAATATTTGTTGACTTTGAACAAATTTAGATGATGCAGAATCATTTCTTCTAGCAATTTTCCCAGATATCTTAGCGCTAAGTGAAACTAATCTACACTGCTCAATCCCCTCTAACCACTTTAATATGTCTGGTTGTATCCCACTTTGTCATAAGGATTCAGACAGACATAAGCATGAACTTCGAGTCTATATTCGAAACACCCTCTGCAGAGAATCCAAACTCGAATCAGACGACCAGACTTTCATGCGCTTTAGACTAAACCTGCAACATCGCATTAGATATTTATATTTTCTCTACTGTTCTCACTCAACCCAGTACTGTACCCTAATACACCAAGTGTCTTACAGCATAGACTCAGCACTCTCTTTTGATACTAGTGCCCAAGTACATGTGTTTGATGACTTTAATGTCCACTGCAGTAATTGGATTGGTTACATAGACACAGCTGGTAGCTTCACACCTAGCTTTTCTATATCTCATTCTTTATCACAGACAGTCGCATTCCAGATTCATCTCTCTGATCAATAGGATCAGCAAGCTTCACTTTTAGATCTATTTTTGACCACAGTTCCTGAGAAGTTGAAGAGCCATTACTGAAAACGACAAGGTACTATAAGAAGACTGACTGGGAAGCCATAAGGGATCATATCAAAGGTGCTCCATGGTGTAGTATCTTTTTTCTTTTTCTGTGAAACAGTGTGCAAATGAAGCTACTAAATGGTTCAAAGCAGCAATTGAAGCGCATGTTCTCACATAGAAGTTCATAAGCAAACTTTACTACAAATGATTCACCTGCTCAAAGGCAGCATGTATTGCACATATTTATCAACAAAAGCAGGTAATCAGAAGTCACTAGAAAACATATTCAGTCGCAAAAAATAGGGACTCACGATTTCTGGAAAATTTATAACAGCAATAAAAACAATCCCCCCACTATCCAACAATGTGAAGATTGTATGTAAGGCAACCAAAAAGGTAAATCTACTTGCCCAACGGTTTGCCTTAAACTCCACTTTATATCCAATTTACTACCCCCTCCCAAATTTATCTTTGTGGATGAAGCCACATACAATGATCTGAATCATCCCTTCCTTTGTTAGTGATGCCATAAAGCAGAGACACTTCAAAAGCATGTGGGCTGATCTTTTCTCTGCTATGCTATTAAAAAATGTTTCGCTGTTTCTGTACCCTCCAAATATTTAACAAATGACTGAATCTTGCTTTCCTGACTGCTGGGAAATTGCTTCTGTTGTACCAGTCTTTAAAAATTCTAGCAAGAGAACTGACCCACTAAATTATCACTCTCCTAGCCTCTTTCCTCTCTTTGCCAAAATCTTCGAGTCCTTAATCAATTAAGCACTAGTTCGCCACCTCATCTATATATAAAGTAGTAGCGTTCATGTGTGTGTGTGTGTGTGTGTGTGTGTGTTCTGTCTGTCTGGGTGTACAACTCTCCTACAACGCAAACCACTGAACCGATCATGGCCAAACTTGGCATGATGATGGTCCCCCACCTAGGGATGTATCACACCATTTTCCAAAGTAAAGGTCAAAGGTCAAGATCATATTTTGTGCGACTCTTACAACACCTACTTACTGCAAGGATGTCTGTGAAATGGCCCAAGTATACAGCAAGGCCCTACATGAAGTATGAGTATCATTGCTAGTAGATAACAAATTTCTTTCTGACCGATAGTATGGACAGTATGCATGTCCGTTCTACTGCAGATATCCTAACTGTAATCTCCAAACTTATATACCATGCACTGGATAAGGCAGAGGAGGCTGGGTCAGTAGCTCTATACATATCTAAAGCCTTTGACAGGTCTTGGCATGATAGTATTTTTTGGTATCAAAAGATAGATATTCAAAATACTTACTATTAGCTTTTAATATATGTTGGAAATTACTTGAAAAAAGAATTACTCGTGATTGAAAACTAAAATTCCAAATTGATTTTTGTGCGCATTTTTAAATTTACATATGATATTCCTTTTGTGTTATCATAAAAAGTTTTTGAAATTATCAAAAAATACAAGCAAATTATTTTGCATGCCATATGTTTTACATTGTACAATAGCAACAAAACATGTTTTTTTAAGGAAACTAATATGACAGTAGAAATGATCGAGTTTTTTTTTTATCATAGTTTGATGCATAATAAATTAAAGTATATTTTAGAAATTGAACTTTGCAAACTTTAAATAATAAGTTTAGAAGAATTCTAAAACAAATGCTGCTCAACGCTAATTAAAAATGATATATTATTGCAGAAAATTATTATATTCAATATATTTGAAAACAAATTATAAAAAGTTGATATTCAAAAGTTGAAAAACATTTTAATTTTAATAGTATAAATCATTTAAGGTAAAGGAAATGAATCTGTTCCTAAAGTGTTACAAGCAAAATAACTCTGCAATCATCACAAAAAAATGCAAACATGTTTTAATTTGTCTGCTTTTGTAAAAAGAATGTTAGTGGGCGAAGGTTATTTTCCATGTGAAAATGACAATATAAAATAAGAATAACAAATGTAATATGATATCATGATTAAGGAAAGAGGATCTTGCGTTCCTTATTCAATCCCTTACAACACCAGGTCTTCTTGATTATATATATATATATATATATATATATATATATATATATATATATATGTGTGTGTGTAATCCATAGA
Organism: Euprymna scolopes; assembly: GCF_053919585.1. Taxonomy (NCBI): domain Eukaryota; kingdom Metazoa; phylum Mollusca; class Cephalopoda; order Sepiida; family Sepiolidae; genus Euprymna; species Euprymna scolopes. The sequence continues at coordinate 62,794,699 of NC_136493.1, read as the reverse complement.
CAAACCATTTCATTGTATCACAGCTCTTCAGTGGAGTGAAACTAGCATCCATCCCAAGCCAGGGATCAAACATACAAACATCTAATTGATAGTCAGCAGTAAAGTCATAAGTCAGAAGTCAGCTATAGATTCAAGCCAGAGTATCGATGTTTCAAAATCAAATCTCCATGTCTTTATATAAACATTTACCTATACTTTTATTTATTTATGGGAAGGGTTCCTAAGAAGGGAGTTGTGTACTGAGATGTTTGTTCACATTACATTTAAATTATAGACAATCGGTAAAATAGGAAGCAAATCAGAAGAGAAGGAATATTAGAGTAGGAGGTTTTTTGGCATCTGAGTATCTGCAGTGAAGAGGAACGATTTTGCTGCTTGTCAGGTTGTTCGAGCTATGTATGTTGAGGAGGCTCAAGTACAGCAAGTTCTTTGGAGTACATTCTCTTGTAAAATAGCACAGGGAATCACAACTGTGACGATTGGATAAAGGATAGACTAGCAGATTGTATGGGACCTTTAAAGGCTTCCTTGTAGACTCAGCCTGAAAGGAAGAGACTAGTAGTGGGTGACAACAATATTTCATGCCTGCGTGAATTGTTACTTTGTAGAGATATAGGATATTGCACGCTGAGAGAAGTTTTCTCGCACAGTAGAGGGAGCTCAGATTTTTGCAGCAAATTTGTCAGTATCTTCTATGTATTCATTCTAATTTATTTTAACTGGAAATATTAAAATGAGGAGTTTAAATGTTGAACTCATATGTAGAGTTCCTAGCTGCGAGTCTCTAATGCGATTTCAGGTCATCGCTGTATATTTGATTTTAAATGAGGAAATAATACCCTTACAATGGTTTACATTTTAGATAAATGAAAGCAAAGAGAATAAACAGGTTCAAACTATGTTTCTTTTTCTATTATTACGTATCCTTCAAAGAGATAAATGATATAATCATCACGTGGGAGAGATATCTGATTTAAAACGAACAATTAATAATATATACATTATTATTGTCTTTAAACTATTATTTCAGAGTTGTAAAGCGTCATTATTTACGAATCTTAGTGTCACGGTGATATCATATCAGCCATGTTTTAAAGTACTTTTAGTAGATACTTTTCAATATAAAAAAATGTCTGGCTTGAATTAAAGTTTAGATTACAATCATTTATTAAAAGCAATCTTAAATTTTTATACAGCAGAGACACATTCAGGGATTACTGTTGGATTAAAACTTCAAAAAGCAAAAGGAATGTTGAATCTGGTAATTTGGAAAATGAATTTACTAATTTCAAGAACATTAATATGTGACTTTGTATTATTATTTCGAAAAAGAATATTTGGCTATGTATTGTTATTATTAAAAAACTAATACATATGTGCCAATGTATTATTATTGCGAATAAATTAATATGTAGCTATGTATAATTATTATAAAAAACACATATACATGTAACTATGTTTTATTATGATAAAAAAATTAAAATATATGTAACAATGTATTATTATTATAAAAAATTAAAATGTAACAATGTATAATTATTATAAAAAACAAATATATATGCAACTATGTGTTATTATTATGAAAAATTAATATATATGCAACTATGTATTATTATTATAAAAAATTAATACGCATGTAACTATGTATTATTATTATAAAAACAAGTATATATGTAACTATGTCTTATTATTATGAAAAATTAATATATATGTAACAATGTATAATTATTATAAAAAACAAATATATATGTAACTATATGTTATTATTATGAAAAATTAATATATGTGTAACTACAAAAAATGAATACGTATGTAACTACGTATTATTATTATAAAAAATTAATACGTATGTAACTATGTATTATTATTATAAAAATATATATGTAACTATGTATTATTATTATAAAATAAGTATATATGTAACGATGTATTATTATTATGAAAAATTAATATATATGTAACTATATATTATTATTAAAAAACAAATATATATCTTATTTAAAAAACAAATATATATCTAACAACGTATTATTATGAAAAATTAATGTATAAGTAAATATGTATTATTATTATGAAAAATTAATATATATGTAACTATTTATTATTATTGTGAAAAATTAACATATATGTAACTATGTATTATTATTATGAAAAATAAATATATATGTAACTATTTATTATTTTTATGAAAAATTTATATATATGTAACTATGTATTATTTTTATGAAAAATTAATATATATGTAACTATGTATTATTATTATTATGAAAATTTATATATATAACTATTTATTATTATTATGAAAATTAATATATATGTAACTATGTATTATTATTATGGAAAATTAATATATATGTAACTATTTATTATTATTATTATGAAAATTTATATATATGTAACTATTTATTATTATTGTGAAAAATTAATATATATGTAACTATGTATTATTATTATGAAAGATTAATATATATGCAACTATTTATTATTAGTATGAAAAATTAATATATATGTAACTATTTATTATTATTATGACAATTTATATATATGTAACTAAGTATTATTATTATGAAAAATTAATATATAAATAAATGTGTATTATTATGAAAAAATAATAGATATGCAACGATGTATTATCATTATTAAAAATTAATATATAAGTAAATATATATTATAATTATGAAAAATTAATATATAAGTAAATAATTATTATTATTATGAAAAATTAATGATATGTAACAATGTATTATGATTATGAAAAATTAATATATAAGTAAATATTTATTATTATTTCGCAATCAATGGAAACAGAAAAACTAAAGAAGTCAGGATCATGTTTTTGCTAATTTATTATTGTTCCATTTACCTATTCGCACCAACATATTTTCTTTAAGCCTACCAAGGTGCAGTGAAACAAAAGAAGACGTATTATACAAACAAAAACAAATACAACCTAATCACTTTGCCAACGATATGATTACTTTTTTTTATTCTTATTAATGTTTTATTTATACTTCCAAGGAAAAACACATGAAATTGAAAGAAGAAACAGAATAAAAAAAATATTGTCGTGTCTCAAGGACAGTGGACAACTAATCCTTTTTAATGTCTGCTTTTTATATCATCTTTTTGTATAGATTGCTCGTTTGAAAACTTTTGCTCAAATATTGTTGTATTGCTAGATAAACTTGCACAGGAATCTAAGCTATAGACAAGATCCTAATATGTACTACTAGGCTGGCTTCACTGAACTGAAGTTCACAATGATTATTAAGAAGCGACTTCACACTAATAAAACCTCTTGAATTAGGACTCTAATGCTTAATGCTGTTTTATGCATGTCATTGATAAGTATGAAATTATGTTATCAACAAAATTGATGAAGATGAGGAGTCTAGCAACATTGTTTGGTTTTAAACCTTATAATGAGCACATTTCTAGCAAGAATGACAACATGGTACGACCATTAGAGTAAATAGCCTTTTTTCTTAATTTAATTTTAAACTTTTGAAAATTCTAATCATTTTAACCCCACCATTCCTTGTTCAATAGTCAAGTCGATGTAAAATGAAATTAAATGAGGTGATTTTCTCTTATTTTGCATTGGAAATTTCATCAATCAAAAGACGAACGTTTGTTAAAGTATTCCGATGCTGCTATCACGATTTATTGAAGATTATTTAGAAAATGTCTCTTTAAAAACATTCAATGAATTCAGACATTTTAAAGCCAAGCATATATATATATATATTACATTTTTCTTCATACCTCTTTAATTAGGGTTCAACATTTTACCTAAAATTTTGTCAGTATATTTCTATTACTATTCTAAATTATATTTGGAGTAGTAATTACAAAATCAAAGTTTAGAAAGTTTATATTTAAGGAAAAATATAAATTAACAAACGCAAAAGTATTGGATACACTTCTTTAAAAAAATTCTTTTTCTGAAATAAATTTAAATGACTTTTGCTTAGCGTGTTGCAATAATGCAAACGAGATATCACTTACCAATCCGAGAGCTTTATATTAAAATAATTTTATAATATTCTTCCAGTTTGGGCTCACTCCTTCAAGGTAAACCAGTTCATTTATAAAAATGCCTAAAACTAAAGACTTGTCAATATACATTCGTCAAAAAATCATTGATAAGCACAAAGAAGGAAAAGGGTATCGAATAATATCAAGGGAACTTAATCTACCACTTAGTACAATTGGGAACGTTATTAGAAAGTTTAAAAACCCTGATGAAGCTGTTGCAAATCTTTCAAGATATGGTCGGACAAAGAAATTAAATGAAAAAAAATTAAGGTTGGTAAGCAGAAAGGTACAAAAATCACCTTTTCTTACTCGTGATGAAATTCAAACCGACCTCAGAGAAGCTGGGATTAATTTGAGCAAGGATACAATTAGTAGAATTCTAAATCGTGCAGGTTTTGTATCAAGGTCCCCAAGAAAAGTTCCATTATTGAAGCTTAACCATGTCAGATCACGTTTGAATTATGTTAAAACATATGGGGAACAACCACAGAATTTTGGAACAAGGTAATCTGGTCAGACGAAACGAAAATCGAAATCTTTGGAAGAAACACAGCAACATATGTATCGTGTAAACATGGCACCGCCTATAACAAAAGAATACCATCTCTACGGTAAAGTTTGGCAGTGGTTCGATTATAGTATGGGAGTGTTTTTCATCCCAAACTAGAAATAATCAACGGTAGAATGAATGGACGTATGTACATGGAGATTTTGGTGAAAAACCTCCAGAAATCTGCTGATTTGTTGGGACATAATAGCAATTTCGTGTTTCAGCAGGACAATGATCCCAAGCATACTGCCAAACTAACCAAAGAATGGCTGGGAAATAACGGAACTGACGTTCTTATTTGGCCCAATCAGTCTTCAGACCTCAACCCAATTGAAACTTTGTGGAAAATATCGAAGATCAATCTTCACAAGAGGAATCCACAAAATATTCAACAACTAGAACAGTTTTGCTAAGAAAAATGGCGCAAAATATCTGCATATCTTTGTAAAAACATGTGTGCAACTATAGAAAGCGATTGGAAGCTGTTGAACGCAACAAAGGCTATACAACCAAATCAATGTATCCAATACTTTTGCATTAGTTGATTTATATTTTTCCTTTAATATAAATTTTCTAAACTTTAATTTTGTAATTACTATCGCAAATATTAGTTAGAATAGTAATAGGAATATAATGACCAAATTTTAGGTAAAATCTTGAACCCTAATTAAAGAGGTATGAAGAAAAAATGTAATGTATCCAATACTTTTGCGTGGCACTATATATATATATATATATATATATATATATATATATATATCATTCAACCACGATAGTGGTGGAATATATGCTTAAGTCCGAAATTGAATGAATCGAGACACATTCAAACCCCCACCACTAATTCCGTTCGCAACCAAATTTCAAACAGGTTATATAGTTGGATAGAACACCTCATTAGCTACATTTTGAAAAATTTTTTTCGAAAATTGGTTCAGTAGAAAAAAAGTTACAACAAAATATGTGGGTTCACAAACAGGAGAGTAAGTACATAAGTGACTAACGCTTTTTTTTTTATTTTGCATAACTTTTTTTGTATATAAATATTTTTTACTGCGATTTTGCCAATATGACATGTTAGCGTAACGGTTTGAGTACCGGGGGTTTGGTGAAAAGATTTTAGGTTCAATCCCGTGTATCGTTTTTTTTTTATAATTAAAAAACCGAACTTTTTTTTAATAACTATTTTTTTTAACTCTCCTTATGATTTCATAGCAAAAAATGGTGAATTTATCGATTAAAAATATTAGTGAATTCTATGATATACATATTCTTTGAATGAACTCAAATTTTTCGTTATCACATTTGATGAAAAATGTAGTCCCATTTTGGCAATGCGTCTGACCAGTGATGCTTTTGAACCCGCGACCAGCACTGCGATGTCATCAGCATCAGCCTGGGCATAAATATTCCTATTTTTAAACTCCTTTAAAAGATATTAAAATTCAGCATACAGTTCCATAGTAAAGGTGATAAAATCCCACTTTGGGGGTTTCATTTAACTACTTCCCTTTTAACAGTTGCCCTCAGTAGTTCTACTTGAACTGTTCTGTGCCTCACCATATACTCAATCCATCGTATGAGTACTGGTGGCACATTGAGTTCTCGTAGCGACTTGAACATACTACTGAAGGGTATGCTGTCAAAAGCTCCAACGATATCTAAAAAGACACCGAGTGCCATCTTCTTTTTTGTTAGTTTACGCTCTATGCAGGTCACGAATTCATGAACCGCAGTCTCGGTAGAGACCCTGGCTCGGAACTACTGTGATTGAATGATAAATATTGCATAAATGTGTGTTTGAGAGCTAATTTTTTTTTGACAATCATTAATAAATATTATAAATTTATATATTAATACAATAGCAATGCCTGGAAAAATCATGGATTATATGGAAAAATGCGCGCATGAAAAGTAATATTCTTAAGATTTTATTAAACCTGGAAAAGTAAAGGACAAGAAATTCAACCTGGAAAAGTAAAGAACAAGATATTCTAGTAAAGTAAAAAATAAGAATTTTTTAGACTTAAAATATTGCAGCTAAAAATAAAATTTGAATATTGATAAATATTTTATTTATTATTTGCATATGTTGTTGTTTATTGTTGAGTTAGAAAAATTAAATGATCCTAATTATGATATAATGAAATTATTAATTTTTATGTAAATTATAAAATTATTAATTCCATCTACTAACTACATTGAATTGATTTTATTCAAACAATTTTCACTACATAAATATATGCAAATAATAGGGGGGAAATAAGTTCAATCCAGCGACTGACACCCTTTCTAACTCAACAATAAACAACAACATATGCAAATAATAAATAAAATATTTATCAATATTCAAATTTTATTTTTAGCTGCAATATTTTAAGTCTAAAAAATTCTTATTTTTTACTTTACTAGAATATCTTGTTCTTTACTTTTCCAGGTTGAATTTCTTGTCCTTTACTTTTCCAGGTTTAATAAAATCTTAAGAATATTACTTTTCATGCGCGCATTTTTCCATATAATATATATATATATATATGTGTGTGTGTGTGTGTGTGTGTGTGTGTGTGTGTGTGTGTGTGTGTGTGTGTGTGTATATAAACATTCCAGAAAACATAAATATGTAAATATTAACAATACATGTATTTTATTTCCTGCTATAATTGTTCATGTTTTTCTGACTTTTCTTTTAAAAAATTATAAATACACTCCTCTAGTTTATTGTTGGAGTTCAGAATTTTTAGATAAAACAAAAAACACTATTATAAACCCAAAACAAAAAACATATTCACAATTCTAAAGTAGATGTGTGTGTGTGTGTCAGTTCTACAGCATTTGAGCTGGACTACTTTTAAAGTTTGTTTTTATTTCGTCTTGACACTTATTTTCGAATTTACATTGGGAAATTTAGTTTCTCACATACTTCCAACTTTACATATTACTATTTTTAATTAACTTACTTACGAGGTATTCCAAAATACATGAATCTATAAATATTAAAAATACTAGTACTGGGTTTGCTTTTATAGTTTAATGTTGGGATCCTAAAAATTCTTCATTATACTTTCTTAGGCAATGTTGGAACACATGTCCAACAACTACCTGCCATATATTTACTCACTATTCGGATAATAGGACCTCACATGAATGAGGATGGGAGCCGATATACATAAAAAGCTGTTGAGATATTAGTCCTGAAACAGTATATATTCTCACTTGATGACCCGACGTTATCTGGAAATCGAAGTAAAATACATATAATTTAAAACAACCCACAAACTGATAAGAGAAGATTTTAAAAAATTATGTATATATCTATCTTGATTATCCAACACTAACTGGAAGCTGAAAAATAATAAAAAATAATACTTCATATTAGAAAACAGCTGAAAATATAATTATTTTCAAACTATATATATATATAGTTTGAATACAATTATATTTTCAGTTGTTTTATATGTATATATATGTATGTATGTATGTATGTGTGTGTGTGTGTGTGTGTGTGTGTGTGTGTGTGTGGTAAGGGGCGTATTAATGAATGTAGTTTATAGAAGGTGTCGAGTTTGTTATTCGTTCCATAAATCAGTAACGCTATATGTCAAGTCATGCAATATGTTTCATGCGGTTCTTTCTCAATCTTGATAGAAGCTTGAGATAATTTGTAAGATAATGCAAAGTTGATGGAAGAACTGTGGTAGACGTCAACTGAATGAAAAGCGACACGTGTGAAAGACAACACACAATTTTATTTTTCATTTCCTTCCTCTTCTTTCAGAAATTTCCAGATGCAAACAAACAAGTGAAATCACGACTTACTTTCATCCGTTTCAATGGTTATTCTTTATAAGCAACTCAATAATGTTTACTGATTCGCTAAATTCAAATTTGCATTATTAGCAGCGATTGACATAGTGGTCGTTTACTTTAAACATCAGCTTAAAGTGAAGATCAACTGCAATAGGAAAAAATTACGTCGCATGTTGTTCGATAAAAGGATGGCGCATGACGCTAGTTTATACATTCGTTGAGTACAAATATGTGTTCCCTACTTCTAAGCATAGCATGTGTAGTCCAGGGTTCTACAGAACTAATTTCTTAGAATTTATTTTAAAAGCCTTATAAATGAATTTTTGTCCAGTTTTTGGCTACTGAACACAGAAATCACCCAAAGATGCCGACTCCTCATATTTATTTTTCCTTTAACCACTATCTTCATCTTTTTATTTTTGATGTCTCTCGTTTCGCTTCCACTCCCAATTCAGGATTGACCTGCTCATTTTCAGTTGACCCAGGGAACAGTGGACGGTTTAACATTTAGTAAAGGGTTAGAAAGGCCTTGTTATTTTTATTTCACTAAATAAACTGTCCTTTCCGCTAAAAGCGATGTGTATCATCTGTTCTAATAATATACTTCATCTTTTCTGTCCTAGAAGAGTGCAGGGGAAATTATTCTAGATTAAGGCAATTTTAATTTTTCTTCCATCAAGAGTGTTCTATATTTTAAACTGAATTTTCCCCACATTAAACCGACCGAGTGTATAACAAGGATAGGCAAGTAAATAAAAAACACAGGTTTTATTTATCTCTGCACCCAAGAACCATGAGTCAGTGATGGGTGCCAACATGCAGGAAAGAATGCTTTCAACAATTTTCTATTGAGTTTTATTTGGTTTTGGCTTCTTACTTAAAACGCTGTTGAAAAAGGTGTTATGGAATTGCTTCTGACATAGGCAATATAGTACAAAAACACACACACACACAAGCAGCAGCAATAATACATGTCTGTTAATTTGAGCCAATCTACAATTTTTCACTTTTATATTAAATTTGAAAATCGGTATTGCTGGATTAGCTAACATTACTAAGATTAGAGAAGTAGCATCACATACAATAATAAAGTATTCACTGTAGGATCAGCTTTATGGACATAATTATTTTAAATAGATTACCTCTTTGTCCTCCCCCAAGAAATACATTGAGCATAGATTATTACATTCCCTATCACATCTAGTGTTACATATAGTCGTCTATATAACGAGGTGTATAAAAACGTGTGATATATAATGTGTTTAATGCTTATGTATTTACGTATGTATTGAAAGTGAACGGTATTTATTTATTTATTACAGCGTCTCTATTTATCTTTTCGTAATGCTTGTTATGTTTATCTACAGTTCGGAGATGTATATAATTGCTCATGTATGTATATAATTGTTCATGCATGTGAGAATCTATAGTGTTTATGATCGTTTAGTCCATGTTTCTCCATTTCGTGATCGTCTAGTTGATATGTGTATAACATGTATTTAATAGGATGTAAAACAACACGGACAATACAAAGGGACGGAGCATAGTTTTTTTTTTTTACATCTGGCCAATAGGGAAACGTACCTTGTTAATCTGTGTGTCTTGTTTTGACGGATTTTGAAAGCCGCAAATGAAGATTCATCCCAAGGATACGACAAAAAATCGGCTTTATTTTCAGCAACTTTTATTCCCAGAATATTTCCCCACTTGGAAAGTTGTTCTAAGTTTTATATTCTATCAACATTACCCTAACAGCTTCTTCGGGTGTCAGAGCCATCTCTCAAGCTCTCTTATTAAATTATCTTATTAAACTCTACGTGCATATTAAAAAGATCTCTATTTTTTTTGTAATTACGTCATCAACTCACATCAACAAAGAATCAAATCACCTGATGTTTTGTCACATAATCTACTTATTATTTTTGTTAGCTAAAATTTCTAACTTGTTTGTTTAACTAAACATTTCATTTCCATCAAGTTAACATCCTTGGTACATTCTTCAGTTGACAAAACATCTCGACTTCTAAAAAAACAAAAACAAACAACAACAACAACAACTAGCAGGGCCTGTAGAAATTCCACAGGGAACCCATTCATATGTGATATATTGATGTTGACATTCTGTAGATGTTCAGTTTAAGTGGAGACGCGCTGTTAAAACTGCAAACGTATTTAAGCTAGCAAAGATGCCCGGTCATAAAATGCGCTTAAATATAATATTTTCATTTTGCAGATTCTATATAGTTAATGTTCTATTGATTTTTATACATTATAAAGTTGCGATTTCAAAAATAAAAAAAAATATCCATATCCCTGCCAGTATTATATAAATGCTAAAAATATCATTAAAATTTAACAATTTTATGTATTTGGGTGAAGAAAAACCACATTCCTTTCTTCACTTAACATAAGTAAAGAATGGGGTATATTCATCAAAGAGCTGCAAAGTAACATTATGTTGACATGTAAATTGATGCTATTAAAGCTAAGTCACTATATAGATTATCAGATGTGTATGCAAACTTGTAACACTTGTAACGCGCAGAAAAGAATAATTGCATTTCCTAATCAAATTATTGTTTATCTTCGTTTTGAGTCGAATGTAACAACAGAGCTAGATAAAAAGAGTAGAGGAAAACACATTTACAGAAAGGAAACCTAACACATGGACTTTTATATTTTGAAGTCGGATTCAGCTGGCAACAAATATATTTTTTTTATCTCTTTTGGAAGAATAAAAAAGGGTAAAAATGGGATCGAAATTGTTTTTGTTGAAATAACAATTCCGAATTTCATCTGAAACCATAAGAAATGGGGGCAACATTTTTGTAATACAAATGTAAAGGGCTGACAAACACTTTGTTAAAAACAAAAAGTCAATCACGTTCGACTTTTGCAGCTTTCAGTCAATAAGTCTTGTCTTAGCTATACAAACCACAAACAATTGTTTAAAATGATAAATGCCTAGTTGTACGTTTGCATATGATCACTAGGTTAACGTTATCAGGTTAGAGTAGTACACTTTTAAACCTGAATATAGGGAAATTTATTTGCGTATATTTGACATTATGACACATTTATACATGGGTAGATTTCTTTTTTTTTGTTTTTCATTTTTGAAAATTATATGTACTATGCATCAAAATTTGGTCTATTGGCAGTTATATCAAGTATATATATTTACAGAAGAAACGATCTACATCCATATCTCTCTCTTTTATATATATATATATATATATATATATATATATATATATATATATATATATATATATATATATATATATATATATTAAAATCTTTAAATTCAACGTTATTTCACGTGGTTAATGGTAGCCGAATGGATACGGTCTTTGCTAAGCGAGCCAGAGATGTCTCGTGTTGCCGAGTTCGAATCGTTCAACTGGTGTTAATCGTGACACCCTGCACTGAAGATTCCCGAAAGGATTAAACACTAGTGTCTGTAGGTATTTAATTATTATAGTAAAAAAATAATTATATATATATATATATATATATATATATATATATATATATATATATACTAGCTGCATTTACTGGTATTTGCAGGGAGTTTTTGTACTTATTTTACACCTTGTATTTTGTTTTAATTTCCTGTCAATGAAAATGCTATCATCTTTAATGACTGAGAAATTATTCTTTTTTATATGATATTCAAATAAAACTGTTAGAACCTTTTACAAAAATTTGAAATTTACATCGCATAGATTCTTTTAAGTCTCAATTTTTACTTTACATTTATAAATAGTTAGTTGCGTGTTTAGAATTATTTTAATTTTCAGTTTTTTTGGGGTTTTTTTTGGCAGACCATGTTTCTGTTTGCTTTCCAAACTATTATTTTTGTTTTTTTAAATATTTTTTTGAAAGTTAAATTTAATTATATATATATATATATATATATATATATATATATATATATATATATATGTCAGGTCACGTAATGTGCTACTGGTACCATGTAACCCAGTACTACCTGCTGCATGGTCGGGTAACTGGCGACTAAACTGGTTCTCCCACTAGCTTGCCTGGTGAGAAGGGTGGCTAGTTTCCCAGAAGGATCAAAAACAAGACTTTACAAAGGACGGATGAACCCTCCTAGGGTCAACGGCCAACTAGCTCCACATGCACTTATATGCATGCGTATATATGTGTATGTGTGTGTATGTGTATGTGTATGCGTAGCGCGGAGTTTGAAATCCCAGGTTGGTGTCTGGCGTGCAATATCTCACTTCATGGGCAGGTAGTGGCTCTTAAGTCTGGTTGACAGTCTACCTAAGTGATGGAAAACTCTATTACAAAGCCTGAGATGCAGGTGTCATTAGTTCCGTGGCATATTTTGCACCAACAGATGTTATCGGCTGTTTCAAAAAGTGTGAATGGTTCTACACAAGCCATTACCACTTAAATCAAATCATTGTGTGGTAGCCATGAGTTTGCTCACTCTGCTTTCTTACAACATCCAAAAAGGTAAGCAAAACGTTCCATCAGGCGAAGTCCACTGCCGATGGGGTACTGGTGATGGAGGCAGGTGGAGGATACCACTGGAGGCCTTTAGTCGGTACTCTGCACAGTTGGCGGTGTAGTAGGTGATGGCCGTTCTTGTGTAAAAATTTGTGAACAATTGCACAGTTCATGTCTTCTACTATGTGGCAAAGCAGATCTTTTCTAGATGTAGCACTGCTTTCCCTAGACGGAGGAGGCGATAAAAGGAGCCCTAAAAAAAGCTTGTTCACACAAAAACTTGCCATCTTGCTGCCGTTGACTGGCTATCTAATTGCGCAGTCGAAACAGAAACTCAATTCAAAATACAAAGCATGCGTTCAATTTTGGAACATGGAATGAAAGAACGTTGCTTGATAGTGATGATTCTTTCGAGAGGAAGACGGCGCTAGTTGCAAAAGTACTGAAACAATACAACATTGACATTGCTACCTTGTCTCAGACACATCTTTTGGGATCAGGTGAATTGAAAGAAATTGGCGAAGGTTACACGTTCTTTTGGTCAGGTCGGAAAGAGGGGGAGAGGCATAGTTCTGGTGTTGGCTTTGCAATAAAATAAAATATTGCTGACTCTCTGGAGACTCTTTCATAGAATGGAACTCACAGATTGATCGGGACTGACACTGGTAAGTTGCTATGCACCAACTCTAAATGCAGAAGAGGTAGAAGCCACAAACTTCTACAAAAAGCTTGGTGACATACTAAGAAACGTAAGCTTTCATGACAAGATCTTACTGATGGGAGATTTCAATGCCCGGGTAGGTTCGGACAGGGAGACATGGGGAAATGTGATTGGGGCTCATAGTATGGGGGAAAATAAATGACAATGGAATTCGCTTGTTGTCATTTTGTAGTGAACATGGGCTCTTCATTACAAATACTATGTTTCAGCAGTCAAATCGTTGTAAAAGCACATGGATGCACTCAAGGTCCAAGCATTGGCTTCTTATTGACTTTGTTATAACCGGGAAAAGAAACAGGAGATATTATTTTGAGTCGTTCATTTCATGACTCATGTTGGCTGTCGGATCACACCCTGATTCGATGCAAGACATCACTGAAACTACGACCTAAGGGCAGAAGGCATACAATTAAGATGCCAAAGCCATTGAATATGAAAGAACTGAACACTGAAAAGAAAGAAGAATTATCTTCTAAGTTAGATGCAAGGTTAAACGAAATTGTGATAACAATGATATTGAAGAGTCCTGGAAGAAATTGCGGGATGCCATCTTGAATGTTCAAGCAAAGTACTAGGACTTTCCAAGAGGAAGCATCAGGATTGGTTCAACGAAAATATTGAAATTCAGGGTATTTTAGACCAGAGGCACTCTTTGCACAGGGCCTGGATATCAGACAAGAATTCTGCAGCGAAGAGGTCGGCTTATCGCAGTGTCAGGAGGGATGTTCGGCGCCGATTGAGGAAAATGAAAGAAGATTGGTGGTCTGCAAAAGCCTCTGAGCACCAGGTTGCTTTTGATAGGAAAGATGCAAGGGTATTTTATGAGGGTCTGAAAGAAGTTTTTGGACCACAACAATGTGGTACTTCACCTGTTATGGGGGAAGATGGTACAACCTTGTTGATTGATAAGAATGACATCCTTAACCGCTGGAAGGACCATTTTGAAGGAGTGCTGAATTCTTCTTCTAATGTTGACGATGATGTTTTGAGTTCTTTGCCTGCAATAATCCAAATACCAGAACTAGATGTGATTCCTAATTTTTCTGAAGTTCTCACAGCTGTAAAACAAATGCTACTGAGAAAGTGTGCAGGTGATGATGGTATACCGGCTGAAATATTCAAGTTTGGGGGGGGGGACACACTTTTGAAAAAACTTTTGGAGTTATTCATCGGGATCTTGGAAAGCGGTTCTGTACCTCAGGATTTCAGGAACTCATCAATAATCCATCTCTTCAAGAAGAAAGGAAAGCGCATTGATTGTGATAACTACCGTGGAATATCACTGCTCTCTGTGGCCGGAAAAGTACTAGCCAGGGTCATTTTGAACAGAATAATCATTCATCTAGTAGACAAAATTTATCCTGAGACGTAGTGTGATTTTAGATCTGGAATGGGAACCATCGACATGATCTACTATTTACACCAAGTTACAGAGAAGGCCCGTGAGAAAAATCAGGATCTGTTTGTCGTTTTTATCGACCTAACCAAGGCGTTTGACTCTGTCAACAGAGTCGCACTTTGGAAGGTTTTGAATAAAGTTTGAATCCTTGAAAAAATGTTAAATGTAATAATATCTTTCACGAGAATATGGAGGCACGTGTAAGAGAAGACGGAAAGTTCTCTGAGTCATTCAAGGTAAAAACCGGTACGAAACAGGGTTGTGTTATGGCACCTGTGCTCTTTGCCATCTTCTTTTCAATCATGCTCGAGCATGCTTTTAAAGATTACACGCAAGGTTTTCATTTTGAGTTTAGAACTATTGGGGGTCTTTTTAATCATCAAAGATTCAAAGCTAAAACACTAACAAGAAGCAAAATGGTTCGTGATTTTCTTTTTGCAGACGATGCTGCATTCGTGGCCACTTCATTTGAAGAAGCACAAGAATTAGTTGACAAGTTTTCCAATGTCGCAAAAGCATTTGGCTTGACGATTAGTATTAAAAAGACAGAAGTTATCTACCAACCAAAGCCCACCTCGTTGCAGCAAGGTGGTGTGAATATTTCGAGACCAGAATATGTGGAACCGCCTCAGAAAATCTTAGTGAATAGACAGCCTCTGTTAAGTATGTTAAATCCTTTGCATATCTCGGAAGTAAGGGGAATTCGTCAGCATCACTTTATGATGAGATATTGAGCAGAATTTCAAAGGCGACTGATGCAATGATGGAATGAAAGCGGTTTGACTCTAAAGACCAAAATCTCAGTTTATCGTGCAGTGATTGTTTCGATACTCCTGTATGGATCGGAAGCCTGGACCACATACCGTAGGCAGATTGAGCAACTGGATACATTCCATAAGAGTTGCCTTTGCAGTATATGTGGATTAACATGGAAAGACAAGGCCCCTAACTCGGGATTGTTTGCTAGGTGCGACATTTTGAGTATTGAGGCCTTCCTGATGAAGTCACATCTTCGGTGGGCTGATCACCTTGTTCGCATGAATGAAAACCGTCTTCCTAAGCAACTAGAATACAGTCAACTGAAAGAGGGTAATCGAAATGTGGGTTGTCCATTTCTGAGGTACAGGGATAAGCTGAAAGACAATCTTCAGCACCCAGGCCTGAACCCAAAAACCTTTGAAGAAGATGCTACGAATAGAAAATTGTGGAGGGAAAAATGTTTTGCGGGTATTAACACATACACTGACACACGGCTATCGAATCAAACAAATCTTCGTAGAGCAAGAGTAGGAACAGCACCTTCCCAGCCTGTGTCCTGTGAGTCCTACGGCTTGGTTTGTGGGAGCAGACCTGGCCTCGTGTCACACATACGGCACAAGCATTGAAATTGAAGGCAAAGTGAAACAGAGCAAATTTTTGGCCCTCATGCGTCGAACACGACAGGAGAGTCCATTATATATATATATATATATATATATAAACATATATTTATATACATACATACAGCGAAACAGTACTGTATGTGGATGACTATAATGCTCCTCATCTTGAGTTGAGCATATTGAGAAGTGATACACGAATTACCGTTAGCGTATAAAGCAATGCTCTTTGTGTAAACAAATCGAGCTTAGGTATTTTGGACGATGTCAAAACATCGTTAATTCACGACTCGCACAGCAGCCGCCGATTAGTGTAAGGGTTAGGAGCCTTGACTGTCATACAGGCGATCGGGTTTCAATCCTGGCTTGAGGTAGTTGCCTGTCTAGCCGCACTGATGAGCTGTGAAACAGCGAAACAGTAGTGTATGTGGATGACTATATATATATATATATATATATATATATATATATATATATATATATATATATATCATGCGGTTATTAAATTAGTAATTGAAAATATTTTGATGAAACTTTAATTATTTGTGAAAATAATTGGATGTTATATCCATATTCATAAGATTACTGGATGTAAACAAATTTTAATTTTAATTTTAATAACATTTTTAATCTTTTAATTCATGAGGATCTACTTAGCATTACATTACTTTTTATTCAACAGTTAAAATGTTTTGAAATTGTTGCAATTTCTTGAAAAGGTCACACATGGATTCAGTCTTTTTTCAACTAATAAGCAACTATTAAAATGGCTGCTTTGTTTATGAAGAAACGGAAATACCTTAGTTCTTTATTACATTTTTTTTTAATTTGGATGTAATTAATGTAGTATTAATCAATCAATTTCCAAGAAAAAATAAAAACGCAAATGCCAATCTTAATGATTGAAACCAGAGCCTTTGCCGCTTTCACAAATGAGCTCGCTCAGTTAGTCGTACTTGCCGTGATTTAACTTTTTTTTTAAATAGAATTTGGAAGCCCATAATATTACAATAAATGCTTCTTTCTGTAATATATTTTGAATCAATTATTAACTAATCAAGTAAATGTTTTAAAATTTACAAATTTACGAATAAAAACTAATAACAAGCAAATAGAAAATCTGCAGGGCTCAGGAGAAAGATACGAGTCCTGATTGACGGTAAAGGCTCCTTTGATAAGAAGCATGAGATTCTTCTTATTCAGATAACAGAATACATCAGATCGAATAGAGATGAATAAATAAGATCAACATAAATAAAAAGTCACACAGAATAAGCGATTACTCACAAAGGTAATTAGACTAATAATAGAGTGATATTATAAGAACAACATCATATAAATAGACCATAATATCAAAGTGATGGTAGACCGTGATACCAAATCTATAAAAGACCGTAATACCCAAGTTCTGTCATCGATTTTCCAAACACTCTTTATATACCTACAAACATTGAATCCATGTTTCTAACATAATTTGCATCTAATACAATATCTTATCAGCGAGTCATATTTAGATGTGAAAAATGTAAAATTCTTACTAAAAAAGAAGTAAAAACTAATAAAAATAATTTGTGAATATCAAGATTCAAATAAGTTGTTAACATTGTTTGTATTTTAATATAATCGCTTGATTGTATACTATTAGGGCCTATAGAATACCCCATGTTAACTGTGAAATACGATTAACAAAGAAATCTGCTCATAATCTTGAATCTCATATTACTATTTGAATTCTTATTTCACCATTTCAACTTATATATACCTGTTATTATTTTTATTTGTATTTTTATTTTGTTATTTCGTTGATTATCAATGTTTTAATTAAAACAAAAGTAGATCAGTGAACAAAAAATAATATATACATGAAAAAACACATACAAATAAAAATCTGATTTCTCACAAAAATCAGTTTCTCCTCATAGACACTAAAACCATTTAGCAAATGACTTACAAAATAACAACTAAATTGCAATAAAAAAAATAAGAGTATTTTTACGAATGATATGGAGGAATTCATAATTCCAAAAATTAGTAGTAAAACCATGACTTCTAGAAAATAAGGGAGGTCTGTTCTTAAATAAGCTTTCATTTTTTTCAATACTGAAAAAAGTTTTGTAGATATTTTTTACATAAAAAGGCAGTAACATTACTGGGGAAGATGGTGATCAATAAAATAAATTTATTGTTGTTAATGTCAACTTAGTTTAAAGTGTAAGAAATCACTGACCTAACATTGCTTATTGTATAAAGTCAGAAAAGAATAAAACAGCGTCTGACTATTGTAATTTTCACTGTATGGCGCAAAGATGTAATTTTGATAATCTTAGATTTCTGAAAGTATCAACCAAAAGAAAATTATCTGATCTAATAACATATTTCTGTGAATTTTGAACCCAGCAGCTTTTATTATAGGCTCTGTGAAGATGACTGAAAACGTTCCAGACACAGAAACTCTCTAATAATACTGTTACAAAGTGAAAATGATGTGATCTATAAGATGGTTGATTGAGGGAAATATTTGTGAACTATGCATATATAATATTTATAAATAACAAGCGAAGAATGGTTATACACACACAGTGTGGAATGCCAGGAACTTTTTATATTATTTATTATTTATTTTGTAGATCGTTTCTACAAGTGTTTCAGGTGTGTTTCCACTCCGATGGTTCTTAGTTAGCAAATATACACTTTTCTCCAGAATAATTTCTCTCAACTTTCTTAATGAAGACGCAATCCTATTCAATATTTTTTTTCACTCGTTTCACGTGAAAAACAAATGCAGTTTCTTGGAACACTGGCGATAAATTGTTGACAAAGAGATATATGTGAAAAAAACAACAAGTCTAGTAGCCATTGGTGTTTGATGTTGTAGGAAAGAAACACAATTTTCACCTTTATTTATGAACTAGCGGGGAGTACCCGGCGTTGCCCGGGTTTTTGGTTTTGGATAAAGCAAAACCCCGGGGGAAAGGGGGGGGGGTTAAAATTAAAAAAAAGAGTTTTGGTAGATAGGTATGAGGATCGAACCCGAACCCTTGAGGCAAAGTTGGAAATTAAAGTGTGAAAAAAAAAAAAGTGCAACACTAACCACTGGGCCACCACGATATACAACAGAAACCCGTTTGAATTTATTTAAAAACAGAATTGACATGTGGCCACAATAAAAGTTAACTCTGCTGCTTCTATTTGACATCTTTTATGAGGTTAAATAGAAGTAGCGGTTTGTTTACTCAACTTTGACTGATTTTTTCCCCAAGATGTTGGGGAGGGGGATATAAGGAGTTTGGCCCCACATTGATCAAATCTGATTGCTTCTGGACGTTTCCCGGCATGATGCCGAGAACGCACAGTTTGAATTTAGTTTCACTTTATTTATACTAAAAAGCAGGCAAACAGGCGACAGAGCGAAATAGCGCGAATCTCATAAAAGTCGACGTAAATAAATGTAGAGGCGACTTGCATTCCCAAATCCTAGATATTATTATCTAGGGGGTATATAAATAGTTCTAAGCGATCGTACCCCCCCCCTCTCGGGAGCATCGGCGAAAAAAGCCTTTGCGAGACATACACGAAATGGTCACATACATGTTGCCTTTTCTATATATATAGAGATAGAAGATAGATAGATGTCCATGCTCTCAAACCAGTTTATTTTGTTTTTTATTCGTTCCAATTTTTCTACTTTCAATCTATACTCCTATAAATTTGTATTTTTATTGTGTATTGATATTCATATTAAAAACTCTTTTTTCTATTTATTAATATTTATTTGCTTCCCCACCAAAGCAAAATGTGACACAAGGTCATTTTTAATATGGAGGAAAACCAGCCCCCCCCCCAAAAAAAAAGACAAAAGGGGCACTCTTGTAAGGACCAAAAATAATAATTGCCTCATTATAGAGGGTTTCCCCCCTCTATTGACTGAGACAAATTATCTTAAAAGTAGAATTGGAGCAGATCCTACACTTTGATCTTGGCCCGAAGGCCGATATTTATTTGTTTCGCCACTGAGAAAATTAGGCACCAGGCCATTTTTTAATGTGGAGAGTGAGGGGAGGGGACGGGTTCCCTCGAGAGGGAATTGGATAGTGACAATTGGTATGAAGAGTTTCCCCAAACGATGACCAAAACTGATTGCTCAAGTGCAATGGTCTTATATATGTGGTTGCCCCCATATATCACTTTGGTTGCAGTATCTGCTGGATCAGATACTACACTTTGATAACAGAAAAAAGATCTTGGCCCGAAAGCCAAGAAGAAAAAGTCGAACATTTTTCTATTTATTTAGTTATTTATTTGCTTTCCCACTGAACAAATTAGGTACAAGGCTGTTTTTTAATATGGAGAGTGAGGGGAGGGGGACGAGTTCCTCTGAGAGTGAACTGGATAGTGACAATTGGAATGAAGGGTTTCCCCTACATTGACCAAAACTGATTGCTCAAGAGCAATGGTCTGATATATGGGGTTGCCCCCACATATGGTCTTTGATTGCAGTATCTGCAGAACAGATACTACACTTTGATAACAGAAAACAGATCTTGGTCTGAAGGCCAAGAAGAAAAATTGAACCGTTTTTCTGTGTATTTTTAAAGAAAATACAACTTTGTTATATATGGGTCGTGAATTGCATTTATCTGTAAAGATCTAATTTGCATATTCTTTTAAACAGTCATTTTAATTATTAGTTTTTTTCGGTTTTCTGATGGGATGATTATGTGTAATTGTATTCATGCAGATATTCTACATGATTTATACTTGTGTAAAAAGGTTATAGTAAACACAAACCTTTTTCTCTATATATATATTCATTTATATGTATATATATTTGTTAAAAAATTTTGCCAACCAAACTCCTTTGTCAGTGTTTGATCTACAGACATGAAACTATATATAGGATATTCAAACCCATGCAAAACTTTATATTTGGGTTTTAGCCAGAGAAAATTGTTGCAAAAGTGTGAAAATTAAAGAACTGGAATTTGCCAGATGAAGGTCAAACAATGGCATTATGAATATGCATGCATAACCTAATAGCTATTGGTTCATGTTATAATTGCCTTGCAGCAAACATGTCTTCATAGCTAAAGCATTAACGTCAATGGAAAAAGTAAATCGTAAGCTAAAACTTTTGGTTTTGATTCTCGGTGCGCAACCCATTTTATTTATTTTTTAAAAACTTTTTAAATCATTACTATATATTGGGTCTAATATAATATAAAAATAAGAACGAAATCTGCATTAATCAAAATATCATATTTTAGCGTATTTTACGACCGGGCAATGCCGGGCGGCCTGCTAGTAAAAAAAAAATAAATTCGTTATTATTGTTTGTTTATTTATCTATAATAGAAGCATGTTTGAAATTTTAGATAGTTTGTTGATGTAAGCGATATAATTCTATTATAAAAATATTGCAAGCAAAAATATGAATATTTACCAAAGGAAAATAAATTATAATTATAATAATCATCATCATTTTACCGGTAATTTTACATGTTGGCATATATTGGATGGATTTGAAAATGTTACCTTCAAACTAACCTGTATGTCGCCTGGTCTTTATTTATCCCTCTTTATATCAATTTATCATATTCTTGTATGCTTTTATTGGGCTTCTCCTGCCAACTAATCCGGTTATCTGAATTTCTCTACACTTACTAATCCAATAATTCTCTCCCATTCCCCTGTTCTGCACACATCTACTTATACATTCCAAATTTAATTTTTTAAGGTCATCGGATCTAAGCTTTTCTTAAGACTAACATTACACATCCATTGTGTCATTCTCCTATCATTTCCCGCCATGCAACAGATCTCCTTAACCCTCACTGTCCAGGTTTCACCTCCACACACCATCACACTGTGTACACATGTTGCATAGATTCTCTCCTTCATAGACAGTGGTAACGCTTGGCAGGAATTCCCTCCACTTCTTATTCTTGCACTCAAACTAACACCCGCTCCTTCCTGTGCTCTGATAATATCAACTATTTAACAACCTCAATAATTTGTCATCCAAATATACTTTATCAAATTCGGAGTTTTCATCCAGCTCGATTGTCTAAAACCTCACACAAACTGGTTATCACTTCTCAACCTACCAAGCATTTCATTGCACTTTTTCTGTAACTTAACTATTACAAAAAAAACATGTGATAATCAAACTCTAATTCAGATCTGGCTTAACCAATCAGAGCCATTAATATTTCACACTCTCTAACACTCATTAAGTTTTTTCTAAACACTCATTTCCGTTTTGAAGTAAAAATAGACACAGAAATTGCCAAAATAGAGAAAGCAAATACAATTCTTTTTTAATTTCCGTAACTGTTTTGTTATCAAGGAAATATTTAGCAGAGAGAAAATAGTTTTGAGCTGCAGATTTAAACAACTGGCTGCATCTTGACAAGAAACAGAATCCTGAATTATTGTGTCAAATTCAGTCAGAGGAAGTCGGAGGAGTGGACAGAGAAAAGAGATGGGATAATTCTAAGCGCTATTCAACCAGTTTGACCTTCTGCTTTTCTCCAAGTGGGTTCTCAAATAAGTAGAGGATTGTCAGGAAGTGATTCGTGAAAATCAAAGAAAATAGAACAACTGGTGGAGCTGTTTGGACAATTTCCTGTAGCAGGACTGTAGAGGTGTGAGCATGAAGGTCAACATCTAAATAGGTTTGCGTACACGCTAATGAAATACTGATCTAATAGCAAGAGCCATTTTGTTATACATGATTGACTTTATTTCAAAATTCGACAAGCTATGTGTCGGAAAAGTGACGGGACTGATGTCAGACAAAACTTATTGCAATTTCAAACAACAAATATTTCAAAATAATCCTTAGAAAGTGTACTGCACTTTCTCATGCTCCATTGTATACATGCTTATATGTACTTTAAGAATCGTCTCAGTGCCCATCATTTTCATTTTCATGATCCTCTTAGTGGTTTCCATGGTTTCAAATTGATAATCCCGTTGAGTTTAAGGTAACCAGAAGAGTCACATGAAGCAATATCAATTCATAAGTTGTTCTTGTTCTTTTTAGTCGTTTCTCATCATTCATTCCTTAGTTCTCTTCGTTGAACGGCCAAACAAAAAGGTTTATAAAAGCATGTGAAAAACAGCTATAGTTGTGAAACGCTAACAATAGTTACATACACGTTAGATACATGATAGCACAATCTAGCAAACCCTCTTTTGCCCATAACCCACACAGTACACAGCATACCCAGTCTCATTACTTTTCAGACCAATCTTATATACTGAAGTTGAGATATACACTTTTAATCCGTTTATGTACATAGAAAAATGTATTCTTTTTGAATGTGTGACAATCAGTTACAAAAGCTTATAAACTTTCATAAAAGATATTTTGTTGCTCTTAATAAGTCAAATTGCGACAATTCAAAAACATTTTACAATGTGCAATTTTAATTTTCAAGCTATTGTTTTAATTTTTCCATTTATCATCATTTATTTTATTTTTTTCAGAATAATCGTGATATTGATATTTTGACTATAGCTGCATTGGATACCTATGCTGTTTTGTTTTGTTGAAGATTAAACAATGCTGGTTTTTGTTCATTTATGACATGTTTATGAATCCAAGATAAATACCAAAAATAATTAACTAATCACACTTAAATATGCATTATCCAGGATCATGCACCTTATATCATTCAACTTGGTGCTTATTCTAAGTCGACAGGGGACTAGATCCGGTGTACCAATTCCCAAAGTCCTCAAAAAGATAATCTCTAATCCAATAGATTCCACACTGTTTACTAAGAATCAGTCCATGTAACATCACCGCATACTGCTTTCCTGTGCTTGCTTTACAAGTACTTCAATAGAATGTGCTCCGACGAACTTAATGCTATGGTATACCCTCGATGTAAATACAACTCGATAATCAACGAAATTCCACCCCTTCACAGTGTAGATCCCCAAATGCCGGAACACTCTAATAGCTTTTTTATTTGAAATGATAACCTTTGGAATTTTCTCCTTACTCTCTGTTTCTCTAACTGTACCAATATGCAAAAATTAAAATGTAATGTGAACAAATATATCAACAAGTCTCCACTTCAGATGCCCGTACGGATATATCCCCTAATCCACAATAGCCCCTTACGTCTAGTGATGAAATTGCAATCGCTGAAAGGTTAATAAGCTTCTAGGCAAGATATACAGTGGCGTTTGTAGTTGTTAGCAATTAATGTATTCATTTTTCAGGTTATAATCGTTTTTTTGTTAAATAAAATATTTTTTGAAATTAATATTCTACTGAGTTTAACAGTTTTTACATAGTTGCACAAACATTTCTTTGAGAATAAAATAAGCTAATGTTAACGTGAAAAGTTTGTACAAATAATGCTTTCAAATTATTTTACAAATCTGTAATAATAGAATGGTTTAATAACGTTTTTATGTTTAAGTGTTAGCGTAATATTTCTAGAAAAATAGTTCTAACTTGTGTGTGAAAAAAATGGACGATTATATATTTGTATGAGGACCAAGTTTCATCAAAATTGTGATGGTTTTTGGTTGTGTTTGATGTGAAAGCTACGTCATGCCACCTTACAAAGAAAATCAGCTTGAATTAAGATGATTATAGTGAGTTTCTGTCAACTGTTGTCAAGCACTGTGTGGAGAGAATAGCTACAGAACAATCATATTTGTGACAGCAAGACTCAGTTCCATGTCACACCTCCGGGAAAGCCTGTCTGAAAACTTCGATAACTTCACAAGTCCCACTTTTTGTCTCCTCTGGCATCAAACTTGCCCCATTTTTACTCCAAGAACTATTATGCGTAAAGTGCAAAGAACTTTGCAACACCAAGGATAAATTGATTGCCCGGATCAGTTGATATTCAGGTGTCTCTTTAAATTATAATAAAGGCCATGTACTCCAAATTTTTGTCCCGTTTGTAGGACGCAATGGAGGTCCAGAGCGTCTTTTTCAAATGAATTGTCTTCTGCTAAAAAGATGTACTTTAAACTTTGACAATATATCAATTATTTGTCAATATAATATATGACATCTTTTTCTATTCGAAAAATGTCAGATTTGTCTCGAATTCCTCTATGGGAGCCTTTGTTCAGTATTAGACATCTGGCATGACATTCCTGGAGAGTTGAAAACAAAATTCTTACTTAAGTTCTTAGAAAAAACAATGAAATATAACTTTCAAATTAGAAATTATTATCTATCTATCAATTAAAAGACATGAAAATTATTTTTTTAATTTTGAAAATTCTAGAAATAGCCAGCCATTTTAACCTAATTTTAATAAATTAAAAAATGGTTGGTATGGTATGCTATCAAGAAAATAAAAAATCGGAGAGTCATTTTTGAAAAGAAATCAATTTCTGTCTTTTATTAAATGTTGAGTATTACGTTTCATTTGTTTTTCTAATTCTAAATATTACAGACGCTGATGTCAAAGAAACTATTTGACCTTGTGGTCTTAAAGACTTTAATGAAGGGTAAGCCACAAAAGAATTGAACTCATCTTTTTCTTTTCAATGGAATCATTTTAAAGTTCTTTCTCATTTTCAATTCTGTAAAAAGAGAAAATGTCTGATGATAGAATTTGTTCAAATTTGGCAGAAAAAAATCTGTATTTTTATTCTTCGTTCATCCATACTCCTAAATGTGTTATTCTTGGTATTCCCTTTTGAGACAACTATTTCTCTGAACGCATCTCATAACTAAGAGCCACATTTTATAAAAGTCTAAGAAATGTATTTAACGAGTTTTACAGTAGCAAAATCAATAAATATTCTTTGAAAAAATGTTATCTTCAATTTTAGGTTGCCTGTAGATTTGCGCATTTCTTTGCTATGCCACATTTATTTACTACAGTTCGTTTATAGCTTAGTAACATCTCCAATAAATAATATTCGCTTTAGGAGTACAAATAAACCGTAATAATAAATTCTGGGATATACAATTCAATTGTAACCAGCAATCACATATGAATTGATATTTTAAAAGCTAGAAAATAATACAGGTTTACCAAAACAAAAAAAACAAAAACAAAAAAACAAAAAACAAAAGCTAAATGGAGGCCATCTAGAACATATGCTATAGAACGGAGAAAAAATGCCAAAGACCCTAATGTTTTGATGTGATGTTTTGAATATAATAAACTAATTATGACCACGGACAAAACACTAAGAAACATGGCCTAATTAGATTGTATTCAAATTTCCCAGTTACATAAAAGATTATGTTAGACATTTTATTTTGAAATTGCAACCCTGTAAATTTTTTCTATAGGAAATTCGAAAATACCTTTGAATTGTTGAAGAGAATATAATTCGACTAGAATTAAATTTCTATATCAGAATCTAAAATTATGGCTCATTTGGTTAAACTAAGTCTAAACAAGTCCATAGTTATAAGATTACAAAATAGCAATTATGGCAATTTCCTTTCAAACATGTTTCAGATATAGTAGAAACATTCCTCTTCTTATCACAACAATGCAGCGAAATTAATTTGAGGTCATTTATTTTGTTTGATGGAAAAATATCATGGTGAGAAATGTGACAAAGCTTGTGGCAAAATCTGGCAATATATTATGAACGAAAAGTATTGAAAGCAATCCCTGGAATGAAAACAGTTTCGATGTTTTGATGGGAATGTTAGCAAGAAGGCCAATCGACTCATTGTCTGTCTGTTGCTTCATTAAAGCAACGATTAAGAGTGCCGCGACTATCCCTGATGTAATGGTTATAAATATAGAATATAGTAAAAGATGCAAAAAGAATAAACTTAGTAGTTTATTATGTGCAATTCTATATTAACATAAAGCATGTAATAGATTTTTAAATAAAATTGTAAAAACTATAATAAAAATATTGTGGAAATCAATGTAACAGTTTAGAAATTTAAATATACATAAGACATGATTTAGATTGGTCGTTTATAAAAAATTGAAATAAAAATTAGGCATTTAATTTTGACATTATCATTTAATTAACTATAAGTGGTTATTGAGGAATAATGCACAGAGAAAATGGAAGGAAATAATTATAAATGTATCAAAGTGGTGAAAGCTCCCTTCAAACAAAAAGAAAATGAAAAATTATATAACTTTATTCACTAAAGCTTAGCAGGTTATATTTAACTAAGTGTAACAGCATTCTATTGTGTTCTATAGCATGTGTCACTTTTAAGTCCAACACAAATTGTTGAAGAAATTAAAAGTAACATCTAAGATGCATCGATGGAAATATTCACATACAGATTTTATACAAACATAAATGAAAACCTATTTATTGACACAAGCTTATGTACATTTAAAACGAAAGTTAATGAAATTTCGAAAAAAATACACAGCAGCATTAAATCGGCTAATACACTTTTGAGTGAATAGAAGGCTTCCCATAGAGAAGAATAAGATAATTGCGTTCTCTAAGGAATTTACTCTTACTTTTAGTAAATTTCTGTTACATTTGGCACCACCTAATCCTATTTACATTTTATTTCTATTCAACTTTGAACCTTTCTACATTACAATGCCACACCTTGACCTGCTCAGTCAGGATGGTGAAGATGTAGCACGATCATGCGTCATGGGATCAAGTATGAACGAATCTTTGGACATAGGCACCAATTATGATATCGTCTGAACTTGCTTTTAGAAGGGCTGCCCAGGCAGTTAAAACGTCTACTGTATCTTGAGTCACGGACACCAGATGTGACAATGTCCTCTTTCACGCTCACCAATAAGGCACACCCAAGCCCGGATTATCAAAGCTCAGATGTGCAGAGTTCCTCCAACCGGTCAGACCAGTTGTGACAATTGTCTTAATCGTTAATAATCGTCTGTTCAAGATATCCCACAATCTCTGATCCTGGACCCTCGGTCTTGATTTGCTGATCTGCCCACGTTGTGTTGTTTGATCCAGGACACCAAGTTAAACCTGCAATGACCAGCTGCTGACCACACACCAATCTGTAGAGTCAGTATTCTGCTGAAGAAAATAAGCACATCAAACAAGTGCTATCAAATAAATTAACTATATATATATATATATATATATATATATATATATATATATATATATATATATATATATATATAGCATAATCACATTGACACACTGGTTCTCGTCAGATCACCAAAGTTAAGAAACTTTGAGCCTGGGGACCATTTCGGAATTCTAGGCGTTGTATGTGCTCTCTGTTTATCTCGGCATTTGTTTCCAGTTGTCCTGCCACTGGAATTTAACAATGTCGACTCAGGAGAGGTGTAGTTGAAGATTGTGCACTTCCTGCCACAAAAATTTCATGCGCAGTGGGTGTCCATGGTGTGTTCAAAGACTGAAGGAGCCTTGTTTATATATGTTTTATACTGATAAATAAAACCACCAAACAAGTTTTACTAGTGACAGCTTACGTCCAAAAATAATAAAAAAAGAAAGGGGAAAAAAATGTTTCTCAACATTTTTTTCTAAACTCAGTCTGCTTGTATGCCTAGCTGCTCAGAGCAGTAATTATACAGGGTAATTAAAGGGCGGGCTACCCTCTTCTTTCCCCTTCCTCCTATATCAAGTAAGACAGTCAGTTCTATGTAGTCTTTTTTCTTTTTTTTTCTGCTTTTTATTTCTATTCTATCACTCAGGAGCTATCAGGTCTTCTTTTACAGCTATTTATAATTTTCTCCAATGAATTATAAGATGAGATCTCTCAGAGGCAAATTGCAATTAATCTTAGGACGAGTTTGTATATACATTATTTGGTCGACTCGCTTTCATTATTTGAGTTTTGTACCGATTAATACAAATTGTTCTCCGTTCGTAAATCAGTGTCTTGCGAGCAGAATCATCGTTCTGACTTATTCATAAGTTATAACTTATCTCTTGTAATGATTCCAGAGTAAAATTCTTTCTTTCTCGTTCTTCAAACCGTGGAATTGCAGAAGGGAATCGTTCTTAGCCTCTGGTAACATTTTTTTTATTTCTTATATACGCTTAGCAATCTGGGGCTAATTCTCAACCAGCGTTTAGCCTTACGGTCCTTTTCCACTCTCCAAAATCTCTTTTCAAACTTTCGAAATTTGCTTATGAAGCCCGTTTTAAGGTAAGTTGTGGTTGGGTCTGGCAAACTCAATCCCCACTAAATATCCAATCCAACTTGATTATGTACCTACCCCAATCTGAATGATTGGTTGATATCAAATATGGATTTATGCATATTAATTAGGTATCAAGGATTTCTCTCGGATTCCCACGGTCGGCAGGTACATCGAAGTCACTAAAGATCAGTTCCTCTAGCTAGCCGAGATGACACTTTACTAAAACAATGTAAATTCCAATATACAACTCAACACCTTTATGCGTTTGAAATTTTAGCTGAAGTAAAAACAATAATTATCCTTATCGCTTAGCCTGTCGATCTACCTAATTTTCAGCAGCATACAATCGACACATGTATATATATATATATATATATATATATATATATATATATATATATATATATATATATATATATATATTAGTTGAGAAATTGATGCTTTCAGTTATCAGTATCATACAACTGAAAATAAAACAATATTTCCATCTAAATACGATTATTAGTTATTGGAGCGACAACTCCATCCACTTGGCTTATGCGTTGAATCTCACTATGCCTAGACACACTGATAAAATACATATCTATAAATGAATTTTCGGCAGCCAACAGTATCACACACTGGTATTATGCCATACTTCAAGTTTTTTTTCTACAAACTATTACATAGATGACAATGTTCCCTATTCTGATTCGTTTTGTATTTTCTCAGTAAATAGTTTGGATTTAATTTCTCGCTTGAATCAAATTTATTTATTTGATTATAAAGTATATTTTGTGTTTATTTATGCAGATTTCTTTTTCCTTGCATCTTCTCTGTGATTTAAGCGTTTTAACTTGAATTTCAATATTAATTCCGTTTGTTTTCAATTTACCCTTCCATTTTCCCCCTCAATATTTAAATTGATTTATTAAATTATTTCCTTCAATAAAACAATTGTCAACTTGGAGAAGAAGAAGAAGAAGAAGAAAAAGACAACTGAAATACAAGTGAACAGATAGAAAGAGACTGACAGCTGAGATAATTTTGACAACTAATCCAGAGTTTTGCCATTCTGTTGAAAAACTTTGGGGTGAGGGGAGATTTATAAAACTTCATTGTTACACCAACTAATATTTTTCCAGTTTTGAAAAAGATATTTTTAAATCCCAAAAGCAAAAGTTAACTCTTGAAATATTCGTCGTGATATTTCACGCCTCCCTTTCGTCAGTCCCCCCCTCATTTAAAGAAAACGCGATTTCACTTCTATTTTTAAAACACATTTCAACAAAATAGTATTTGACATTTATTATTAAGCATTTGAATTTGAATATTTTTTCTTGTTTGTGTATGTTATGTTTAGTATTGCTTTATCATTTCAATATAGCAATATAGTTAAATATTGCTTTCAGAATTTTAAAATAGCTTTTTGAAGACTTAAAATAATTTTGGTGAAGTTTTATGAAAAAAATGTTCCTACGAGTATACAGTCAATTATTCTATCTGTTTTTGGTGAGAATAAATTAAATTGTGCAAAAAAAAAAAAAAAAAAAAAAATTACACATTACAAGATTCTGATTAGTCAATGATTTAGCATTGTCAATTTCTAGCTGATATATTTTTGTGCATTCTGCACCAACTGCTAGATTATGTTTGAATTGTCTGTTCGTGTAGCAGTATGTATCGTCTTTTTTATGCTTCTTGAATCATTAATGATTAACTTCCGGGTTTTCTTCATGAAAGATGTTATTTGGAGTAAATAAGAGTAAAGAGATACAAATAGCCTTGATTATAAACTTGTGTCTAATGACAAACAGAATGACTAATATGACTCTTCTTATAATTTCATTTACTCTTTCTTGGAACCTGCAAAAGTTCCTGCTTTTGTACTCAATTGTTTAATTATTTTAAGATTGTTTATCTCGGTCAAATAAATACTTGAGTGGAGATCAAAGAATATAGAACTTAATGTCTTGTGCAAATAACATAGAAAGATGCTTATTTTGGTTTAAAAAATCACTTGGTAAAAATAAAGGTACAACAACAACACTAACACAGCTCATATCTTAAAGGAAAAATATTTCTAGTTTTGATTCATTGCGAATTTAGTCGTTGACTTTAGTTGAATCAATCTCAATGAAATTGTGCACCTTTACCTGCAAGTGGATTTTTCACAATAACATAACATTGATATTTTCATATTAGATTATTATTACTTTATTCCCTATTAATCGATCAGTTAATGAAACTTAATCTAGAAGATAATAAAATAAAAATAACGTAAACTTTCTAACATAAATAATTACATTACGAAAGTAAATTCAACAAACGAGTTAGTAAATTAAACTGAAAATAATTTGGAAACATTGGAAACGAAATTTCTTGCTTTCAAGAGTTTTATCAAATCTTTATTTAATTAAACGATTCATAAATATTTACATCATTCTATAAATAAGAATGAAACATTAACAAAATTAGTTTTATAACGATTTGTCTCATTTAATAATTTAATGACTAAATGATAACGAAATAATTAAATTTAATTTTAAAATATAATAATTTCGTAAAAATAAAGGGAATAATTAAAAAAAAAGCTAAAATATGTACAAAGATCCTCTAGCAAAGCGTAGTAGGTAAATCAAATCATTTAATGAAAAAGCAGGTGGAATCAAGATTACAAGTATCTATGAAATCAAACTTCTTTAGTAACTTATTACCCTAATAACCAATAATATTACATGTCACTCAACCTCTCTTTATCTCTTAAGCAAGGTAAATAATACCAAGCCAAGTTAAACCAGATTGCACTAGTAAATTGAGATTCTACGTCTAAGGGTGAAAAGATGTGACACAACGATGATTTCAGGTTTTCATCGGCCATAGTAATTTACAAAATATTCACTCTCATTAGAAGGAGCATCAGGGGTATGTCAGAAATGACAAGAAGTTTAATAAATGTATTCGATCAAACAGAAGGAAGATTTCTACAAAATTATTCGAGTCTGTAAATAACCACAACATTTCTTTTAGAATTAAAGGGAATTTACATTTCATCTTTTGTTTATCGTTTTGTGTTTAGCTTTACGATTAAACTCAGGAGTCGAAGATGAAGATATTTGAAATGGGTGGTTTCTAATGAATGAAAACTGAAAATAGAAAAAAAAATGTTAAAATAAGCCATGAAAAAATGTACACTACACCAAATATCAAACAACGAAAAGCAATAACACATTAATATATATATATATATATATATATATATATAT
The DNA here is from genome assembly GCF_053919585.1 of Euprymna scolopes. Classification (NCBI taxonomy): domain Eukaryota; kingdom Metazoa; phylum Mollusca; class Cephalopoda; order Sepiida; family Sepiolidae; genus Euprymna; species Euprymna scolopes. Next base: position 62,761,990 of record NC_136493.1, on the reverse strand, counting down.
ATATATATATATATATATATATATATATATATATATATTGTCTGTTAAAATATAAATATATATATATATTCATATATACATCTTTATATATATATATATATATGTACGTATATATACACATATATTAATTCACACACACACATACACACACACACATGTAGGGAGCTACTATCTGGGCAAATTGCAGGTACATTATGTAGGGAGTTAAGCAGCAAGATGTCTGTTTACATTACATGTCAGTACAGTCGGGGAAGTAGGAATCCGGAAAGGAATTCCTAAGTCTAGCATTTCTGGGGAAGAAACTATTAGAGTAGAGGGTTTTCTGGCATCTGGCGATCTCTGTAGGCCTGGGATATTGCTGCTTGTCGAGTTTGTCGGGGGTATTTATGTCGAAAGAGGTACAAGGGCTTGTAGTACGTCGGAGCATCTATCATTAAAATACTATGTAAATAAAACAGGTAGAGGTATGCAACATTTCATCGATGGGACAGAGGCTGAAGCCTAACTGAGAGTATATGCCCTATTAGGTTGGTAGCTCTCTTTTAAACCCTGTAGTAGATGCACCAGCCCAAATGTGAAAACAATACTATATACATGGGCGAATATTGATACTTTCAGGCATAAGTAACTTTCAATCAGAGCCACCTTATTCGCAGCAGCCACAGCAATGATCTCGATGTATCTGTTTCTTGTGAACGTTAAGCCGAGGAATTTGAACGATATACTTTCAGGTAATGTATCATTAGCCATAACTATTAGTGGTTGTAATTATTAAAGAAATGAAACTTTATCTTTGCAGCATTGAATGTTAACATCCATTTTTGTCACCATTCCACAACAGACAGGAGGTTTTCCTCTAAGGTTTTCTCAATTGCCTTGGATATGGATTCTATTCGTTTTCTCCTCATACCTGTTATAGAGTGTGGTGTCGTCAGCAAATATACCCATTTAAGAGACAATTTTATCAATTTATTTGTGAATATCAGGAATAATAAATGGCCAAGGATAGATACCTGAGGTACACCTGCATTTATATCATATTGTTTTGATGTATAACCATCGAGACAACTTGGATTTTTCTTTTATTTAAAAATGTATATACATATATATATATATATATATATATATATATATATATATATATATATATATATATATATAACTAGCGAGATGAGTCACCAGTCTTTGCGCGAGTGTAAAATACGCTTATATATGATATTTTAATTTGATCCACTTAAAAACTATTTTAACCAGCTAAAGACCCATAAAAGAACGGTTCGTAAAGGATCCAATCATTTGAAACCCTAGCACTGCTCTGTGATTTTTAATTTCGGTGGAGATAGAGTTTGAATGTATCGAGTTAGACATATAGCCTTTTATATATTAGATATACATACACACACACATATATACGTGTGTGTGTATATATATATATATATATATATATATATATATATATATATATATATATATATATATATGCACATATAATATATACATGTATATACCTATATAAATACATCTATATATACAGTGATGATCATATTTATTGGCACGGTAAAATAAAAGTTAAATTTTGTCTAATAAATTCTAAAAAAGGGATTAAATTAAAGAAAATAACAAAGTATATTATGTATTTTTAACTGGCCTTTCCGATGCAGCAATCGGATTTTAGAAAAAATAAATAACAAGGGAACAACAAACATAATTGCAAAAAACCCCTGTTCAAAATTATTGGCACGATTTATTTAATAATCAATTGTATAGCCTTTGGCCTTGATTACCTTCCTCAGTCGCTTTTCATAGTTTACAACCAAGTTGTTGCACTCTTCAGTAGTAATTTTAGCCCACTCTTCCTGACAATAATCCTCCAATTGAATAAGATTCTTAGGCTTCCTTTGCATTACCCTCAATTTTAATGTTCTCCATAAATTTTCAATTGGATTAAGGTCTGGGCTTTGTGATGGCCACTCTAAAACATTAATATGATTGTCCTCAAGCCATTTCTTAGTCAGTTTAGCCGAATGCTTTGGGTCATTATCTTGCATGAACCACCAACGACGACCAAGTGAGAGCTCTTTAGCAGAGTCTTTCAGGTTTTCATCCAATATTTTAACATAATCTTCCTTTTTTATGCTACCTGTGACCTTAACAAGTCGCCCTGGTCCAGAGGCAGCAAAGGATCCTCAAAACATCAAACTGCCTCCACCGTGCTTCACTGTGGGTATGGTGTTCTTAGGCAGGAAAGCTTCGCCAGATTTTCTGTAAATATAAGACACTTTATTATGGCCAAATTACTCTATTTTCGTTTCGTCAGTCCATAGAACACGTTTCCAGAATGCAACATCTTTATCAATATGACGTTTTGCAAAGGCTAGCCTTGCTTTCAGGTGCATAGGCTTCAATAAGGGAGTCTTTCTCGGACGACATGCTTTTAAACCAGCTCTCTTCAAAACTCTACCAACTGTATGTCGAGATACATTCACTCCAGAGGTGCTCTGTTCATCAACAATCTCCCCAACAGAGATCCTTGGGTTTTGTTTTACTTGTCGAACAATTTTCCGTTCATCTCTTGGGGAAAGAATCCTTTTTCTCCCTCTACCCTCTAAACTCATAACGTGGCCTTGCGATTTGAACTTGTTTATTATGGCTCTAACAGTGGATTTGGGAAGGTTTAGCTTCTTTGAAATCTTATCATAGCCCTCCCCATTGGTATGGCATGCTACAACAAGCTTCCTGACGTCTTCGCTGTGTTCCTTAGTTTTAACCATGGCGATTGAAAATTATAATTTAGTCACTTATAATAGTTTAAATAAATCGCTATCTAAAAATTATCTGAAAAAATTATTCACTGAATTAGCGTTAAACAAGCATAATATGGCTATAAAAAAGTTCAGAAAGCACGTAAACCGGAAATTGATTGATATTATACTGATACTAAAAGAAAAACAAAGCCGTGCCAATAATTTTGAACAAGTATCACTGTATATATATATATATATATATATATATATATATATATATATATATATATATATATATATAAAATTCAAACACGGTAGTGTTGGAATTTTATATATATATATATATAAGTTTTAAGTTATAAATTTATTATTTTGTCCTTTTCTTTTCCAGTGCTTGCATTTTCTATTGTAATATATATATATATATATATATATATATATATATATATATATATATATATATATATATATATATATATATATATATATATATATGTTCCAATCAAAATATGAGCCTACACAGCTATGCATCTCTGCCATCGATCTACATGATTATTTATCCCTCGTTGATAAAAAGTTATTGGCTGATGCAACACACTTTTTGAAAGCTGATTCCACCTCTTCTTTGGACCGAAACGTTTTACCATTTACAAATGAGCCTTTAAATGCTTAAAAAATGATAATCAGTATGCGAAAGGTCTGGAAAATATGGAGGATGTAGTAAAGTTTCGTATCCCAAGTCTGTGAGTTTCTGCAGATTCAATCTTACAACATGTGGCCGAGCATTATCGTGGAGCAGAATTGGATCACGTCGATTCACCAAGGCAGGCCCCTTTTTTTTCAAAGTTGAATGAATTAGGTCTCTGCTATAATACTCTGATTGGTTCCCAAAAAGCTATAGTATATAACACCGACTGCAGACCCCCAAAACTATCACCATAATCTTTTGCTGATGCAACTTTGGCTTTGGGAAGTGTTTGGGAGACACATCATAATCAAGCCATTGACCAGATCGTTTACGGTTATCATAAAGGATCCACTTTTTGTCACAAGTGACAATTCGGTCAAGAAAGGGATCATTGCTGTTATGCATACAGAGCACTGGGCAGACTTCAAATCTCCTAAGTTTTTGATTCTCATTGAACTCATGAGGGAACCATTTATCGAGGTTTTTCACCTTTCTAATGCTCTGTAAATTGTATGAAACTGTTGCAATACTGAGACTTTGACGAGCATTTTCTTAAGAACTGCTTGCAATTGTTTGTTGCTAAGACTGCCTGCTCGCCCTCTACCTTCTTCATCTTCAATGGTCTCGTCTTCACTCCGGCATTTTGGAACTACCTCTTGTTATATCGATTCATTATTACTTTGCTGAATTTGCTACCTGAACTACATGAAACATTAATTCAAAATAATAAACATTTCATTCGTAATTTTATAAATATGAACAGAATCTTTTTCATTTATTCATTTTTCTAGATATACTTATATATATATATATATATATATATATATATATATAGATATATATTTATTTATTTATTTATGCATACATATATTTATATGTGTATATGCACACACACACACACACACACACACACACACACACACACACACACACACACACACACATATATATATTTATGAAGTTGAGTTTTTCTCACTCTGACATTAATATTAAAAGCTTACTTTTTTTCTATTTAAAAATGATTATCACGCATTTCTTAATATATTCAGTCATTCATCTGTGAGCGATTGCATAAAGGCTAAAATTCCCTTGAGAAACGAGCATTAATTACTTATTCTTTTTTATGGTGTCTTATTTGATGATTGCTTTTACTTCACTATTATGCTGAATTAAATTTATTTATCTTTTTGCTGGCGACAATTGCTACTAATGGCTCAAAATTAAAAACAGAACAGTTGACCTTGGTAAGGGAAGTCGAATAATACATTAATCCTGCTGTTACTTTTGCATGCTTGCAAAATTAAACATTCGTAGCTCAAAGTCGGTTAATTTTAAATTTTTCATATTCATCTGTTGATAGCTCAGACGGTAATGATGCTAAATAAATAACAACTAGATAAATAGCATATTTGTTTATATCTATTGAAACCATTGCTATATATTGAATAATAATCGATAGATAATTGGCTGTTTAATAATAAATAATAAATAATAAATTTGCATGAACTGAAATCTAATATATATATATATATATATATATATATATATATATATATATATATATATATATATATATATATATATATATATATATATATTGTGACTACTCTGGATAATAACAAGGTAAATGTTAAAACATATAACTTCCAAAACGTTTATGATTTTCTAAAACATTTTTAATTTACTTAATGTAAAGAAACATTTTAAAAGAGAATTTGCCTTGTTTTTGATAGGTAAATAAAAAAACACGTTGAAGAACATGTCAATTAGAATTGAATCTTTTTAATTGTATCAAATTTTGGAGAATTACACTTTTAATGTTTGATATTAAAGGAGTAACACTTGTGAAAAAAACTCAGAAAATGAATAACCAAGACAAATTATGTTTTCAATTCCACATACTTGTTTCACTTTTGCAGTTGAGTGATTTGTATAAAATTGCAGCATTAAATATCAGTTATCTTTATTACAATTTGCTTTTCAAACTCAGCAATATTTAATAAAAAATATACATGACAATGATTTCTACCTATTAAATATGACAATGATTTTTACGAATATGTAGTAGTCGAAAAAATTGCAGAAAGTCTCAGCTTGCTGATAACAATGATGTCATAAAAGACATAGAGGAATTGTTATGGTTATGACCTGAATTATCCTGATTCAGTTTAGCACTATTGCTATATATTGAATAATAATCGATAGATAATTGGCTGTTTAATAATAAATAAGAACATGGTATACCATGTTGTTTTTTCAAGTTAGATTGTTTTTAATAATAAAACCAATGGACTTTTTTATATGAGGTTCAAATCTTATCAGTCAAGCCTTGTCTATATCTTTTTATCAATTTCATTTTCATTAAAAAAAACACTTTTTGGGGGTTTCTTTCAACTGAATTAATCGTCCATTTTTATTTGAACTCTTGATACTGTTTCGTTAAGTTCGTCTCCTGATTCACTTTTTGTATAAAACTAACTTGTCTGTAGCAACGCAATTGTTTTACACACTGATTCATGCATAACTTCATTAAAAGCTTTCCATGTACTTACAGGGTAAACAATCTTTAGCCATTGCGAATATGCTAGGTTGAAGTGATCTCTCTAGGTCAAGCAGAAGTATAAACACAATATGAGAATTAATATTTAAGAAAGAAAGAGCAGATAATCACGGAGATGTTACATAGAAGGCTGTTGTTGAATATTGAATGTCTAAATACTCTACTAAATATAAACAATTTATTATATACAAATATTCTTAGAATTATTAAATAAGAATGATAATAATAACCACAACGGCTAAATCGGTATCTAGGTATAGAGCATACAATATGATTTTCGGTAGTCATTTATAAGTTTGAAAAAAGGCATACTCGATACATTTACTGGACACATAGCCAAGTTCACAATGTTTTGAAATAGCCATGACAATTTTACTAATCACAGAATTATTTAGAAATAAAGTTGATAAAGAAAAATATAATTGACATATCTTGTGCTGAAATACAATTAAACAGTATTTCTGAGACGAGATATTGTCCTTATTTACAGGTTTAGGATCGTAAGTAATCGATATTATAACTAGTTAATTACAATATAAACATAAGATACATTTTATACTAAAGAGTCACTTCTCAAATAAGAGTATAACTTTTACGACTGGATTTTATCAGCTGTTCTATCCACTGCGCCATTGATTCTAATGAGTTCAACAGAGGATTTCCGAGTTCAACAAGATACACCTAAAGTAGATTGGAGGTTAAATCGATCGAAACGTTGTCCTAATAATCTAAATAATATGAATACTCTGCAGCAGAACATAAGACTTTTCGTCTGAGATTATAACAACTATGGTGCAACTTTAGAGAGGTCCCGAGCAGACAACAATTTAGCAATTTCAGCATGAAATTTTTCTTGGCAAAATACTCCCAAAGTGACATTAAAGTAAGTTGTACGTTTTATATGGTATTTTGTATCGCTTAATGAGATTGTCAGTTGAACAACATCATGGGAAGATTGGAAACGATGAGTGAATGTTATTCTTTTAGAAAATTTTCTTATATTGGATTGAAAATGACTATATTGTAGTTAGCAAGGAAGCCGTGATAGTGTGCACACAGATGTGATCTTGGAAATAAACTTTGTACATGAAAATTCCGTTCTTCAGTATAAATTGAATAGATAACTTAACCAGCCAGAGAAGAATATCTGATTGGTTAATTAAAAGATTTTTTAACAAACCTCCTCGGTTTTATTTTTAATCCCATTATTAAAATGCCAAATAAATAGAATTGGTATTGTCAGCAACATCACATTTGGATAAACAAGGTTACTGTGCATATGTGTTGGCCTAAACTTTAAAGCTGTCAAACGTCTATTCCTTTTAAATTTAAATATTTCTATTTCTTATAAAGTATAAAATCTATTGAATAAATGCTAACATAATACATGATAACATAAACGATGCCCCAACCCAGTTTTTTTTTTAGTCAGAAAGGTACGACAAGGTGGATATGTATCATGTAACATGTCTTGCCCTAACAAAGCTTAACGAAACCAATCACTGTCCAGGATAGCTTCTGAAGTGTTATTGTATCCAATTTTACCCACAAAGCTTGTGGGTTTACCTATAGAATATGGTTTTCAGGCATATTTTAAAGGTGCTTAAGGTCCTCCTTAAAACCCATAATCAGCTGGTTAGAATGTAAGAATTGTAAATACTCGCAAATACTCGTCCTAAACTGAATTGAACACTGATATATCCATATGAAAAGAGTCTACATACAAGAAAGCTATTGCTTGTTTACTAAATAAATTTAATTAAATCCTATAACTGAATGTAAAATATTTGAGAAATGTATTTACTTTGTAATATAACTATGAATGCTTCCTTATTAATGATTTATTATTATTATTATTATTATTATTATTATTATTATTATTATTATTATTATTATTATTATTATTATCATCATTATTATTATTATTATTATTATTATTAGCAACAGCAGCAGCAGCATGTGTGAGTAGATTTATTCAAGAAAATAGATTGGAGTAGACAGATTTGTTGGAAGCACAAAAGCAATCGCAAGTCACGGCCATTACAACTAATAACACATTGATGGACTCTACCAAGTATGTCCACTGCCTGTCCAGGCAATAAAGAAGTTATAAAACAATAAACAATTGAAAATTAAGTAAAAGCAAATCAAGGCAAATGTATGACTAAAGAAATAACACAGAGATACGGTCAAAGTCAAAATTAATTACCAAACAACCATGTTTTTGTTCGACACAAATCAGCAAACCTTCTATAATCAACCAATCAAAAATAACAGAATGGTTTTTCATTAGTTTTTTATAGGTTTTATATTTTTGTCATAATTTCTTGGTGTGTTGCATGTTTTCAGATCTTAAAACAATTAAATCGAACATAATTGACTTTATATCCGCGTTCTTGCTTTCTTGTTTCATTTCATATTTTTTTAATGAAATATGTCTGCGATTCTCCTTCCAAGAAACTAACTTTCTCCTTGACTACTATTTTTATTATCATGATCAGCAACCTCTCAGACTCCATACGAATATTTCAATGGCATTATTAAAGTCACGGTCTTTCTCTTCACTATTTGTCCTTTTAATTGGTGCATACTAGCTAAATACCTACTCTATAGACAGTTTTACATTATTAGGGAGAAAAAGTATTATTTCTATAAATAAAATGAGAAAACAATAATTTATTTAAACGACTACTATTACCTATCACTATCAATTTAGTAAGGCAGATTATAATAACATTAATAATAATAATAATAATAATAATAATAATAATAATAATAATAATAATAATAATAATAACATGGGAAGAGAAGCTGTTTTGTGAACGATGGAAAAGACTAAGCAAAGAGGAGATGCAAAAACATATAGGCATAGCTATTGAAAGCGATCACTACTAACAACTGCACAAAACAATGCAGTCAGAATACATTATATAAAAGCCAAAATAAACAAAACTCAGAAAAAGAGAACAAGGTTTAAAATGATAAATAACATGAGAAGCGAATGCAGCTTACAAGCCCAACAGGAATTAAACAAAATAGACACATGAAAGGAAGTCCATTGATAACTATGTAAACATCTGCACTTTAAACATGTAGAAAATGATACATAAACTGGAAATAGAAGTGGGAAATCAAAATAGTAAAATCTTTTGTGACACAGAAGTACAGACCAACAAACAAACTCATCCAAGCCAGGAGATTGGATGAGATAATAATCAGCAAGAAGGAAAAAACGACAAATCATTGATTTTGAGGCCCCAGCAGATCAGTGGATGATGATTAAGGAGGTAGAAAAACTATAAAAATTCATTTAACAGTTTCGAGAAAGCTGGGAGAAAGACTAAGGGGAATTGAAATTTAAGGGAAGATTGCTCCCCAGATGCATGGAATATGTAAATAATGTAAACAGCTGAAATATGAAGGACAATCCATGTGTGTGGAAGCCAACCCACATAATCAGAAATAGAAATAGAATTAAAACATAGAAACTAACATGAGTTTGAAAGTGCCCAAAGTCCTATAATTTGACACCCCTTCTAAATAAAGGGATAGCACAAAATAGTTATGAAGGGTTAACCTGGATGAAAAGACTGAGAAGGGAGAGAACCATCCAGACCAACCTAGAAGATGATGGAGAGTGCTGTAATTCTAATTTATTGCCTCTAATATTTCAGAAAAATTCAACAATCATCAGCAGCAAAAGATTGTAAATTGTGATAATGCAAAGTGGTTTGCAGTAATTATCAAAAGAGTTTGAAAGTTCTGTAAAACTGGGGAGGCTTTTTGTCATTGAGACTCCAAGTGATACCACTTGTTATTACCATGGAGTAATCATTGGTCTGATGCGAAATTCCTAATAAATGTTTTATAGAGATTTTGTTCACCTGTCCGTCAGTCACAATTTTTAAGCAGTCTCAATTGTTTTAAACGTAATACATTGTGGAATGCTTGAAAGTATTACATTCAAGATTCTGTTAACAAAAAATCCACTCAGCACTCTTTCCAAACATGTTAGTGTAAATCAATTAATTTTGCTTTAACTATCTATTGTATGTAATTCTTTTGCAATGAAATATTCCTCGCTTTCTAGCAAAAATACACAACTGGAGAGAGCATATATTGTATAGTAAATAAAAACATAATAATATTTAATACAATAGACACATTTTGTTTACTTATTTGAATAATTTAATAATATTTCATACTTCTCCTTGAATTTTGTCGAATTCTATTTTCATTTATTCTCAACAAATAATTTCTAGTAAGAAAAGAAACAGATTTTAATCCGAATGTAAACAAATATTTTGTATTAGGTCAGGCAATTTCTGTAAGACATAACCTTCTTTTCCGCAAAACATGAAAACAGTTGATGTCAAAATACAGAGTGAAAGAATCCAAAAAATAAATATCAAAATAGAATGAAAGCACCGCTACCCTTACTTCAGAAGAGCCAGTTCCCCCTCCCCACACATACACATTAGTAACGACCTCGGACCACAGCCGCCTTCCTAAGAAAGCAAATAACCCCAAAATACTATAAAACAATATACACATTCCCAAACCAATAAAAGCAAACACACACACGCGCACACACGCGCACACACACACACATAAACACACACGCACACACACACACACACACACACACACATACACACACCCTACCCCACCCTAAAGGAAAAGAAAAACACATTAGCAGAAAGAGATAGCGACTGACTACAGCGAGGTCAAAATCTCCCTGGACAAACCAAAAAAAAAAAAAAAAAAGCAATAAAAATTCAGCATACCAATGTATAATAAACGCTTACAAGCCTCCACCCCTTGGAAAAACTTCAAACTAACTACGAAAATCGCCATTTTTACACATTTGAAAATAATTTCTGACGAGGACGCATCAGACCGTCTGAAACGTACGTAAACGATTTCAATGACTTAAAAACATTATTACAATGATCCAAACATAATTTTCAATGAAAAACCAAGACACGAAATAATAAAATAATGTTAAAAAATACACATTGTTGGTGACTACTCCCTTATTTAAATATACGTCTTTCTTTCGTTGGAATTTATTAACCCATTTTATATAAATATATATATATATATATATAGATATATATATATATATATTTTTTTTTTATTACATTTTCACCCCAAACAAGGTAAATTGCCACTTTGGTGTAGGGGGCTACTATCAGGGGCAACAGCTACTGGGGTACTATGTAGGGATTTGGGCAGCAAGGTGTCGGTTCACGTTACACTTGAACTTCTGCACGTCAGTACTGTTGGGGAAGCAGGGACCTGGAATGGAATTCCAGAGTCTAGCGGTTCTGGGGAAGAAACTATTGGAGTAAAAAGATCTTTTACATCTAGGGATCTCTACAGTGTGGGGGTGGGATTTAGCAGCCTGTCGGGTTTGTCGAGGGTGCACACGACATGGGGGCACAAGTGATTGCAGTTCGTCAGAGCATTCACTACTAAAATACTTGTAGAAAAGGCAGAGGGATGCAACATTTCATCGATGGGACAGAGGCTGAAGCTTAGATGCCAGTTCAGGGCCTATCAGGTTTGCGACTCTCTTTTGAACCTTGTCAAGGAGCGAGAGACTAGTAGCAGATGCACCAGCCCAGATGTGGCAGCAATACTCCATACATGGGCGAATGGTGGCCTTATAGAGGTACAGGATACTTTCGGGTGTTAGTAGTTTTCTAGCACGGTAGAGAGAGCCCACCTTTCTTGCAGCGGCCCTGGCAATGCCTTCAATGTAATTGTTCCAACTCATGTTTCCTGTGAACGTTAGGCCAAGGAGTTTGAAAGATGGACTCTCAGATAAAGAGTCGTTGGCCATTGCTATGGGTGGTAGAGAGGGTTTCTTGTAATTATTGAATGAATCTAGTTTAGTCTTGGCAGCATTGAACGCGACCAACCACTTTTGTCCCCATTCCACTACAGATTGGAGGTCTTCCTCTAGTGTTTCTGCCATTTCTTTAGAAATGTGTTCATTCGTCTTCCTGTCGTGCCTGCTATAGAGTGTAGTGTCATCAGCATATATATCCATCTCAGAGGCAATGTTGTCGGGGAGGTTATTTATGAATATCAGGAACAATAGAGGTCCAAGGATAAAACCCTGGGGCACCCCCGCATTTATATCATATTGTTTAGATGTACGACCGTCGAGGACAACCTGGATTTTTCTCTTATCTAAGAAGGATTTAATTATGTTAAGTATTCTACCAGTGATACCGTATGATCTGATTTTACTGAGGAGACCCTCATGCCATACCCTGTCAAAAGCCTTAGATATATCTAGAGCTACCGCTCTGCCCCCCCCCCCCCCCCGCGTTGTCCAGTGAATGGTATATACGTTCAGAGATCACAGTTAGGATGTCTGCTGTGGAACGGGCTTGTCTAAATCCATATTGTTTGTCAGTCAGTAGTTTAGCATCTGTAAGATGATGGACTAGAGCATGGTTAATTATGGTCTAAAATATTTCGGCAAAAAGTGGGAGGAGGCTAATGGGGCGATAATTTGATGGGTCTGTCCTTTCGCCAGAATTCTTGAATACTGGTACAACAGAAGCAGTTTTCCAACAGACCGGAAAGCAAGCTTCATTAAGGCATTTGTTGTAGAGTTTGGAGAGAACTGAAGCTACTTCGGCTGAGCACTTTTTTAATAGCACAGCTGGGATAAGATCGGGTCCACATGCTTTTGAGGTATCAAGGTTTTTTATGATAGCATGCACCTGAGCAGGGGTGGTTTTCAGATCGTCTAGTGTGGCGTCTGTCTGCATAGGAAAGTCAGGTAGGGGGTGGTTGGAAGGGTCCAGTGTGGAGTTTGAGGCAAACCGACTGGCAAGCATGTTAGCCTTGTCGGTTGCCGAGGAGACAACCTTGTGATTGTTGGTTAGTGGGGGAATTGTTGATTGCCCATTATTTACTACACTGTTGTAGATTTTCCAGACGTCTCGAGTTCCTAGTTTTTGTGCTTTGATGCGCTTTTTAGTGGTTTCCATAAATTCTCTCTTAGCTGTCGCTATTTCTTTCTTAACATTATTTCTAGCTTCTATATACTTCAGTCTGTTTGAACTGGACTTATGTCGGTTAAACCTACGGTATGCATGCTGCTTTTGAGCAATGGCAGTTGCACAAGTCGACGTAAACCATTGGGGAGAGTGGGGCTTACTATAAAATTTCCGCATGGGAACATGCGCTTCGATTGCAGTTTTGAACCAGTCAGTGGTCTTGTTTGCACACTGTTCAGCAGGGAGAGAGAAAATATTTTTCCATGGAGCATCTCTAATTAGTTCCCTGATGGCTTCCCAGTCAGCCTTATTATAATATCTCGTTGTTTTGAGCACTGGCTCTTCAGTTTTGGGTCTAGAGTTTAGGGCGATTTCAAGCATTATCACTGTATGATCAGCGTTCCCGAGTGGGCTGTGGGCCTTCGTTATGCAGTCATCGGGAACTGTGGTCAAAAACAGATCTAGAAGTGATGTGTGTTGTTCTTCCTGGTCAGGGAAACGGGTTGGAAACGTAACAATTTGTGATAGGGAGTGAGATATAGCAAAGCTATGGGTTGTGCTGCCCACTGCATCTGTGTGAGTAGATATATATATATATATATATATATATATATATATATATATATATATGTGTGTGTGAGTAGATATATATATATATATGTGTGAGTAGATATATATATATATATGTGTGAGTATATATATATATATATATATATATATATATATAAATTTTAAAGGAGATTAGAATAATAGTCTAAAGAGCTAAGTGTATTTTAATGTAATTTAAATTTGCTGATGAGGAGATCGTGCTTACCAAAAAAAACTATGTATAATTGTTCTACGTGACTTCATGTATACCACAAATAAAAAGCACGGATTTCCGAAACGATCGTACAGATAATTGACGTTGTTGTTGTTCCTTCTTATGAAACTGATTTTTAATTTAATTAAAATTTGATTTTTAAATTAAAAAAATTTTTTTTTAATTTTTAAATTATAAATCACATTACTTAATATATATATATATATATATATATATATATATATATATATATATATATATATATATATACTAGCATGGGTGGCCGGCGTTTCCTGGGGATTTGGAGGTGTATGTTGAGCAAAAAAAAGAAAACGGTGATTTTTTTTAACTTTGACCCCTATTATGACCCTTTAAAATTTATTGTGTGGGCTCAAAGTTAGATCCATGTCCAAGGAACCTATATCTAAAATTTCAAGTGTCTAGACCCAAAATTGTCTCAAAGATCAAATAGTTGAACTTTGACTCTTTAATCGACAAATTTCTGGCCAAGAAACGATCACATCGATTTTCCCAAATCTCAGTATCCTGTATATAAAATTTCGAGTCTGTAGACTTAAAATTGACAGAGTTATTGCATAGCGAAATGTACACACACAGACAGATACACAGATACACAGACACGTTTACTTATATATATATATATATATATATATATATATATATATATATATATATATATATATATATATATATATATTAGCAATTCAGCCCGGCGTTGCCCGGGTGTTTCGAGGTGTATGCTGAGCAAAAAAAAAAAAAAAAAAAAGAAAACGGTCAAATTTTTATTAACTTTGACCCCTATTATGACCCCTTAAAATTTATTTTTTTGGGGCTCAAATCAAGTTATTAAGTTAGATTAATGTCTAAGGAACCTATATCTAAAATTTCAAGTGTCTAGACTTAAAATTGTCGGAGGAGTTTGGTAGAGTTCTCAAGCGTCAAATTGTTGAACTTTTACTCCTTACCAGCCAAATTTCTGGCCGAAAACCGATCACATCGATTTTCCTAAATCTCAGTACACTGTATGTCAAATTTCGAGTCTGTAGACTAAAAATTGACAGAGTTATTGCGTACATACACACAGACAGACACAGAGACACGTTCACTTTTATATATATACTAGCAGTTCCGCCCGGCTTTGCTCGGGCCCTATATACTGTCCATAAGGTTATGTGCATATGTATATATTAAAAAGTGTGAATATGTAAAGTAATGTATTTCTGTATAATAGTCTTCCTTAATTACCATAGAGAAAAGACAGACAGACATTTACACTTTTATAGATGTAGATAGATAGATAGATAGATTGGATGCAATATATAATAATGATTAAAAAAAAAAAAGACTCATGCGCCACCATTAAGAATCAAAACCAAAACGTTCAGCTCACGATTTATTTTGCCTCTGCCATAAATGACTGGGCTATGAAAACATGTTTACTGCAAGGCTAAAAATTAAAACATGAACCAATATTAACTACATTATGCATTCGTAATGGCGGCATTCGACCTTCACCTGGCAAATTTCATTTTTTTTTAATTTTCACACTTTTGAACGGATTTATCCAGGCTAAAACCCAAATATAAAGTTTTGCATGGATTCAAACATCTTATATATGAAATTTTATGTCCGTAGACCAAAAACTCTAGGTGTTTGGTAGGCAAAATCTGTGCAACAAAAATATATACGTATATATAAATATATATGGAAACAATTTTGTGTTTCCTGTAAACGTTTTACGCAAATATTACGCAAGTATAAATCATGTAGAATATCTGCATGAATATAATTACACGTAATAGTTAAATAAAGATGATCACCCCATAAGAAAACCGAAAAAAACTAATAGGAAATTAATTAAAATGAATGTTTTAAAGAATATGCAAATTAGCTAGATCTTTTGCAGATGGATGCAATTCCACAACCCATATATAAGAAAATTGTATTTTCTTTTTAAATAAGTAGAAAAGGGGGTTTTTAATATGAATATCAATACACCCAAAAGAAAAACGAATTTATAGGAATATATATATATATATATATACTGGCATTTCAGCCCGGCGTTTGCAGGGTGTTATGGATGTGTATGTTGAACAAAAAAAAGTGATAGTAGGAAGGCAGGCTCGAACCCATACCGCAAAGGAGGAAAAGAACGGGATAAAACATAACTTTTATGTTGTTACGACCACCGCCAAACCGGAAGCGACATTTTTTAAAATTATGGCTAGACAATCTAAAGGAGAGGATAACTTTCAAAAATATCGGCGAAAAAAATTACCCCCCCCTGTATAAAAGTGCCTAGTTGAAGGGGGAGTTATTAATGTTTTTAGCCAATTTTTCGATATTTGTCGTATGAAAGGTCGCACTTTAAAACGATATGATCTTGGTAAAATCTGTCGCGTCTATTGAAATTTAAGGCAGACATGCAAACATACGTACATAGATACATGTATATATTGGTAACTAAAAATTTTCGACCCAAACTGATGAAAAAGCTTGCCCTATCTCTGAATACCCTTTATGTAAAATTTCAAATATTTAGACCAGAAATTGTCTGAGTAATTTGGAAGAGACCGCAGAGGTCAATTTTTTTTTAACTTTGACCCCTATTATGACCCCTTAAAATTTATTGTTTTTGGCTCAAATCAAGTTATTTAGTTAGATCCCTGTCCAAGGAACCTATATCTAAAATTTCAAGTGTTTAGACCCAAAATAGTCAGAGGAGTTTGGTAGAGTTCTCAAGCGTCAAATCGTTGAACTTTTACCCTTTGACAGCCAAATTTCTGGCTGAAAATGGATCACAAAGATTTTCCCAAATCTCCGTATCCTGTATATCAAATTTCGAGTCTGTAGACTACAAATTGACAGAGTTATTGCATAGGGAATTGTACATACACACAGACAGGTTCACTTTTATACATATATACGTCAAATCGTTGAACTTTTGCCCTTTGATCACAAAATTTCTGGCCAAAAACCGATTACATCGATTTTCCTAAATCTCAGTAACCTGTATATCAAATTTCGAGTCTGTAGGCTAAAAATTGACAGAGTTATAATGTAGGGAAATGTACACAGACACACAGATACACATACACGTTCACTTTTATATATATATAGACTAGCAATGGGTGCTCGGCGTTGCCCGGGTGTTTGGAGCTGTATGCTGAGCAAAAAAAACAAACAAAAAAAACAAAACCAAAAAAAAACGGTAATGTTTCTTTACTTGGACCCCTATTATGACCCCTTAAAATTTATTGTTTTGGGCTCAAATCAAGTTATTAAGTAAGATCCATGTCCAAGAAACCAATATCTAAAATGTCAAGTGTTTAGACCCCAAATTGTCGGAGGAGTTTGGTAGAGTTCTCAAAGGTCAAATCGGTGAACTTTGACCCCTTAAAAGCCATATTTCTGACCGAAACCCGATCACATGGATTTTCCCAAATCTAAGTACCCTGTATATCAAATTTCGAATCTGTAGACTAAAAATTGACAGAGTTATTGCATAGGGAAATGTACACAGACACACACACAGAGACACACAGACACACACACACACACACACACACACACACACAGCCACGTTCACTTTTATAGATATACTAGCATGGGTGCCCGGCGTTGCCCGGGTGTTTGAGGTGTATGCTGAGCAAAGCAAAAAACAAAACGGTAAATTTTTTTAACTTTGACCCCCATTATGACCCCTTAAAATTTATTGTTTTGGGCTCAAATGAAGTTATTAAGTTAGATCCATGTCAAAGGAACCTATATCTAAAATTTCACGTGTTTAGACCCAAAATTGTAGGAGTAGTTTGGTAGAGTTCTCAAAGGTCAAATCGTTGAACTTTGATCCGTTAATCGCCAAATTTCTGTCCGAAAACCAATCACATCGATTTTCCCAAATCTCATTACCCTGTATATCAAATTGACAGAGTTATTGCGTAGGGAAATGTACACAGACACACACACACAGACACTTTCACTTTTATATATAGATAGATAGATAGAAAAGCAAAAATATATACGTAATAGATAACTATATATGGAAACAATTTTGTGTTTACTGCACACTTTTTCCGCAAATATTATGCAAGTATAAATCATGCAGAATATCTGCATGAATATAATTAATGAATATAAAAGTTGACTAAAGATTATCATTCCATAAGAAAACTGAAAAAACTAATAGGGAATTGATTAAAATGAATGTTTTAAAGAATATGCAAATTAGCTAGATCTTTTGCTAGTGAATGCAATTCTACGACCAATATATGAGAACATTGTATTTTCTTTTTAAATAAATAGGAAAAAGGGTTTTTAATATGAATATTAATACACACAAAAGAGAAACAAATTTATAGGAGTATAGATATAGATAGATACATATATACCTACATATAGGTATGCATATATATATATATATATATATATATATATATATATATATATATATATATATATATAAAAGTGAACCTGTCTGTCTGTGTGTGTACATTTCCCTATGCAATAACTCTGTCAATTTGTAGTCTACAGACTCGAAATTTGATAGGTTCTCCCAATCTCGTCATCCATGCCATCTCATTCCTGCCACAGGCTTGCACATCTTAAACAGATGTGATATACAAGTTGAGCAATTTCCACTGACTTGACGTCCTCTGGACGTTGAAGGGTATTCCTATGAACAATCCCATGTATTCTTCAACCAGCAGTAGGCTTGCAAACTTTGCTGCATATTAGACAAACCGTTTTGTTCGAACTAATAGTTGTAAAGTCGACTTGAACAGCAGTTTTGTGCGACTTAAGATGGTTGACGTAGCCAACTTTTGAGAAAAGCACTCTTCCACAAATGTTGCAGATTTCTGTGCTTTCTTTTCTCTAGAGCATCACAACTTTCATGTACAAGCTTTCGCCACTTCGGCCTTTGTAGAGTAAGTTTTTCCCATGTGTCAATGTCGATTTGTAGGATTTTCAACTTGTTCTTTATGCAGTCCGTGAACCTCTTCCTAGGCTTATGTTGAGGGCACTTGCTATTTTTCAGCTCTCCATAAAAAATTTGCTTTGGCAGCCTATATTCTTTCATTCGAACAGGTGGCCCACACAACGCATATGAGATCTAATTACAAGGGTCTCAACACTAGAACATGCTCTTACAAGGACGTCAGTATTGGGTACTTGTGCTTGCCACTTGATGTTTAAGATACATTTCAAGCATTTTTGGTGAAATTGTTCAAGCCATTTAATGTGCCTTTGATGCAATGTCCATGTTTCCGATGAATACAACAGTGTGCTTAGCACACAGGTCTTGTAAATACAGATATATTTATAGATATCCATCCATCCATCCATCCATCCATCCATACATACATACATACATATATTTATATGTATACATACACATATGCATACATATATATTATATATATATTTACATACATATATATTTATAAACATATATACATACATATATATACATATATAAATACATATATATAATACATATATACATACATATATATATATACATGCATACATATGTATACTTACATACATACATATATACTCACATACATATATACTCACATACATCCATAAATATCAATATATATATATATATATGTATCAATATATATATATATATATATATATATATATATATATATATATATATATATAAATTTATAACATAATATACCAGTATATAATTTTGTTTGAGTATTTAGTTCAGTATATGAGTAGAACTTGATAGTAGTGTTGCAAGTTAGTTACACATATATGTTTGTGTTTCCTACTGCAAAATTTATCAATCTAACTGCATTCACTCCAACGAATCCTTTGTAGGTTCCTTGCCGTTAATATATTTTTACACTGTGGAGGATAGCACAGTTTAGAAATTAAGGAAAATTAAGGATGATAAAGTATACCGATGGAAATAATTGTTATTTAGGGGCAATTTAATGAAGTGGTTGCAAAAGAAGTCTTCATAAAAAATGACTGTTCAAAAAGTCTGAGAACATTTTACAGAAAGAAGTTTATTGGTAGGAGAAATTAAGTGCATGTTTGTTGCAGCTATTTGCGTTTAAATATGTGTAAATTAACAGTCGTGTGTGTATATTAACATGCTTTAGTTTTGTTAGTGAAGGAGTGTGTGCATGTTCTTTTTAGGTTAGCACTATGTTTATATTTGTGTATGAACTCTGTATATGTGTTCGTTTGTTGTGGCCAGGGTCTGGAATTAGCTTTACGGATGCACCCCCATCGAAGAAAAAATACTCCAATAAATACTCCAATGGGAGATAAAGTTGCATATTTTGTTGGAATTTTCCTGTTGTCAGAACAAACTGCTGATTGGAGATTTTGCCCAATCAAGAGTTCACACATAAAAGCTATATTCACTACAGCTGCTGAAAATACTGCTACACACACACACACACACACACACACACACACACACACACACACACACACACACACACATATATATATTATAAATTTGGAATTATGTTTCTTATTTTCTTATAAAAAATTGAAATGAGTTAATGGACTAAACAAAAGACGAATAAAATGCATAATAATGAACCGAATTAGTTAAATTCATTTGACCATTTGTTAGACGTCTAAGTTTACTTGGAGTCAAATAACTACGTTTAATTAAATTTCACTTAAATAATGTTAATAAAAGATATGTTTAATAAATCTGTTTACTCGTGCATTTGCAGGGAGTTTGAAGTAGTATCACTGTGTTTTTGTATCTCTGCAAAATCAACATTCTGAGGTGCTAAATATTTCGTTTCATGACTTAGGTCATGAAACCAGGGAGCTGGAGAAATACCATATCTTTATATCTGTTCCACCATTAATGGTCAAGTTGGTATCTGTTCAAACATTTTCCTGCTTCTCCCTATTCCTCACTTAGGCTTGATTAGCATTGTTTTCTAGTCATCACGATCAATTAAGTGAGAACTCTTTATTTCACATGAAGAAATATTACTCAGCAATGGTTTTAGAAATGCACATTAACATTTTTAATTTCGCCATGAGCTGCTTTCCATTTCCAGTTGAAATAAATTTGTTCCATTTCTGAAAGGTAGAATCAGCATCAGCATCAGCGGGGAGGTGATGCTGATTCACTGATTAACAATATGGGCTAACAACATGTGTGTACCCAGTTGGAATCTAGTTAGATCGACAGAAACACTACATTTAGGAATGCTGGGAACATTTCCGGAAGTATCCAATATCTTTCTAGAAAGAATTCTTAATAAAATGATATTTGGGAACCGAATGCCAAAAAAAACAAAAAACAAAAATATCATCATCACCATCACCACCACCACCACCACCACCACCACCACCACCACCACCACCACCACCACCACCACCACCACCATCATTTACAAACAAACAATAAGTAGCAGCACATTGTGAATTTGAATCTGAATCTTTAAAGGAGAATACATGTATCATGCTTGATAAAGCACTTTAGATGCTATTGAAAATAAGTTTCGAAAAAAATCTGCAGAGTAAATTAAAAAAAAATGGTTGAATACTAAATTTATAACTTCTAGATGGATAGATGTTTTCTTATCTTTTAATATTTTACAATTGATGGATAACAAAAATATGTTGAATGCCTACACAAATGCAATCATATTTCAATAATAAATCTTTTTTTACTAGGGAGTCACCACTTATCAAGGCACGAAGGCCACTAGAGGATAAGGGTTAATGAATGTAAGGTGATAGTGTAGTGATCTTTAATGATGTAAATTGTTCTATGGGCAGACAGTTCTGGGAAAGAATCTTTGTTCATGGAATCTGCGTTTAGATTTAGGCACAGGTAGAAAGTGTGGAAATCATATATAGCTAGTTGAATGGATTTTGTAAAAGTTTGACAAGGAAAGACCATAGACTGGAGTTCAGGCGAGCACTTGCCATGAAAATAACGATATAGAAGAAACAGACACGCAAGGCCTCTTCTGTGGGAAAGAGAATGCAGCAGAAAGAAAGGCATTACCTACTAGGTTGAAAAGAAACTGATAATACTGACAGCATTATTACTATATTAAAATTACTTATTTGTATTACCATGAGGGGAGAGTTAGACACAACATAGGTTATGCAAAGAGAGTCTAAATTGCAACAGAAGTTTCAATTGTCTCAGTCTAGAAGGGTTTCTCCTTCACTGACTGATGATCGAAAAAATAAAACATAATATCAAAACAGATACTAGATTTGCTCCTAGCCAAAAAACAAAAAACAAAAAAACACAAAGGCTCACCTGAACTTGTCTCCTGTGACTTTTTCTCTCCTCCAATCTCAATTGGATCAAAAAAAGAACTCGTTTCAAAAGTGAGAAGATTCTATAGAATCCTTCCCGCAATACACAGAAATGTAAAAGAGAAAAGGTTGGGAATGTATATTCTACTTTAGGTGGATCCTTATGAAGAAACGATTGATTTAAATTTAAAATGTTTGTAATGCCAGTTCCATTACTTTTACGACATTACGATTATTTAATGTGGATAAATATTGTCTTTATATTTTTCCATCTTATCTTAGAT
The DNA here is from genome assembly GCF_053919585.1 of Euprymna scolopes. NCBI lineage: Eukaryota > Metazoa > Mollusca > Cephalopoda > Sepiida > Sepiolidae > Euprymna > Euprymna scolopes. The sequence goes on along the minus strand of NC_136493.1, from coordinate 62,739,592 downwards.
ACATATATATTATGGTATTTTATATGGAGAAATATTTTCTTTAAAAGACAGAAAAGCAACTATTTGTTCTAGTATAATACAAAATTGATACCGTTCAAGATCTAATAAGATATGAAACCCATTGAATACGGATTAATTTTTATGGTCAATGATATCATCTTGATAGTTATTTTTCTTCAAAAGAAAAGGGGAGAATGGCATCAGCATTACACAGAAAACAAATAACAAATAACAATTAATCTGAACGCTACTTAGCCATTATCATCCTGAAACATTAAAAAAAACATTTTCCACCACCAAAAAGATCAAATAAAAATGTAAATCTAAAAAATATCAAAGGAGCAAAAACAAAAAAAAAATTAAGTGGCAGATAAAAAAAAATTAAATAAACAACTGATCCCAGCTTAGATTAGATTTATTTTAAAGTCGATTGGAAAATAGAATAAATAAAACAGGTGCAGGTTAGTAAAATATGTTGTGAAACTCAATGTCAAATTCATTCATTGTGGTGAAGGAAATATTTTTCAATTCTTAATATGTACAAATATTTAAATATAAATTTGCTTTGTAGGTAAATATTTTCAAGTAGTAATGACAACTAAGGGCGATTCAAGTTTTCACCTTACAATGGTAGTTGTCCTAAGACATGTTTTTCATTTCATTTATCGAGGAGTAAAATGTTGCTCTTATATATGTGATATTCTTACTTCACTATTTAGAATTTATTTATTCTATTTTCATCTTGTTGCTTTATTCAAATTCAAGCAAATCAAATTTAAACTAACGATATTATGGCCATGAATAGAAATAGGATTCAGATCATACTGAGTCCAGACAGGCAAAAGATGGTGAGAAGAACATGTCACCCGACATTAGATTGGGTATTAATTTACTTTCATTTTGAACTTCTCCTTGTCTAAATAATAAATAACTCCTCAACCCTCAGTATTTCCCATATAATATAAGCACCTCTATTTTGCAGTACACGAGTATTAAGCGAGCCATATGCATATGATAAGCACAACTTACAATTTAGAGGCTTAAAAATGTTAGTTTGAGTTTTTTACTTCTTTAAAATTTATTCTTGCTCCGTAAATGCATTGAGGTCCGCTACTTGAGATTTTGAACTCAAAATACTCTATCATTTATGGATCATATATATATATATATATATATATATATATATATATATATATATATATATATATATATATATATATATATATATATATATATATACTAGTAGGTCGCCCGGAAGTGCCTGGTCGTAAAATATGCTTAAATATGATTAATGCTGATTTCGTATTTATTATTATATCATATTAAACCCGGTATATTGTAATGATTTAAAAAATTAAAAAAAAAAATGAAGCCACTATCAAGATTCGAAACCAAAACATTTCGCTTACGATTTACATTTTCCTTTGACATTGATGCCTGAGCTAAGAAGACATTTTTGTCGTATGGCTAAAAATTAAAACATGAACTAATATCTATTACGTTATGCATGCATATTTGTAATACCGCCGTCCGACCGTCACCTGGAAAATTCCATGTTTTAAATTTTCATACTTTTACACCGATTTTCCCCGGTTAAAACCCAAATATAAAGTTTTGGATGAATTTGAATACCCTATATATTAAGTTTCATGGCTGTAGATCACAAACTGACAGAGGAGTTTAATAGGCAAAATATTTTAAACAAATATATGTACGCATACATGGATAAATATAGAAAGAGGTGTATGTTTACTATAACCATTTTCCGCAAATATTACACAAGCATAAATCATGTAAAATATTTGCATGAATATAATTACACGAAATAGTCAACTGAAGATGACCATCCCATAAAAAACAAAAAATATCAGAGAATTAATTAAAATGAATGTTTAAAAGAATATGCAAATGAGTTAGATCTTTTGCAGATAAATAAAATTACACTTCCCCCCATATATAAAAAAAATTGTATTTTCTTTTTAAATAAATAGGAAAAAGGGTTTTTAATATGAATATCAATATGAAAAAAGTTATAGGAGTACATATATATATATATATATATATATATATATATATATATATATATATATATATATATATATATATATATATATATATATATATTGTTTAAATAAAAACCGAGACTTTAAAGAATGGGTTAATAGTAACAAATAGTGTATTTCATCATAAGTTACAATTGTTTCAAGATAATTCGGACAAATTCAAACATTAAGTCGTTTGAAAATTTTCACAAGAATAGCCTTTCTTCAGACTTATTGAATAGACACACTTCACCAATAAAACATTATGGAAACCATTTCCCTTATAAAGAAAAGAAAACAAGCGAAACTATTTTACTTATATCTCATCCTTGCAAAGTATTTTTTAAAGATTTATATATTTACCTGTTTTCGTATGTCCATCTAACAAAAAAATTAAACAAAATATCATACAATGTTACCACTAATTATATATGTCAATTCAATATGTTTCATTAATTACTATTCATTGATTTCTTAAATTAAATTTCTTTATTTCTTTATTTAATTTAAATTATTTTTTCTAATCCGGACTAATTAACTAAGTTATATTGTTACGATTCTATGTTAGTTTCGTATCTAGAATTTGCTTTGTTTATTTACAAAATCATCGGCTAACCTATTTATGTGATTTAAGAAAAGTTTTCGTTTAAAACTTATTCAATAAGGAAAAGAAGGTTAAAGTTACTTTATACTTAGTTCATTCTCATTCTTCATTTAAAATTAAGGATCTCAATTTATTTTTTATTTTTTATTTTCTTTCGTTTCTTCGTATTAAGACTTACGGTTATCGGATATTTTAGATGTAGAAATAGGTGACTCTGCACGTTCAAAAATTTATATATATATATATATATATATATATATATATATATATATATATATATATTCATTCAATATTACGGACAACTGGTATCTGCATGTCTTTTCTTTGATCCCTTCTAAATTCATCATTAGATTTATAGTTATTTGTATTTATCATAGTTATTGTCTACTCTATTATTTAAGATCAATCTGGAGCCATCTTAAGGAGTAGGTATCTGTAATATAAAATTAATACACCTGCTCAGTATATATAAAACAAAATGATGCAAATGATGTCTGCCAATTTGTTCGGTTTTTACATATAATATAGATACGAATTATAGATTGTCAAGATTGTTAATAGTAGTAACAAAATAAGAGTAATACTAGTCATCAATTTTAAATCTAAAAGATATAATAGTGATCAATTTTAAATCTAAAAGATATAATAGTGATCAATTTTAAATCTAAAAGATATAATAGTGATCAATTTTAAATCTAAAAGATATAATAGTTATCGATTTTAAATCTAAAAGATATAATAGTCATCAATTTTAAATCTAAAAGATATAATAGTCATCAATTTTAAATCTAAAAGATATAATAGTGATCAATTTTAAATCTAAAAGATATAATAGTGATCAATTTTAAATCTAAAAGATATAATAGTGATCAATTTTAAATCTAAAAGATATAATAGTCATCAATTTTAAATCTAAAAGATATAATAGTGATCAATTTTAAATCTAAAAGATATAATAGTCATCAATTTTAAATCTAAAAGATATAATAGTGATCAATTTTAAATCTAAAAGATATAATAGTCATCAATTTTAAATCTAAAAGATATAATAGTCATCAATTTTAAATCTAAAAGATATAATAGTCATCAATTTTAAATCTAAAAGATATAATAGTCATCAATTTTAAATCTAAAAGATATAATAGTGATCAATTTTAAATCTAAAAGATATAATAGTCATCAATTTTAAATCTAAAAGATATAATCGTGATCAATTTTAAATCTAAAAGATATAATAGTGATCAATTTTAAATCTAAAAGATATAATAGTCATCAATTTTAAATCTAAAAGATATAATAGTCATCAATTTTAAATCTAAAAGATATAATAGTCATCAATTTTAAATCTAAAAGATATAATAGTCATCAATTTTAAATCTAAAAGATATAATAGTGATCAATTTTAAATCTAAAAGATATAATAGTGATCAATTTTAAATCTAAAAGATATAATAGTCATCAATTTTAAATCTAAAAGATATAATAGTAATCAATTTTTAATCTTAAAGATATAATAGTCATCAATTGTAAATCTAAAAGATATAATAGTGATCAATTTTAAATCTAAAAGATATAATAGTGATCAATTTTAAATCTAAAAGATATAATAGTGATCAATTTTAAATCTAAAAGATATAATAGTGATCAATTTTAAATCTAAAAGATATAATAGTGATCAATTTTTAATCTAAAAGATATAATAGTCATCAATTTTAAATCTAAAAGATATAATAGTGATCAATTTTAAATCTAAAAGATATAATAGTGATCAATTTTAAATCTAAAAGATATAATAGTGATCAATTTTAAATCTAAAAGATATAATAGTGATCAATTTTAAATCTAAAAGATATAATAGTGATCAATTTTAAATCTAAAAGATATAATAGTCATCAATTTTAAATCTAAAAGATATAATAGTCATCAAATTTTAAATCTAAAAGATATAATAGTGAACAATTTTAAATCTAAAAGATATAATAGTGATCAATTTTAAATCTAAAAGATATAATAGTCATCAATTTTAAATCTAAAAGATATAATAGTCATCAATTTAAAATCTAAAAGATATAATAGTGATCAATTTTAAATCTAAAAGATATAATAGTCATCAATTTTAAATCTAAAAGATATAATAGTCATCAATTTTAAATCTAAAAGATATAATAGTCATCAATTTTAAATCTAAAAGATATAATAGTCATCAATTTTAAATCTAAAAGATATAATAGTGATCAATTTTAAATCTAAAAGATATAATAGTTATCAATTTTAAATCTAAAAGATATAATAGTTATCAATTTTAAATCTAAAAGATATAATAGTCATCAATTTTAAATCTAAAAGATATAATAGTCATCAATTTTAAATCTAAAAGATATGATAGTCATCAATTTTAAATCTAAAAGATATAATAGTGATCAATTTTAAATCTAAAAGATATAATAGTCATCAATTTTAAATCTAAAAGATATAATAGTGATCAATTTTAAATCTAAAAGATATAATAGTGATCAATTTTAAATCTAAAAGATATAATAGTCATCAATTTTAAATCTAAAAGATATAATAGCGATCAATTTTAAATCTAAAAGACATAATAGTGATCAATTTTAAATCTAAAAGATATAATAGTGATCAATTTTAAATCTAAAAGATATAATAGGGATCAATTTTTAATCTAAAAGATATAATAGTGATCAATTTTAAATCTAAAAGATATAATAGTCATCAATTTTAAATCTAAAAGATATAATAGTCATCAATTTTAAATCTAAAAGATATAATAGTCATCAATTTTAAATCTAAAAGATATAATAGTCATCAATTTTAAATCTAAAAGATATAATAGTGATCAATTTTAAATCTAAAAGATATAATAGTGATCAATTATAAATCTAACAGATATAATAGTTATCAATTCTAATCTAAAAGATATAATTATCATCAATTTTAAATCTAAAAGATATAATAGTCATCAATTTTAAATCTAAAAGATATAATAGTCATCAATTTTAAATCTAAAAGATATAATAGTCATCAATTTTAAATCTAAAAGATATAATAGTGATCGATTTTTAATGTAAAAAATATAATGGTGATCAATTTTAAATCTAAAAGATATAATAGTGATCAATTTTAAATCTAAAAGATATAATAGTTATCAATTTTAAATCTAAAAGATATAATAGTGATCAATTTTACATCTAAAAGATATAATAGTCATCAATTTTAAATCTAAAAGATATAATAGTCATCAATTTTAAATCTAAAAGATATAATAGTCATCAATTTTAAATCTAAAAGATATAATAGTCATCAATTTTAAATCTAAAAGATATAATAGTCATCAATTTTAAATCTAAAAGATATAATAGTCATCAATTTTAAATCTAAAAGATATAATGGTCATCAATTTTAAATCTAAATGATATAATAGTCATCAATTTTAAATCTAAAAGATATAATAGTCATCAATTTTAAATCTAAAAGATATAATAGTCATCAATTTTAAATCTAAAAGATATAATAGTCATCAATTTTAAATCTAAAAGATATAATAGTCATCAATTTTAAATCTAAAAGATATAATAATGATTAATTTTAAATCTAAAAGATATAATAGTGATCAATTTTAAATCTAAAAGATATAATAGTGATCAATGTTAAATCTAAAAGATATAATAGTGATCGATTTTTAATGTAAAAAATATAATAGTCATCAATTTTAAATCTAAAAGATATAATAGTGATCAATTTTAAATCTAAAAGATATAATAGTTATCAATTTTAAATCTAAAAGATATAATAGTGATCAATTTTAAATCTAAAAGATATAATAGTCATCAATTTTAAATCTAAAAGATATAATAGTGATCAATTTTAAATCTAAAAGATATAATAGTCATCAATTTTAAATCTAAAAGATATAATAGTGATCAATTTTAAATCTAAAAGATATAATAGTCATCAATTTTAAATCTAAAAGATATAATAGTGATCAATTTTAAATCTAAAAGATATAATAGTCATCAATTTTAAATCTAAAAGATATAATAGTCATCAATTGTAAATCTAAAAGATATAATAGTCATCAATTTTAAATCTAAAAGATATAATAGTGATCAATTTTAAATCTAAAAGATATAATAGTGATCAATTTTAAATCTAAAAGATATAATAGTGATCAATTTTAAATCTAAAAGATATAATAGTCATCAATTTTAAATCTAAAAGATATAATAGTCATCAATTTTAAATCTAAAAGATATAATAGTCATCAATTTTAAATCTAAAAGATATAATAGTCATCAATTTTAAATCTAAAAGATATAATAGTCATCAATTTTAAATCTAAAAGATATAATAGTGATCAATTTTAAATCTAAAAGATATAATAGTCATCAATTGTAAATCTAAAAGATATAATAGTCATCAATTGTAAATCTAAAAGATATAATAGTCATCAATTTTAAATCTAAAAGATATAATAGTGATCAATTTTAAATCTAAAAGATATAATAGTCATCAATTTTAAATCTAAAAGATATAATAGTCATCAATTTTAAATCTAAAAGATATAATAGTCATCAATTGTAAATCTAAAAGATATAATAGTCATCAATTTTAAATCTAAAAGATATAATAGTCATCAATTTTAAATCTAAAAGATATAATAGTCATCAATTTTAACTCTAAAAGATATAATAGTGATCAATTTTAAATCTAAAAGATATAATAGTGATCAATTTTAAATCTAAAAGATATAATAGTCATCAATTTTAAATCTAAAAGATATAATAGTCATCAATTTTAAATCTAAAAGATATAATAGTGATCAATTTTAAATCTAAAAGATATAATAGTCATCAATTGTAAATCTAAAAGATATAATAGTGATCAATTTTAAATCTAAAAGATATAATAGTCATCAATTTTAAATCTAAAAGATATAATAGTCATCAATTTTAAATCTAAAAGATATAATAGTCATCAATTTTAAATCTAAAAGATATAATAGTGATCAATTTTAAATCTAAAAGATATAATAGTGATCAATTTTAAATCTAAAAGATATAATAGTGATCAATTTTAAATCTAAAAGATATAATAGTCATCAATTTTAAATCTAAAAGATATAATAGTCATCAATTTTAAATCTAAAAGATATAATAGTCATCAATTTTAAATCTAAAAGATATAATAGTCATCAATTTTAAATCTAAAAGATATAATAGTGATCAATTTTAAATCTAAAAGATATAATAGTCATCAATTGTAAATCTAAAAGATATAATAGTCATCAATTGTAAATCTAAAAGATATAATAGTCATCAATTGTAAATCTAAAAGATATAATAGTCATCAATTTTAAATCTAAAAGATATAATAGTGATCAATTTTAAATCTAAAAGATATAATAGTCATCAATTTTAAATCTAAAAGATATAATAGTGATCAATTTTAAATCTAAAAGATATAATAGTGATCAATTTTAAATCTAAAAGATATAATAGTCATCAATTTTAAATCTAAAAGATATAATAGTGATCAATTTTAAATCTAAAAGATATAATAGTCATCAATTTTAAATCTAAAAGATATAATAGTCATCAATTTTAAATCTAAAAGATATAATAGTCATCTATTTTAAATCTAAAAGATATAATAGTCATCAATTTTAAATCTAAAAGATATAATAGTGATCAATTTTAAATCTAAAAGATATAATAGTCATCAATTGTAAATCTAAAAGATATAATAGTCATCAATTGTAAATCTAAAAGATATAATAGTCATCAATTGTAAATCTAAAAGATATAATAGTCATCAATTTTAAATCTAAAAGATATAATAGTGATCAATTTTAAATCTAAAAGATATAATAGTCATCAATTTTAAATCTAAAAGATATAATAGTCATCAATTTTAAATCTAAAAGATATAATAGTGATCAATTTTAAATCTAAAAGATATAATAGTCATCAATTTTAAATCTAAAAGATATAATAGTGATCAATTTTAAATCTAAAAGATATAATAGTCATCAATTTTAAATCTAAAAGATATAATAGTCATCAATTTTAAATCTAAAAGATATAATAGTCATCAATTGTAAATCTAAAAGATATAATAGTCATCAATTTTAAATCTAAAAGATATAATAGTGATCAATTTTAAATCTAAAAGATATAATAGTCATCAATTGTAAATCTAAAAGATATAATAGTGATCAATTTTAAATCTAAAAGATATAATAGTGATCAATTTTAAATCTAAAAGATATAATAGTGATCAATTTTAAATCTAAAAGATATAATAGTCATCAATTTTAAATCTAAAAGATATAATAGTCATCAATTTTAAATCTAAAAGATATAATAGTCATCAAATTTTAAATCTAAAAGATAAAATAGTGAACAATTTTAAATCTAAAAGATATAATAGTGATCAATTTTAAATCTAAAAGATATAATAGTCATCAATTTTAAATCTAAAAGATATAATAGTCATCAATTTTAAATCTAAAAGATATAATAGTCATCAATTTTAAATCTAAAAGATATAATAGTCATCAATTTTAAATCTAAAAGATATAATAGTCATCAATTTTAAATCTAAAAGATATAATAGTCATCAATTTTAAATCTAAAAGATATAATAGTCATCAATTTTAAATCTAAAAGATATAATAGTGATCAATTTTAAATCTAAAAGATATAATAGTTATCAATTTTAAATCTAAAAGATATAATAGTTATCAATTTTAAATCTAAAAGATATAATAGTCATCAATTTTAAATCTAAAAGATATAATAGTCATCAATTTTAAATCTAAAAGATATGATAGTCATCAATTTTAAATCTAAAAGATATAATAGTGATCAATTTTAAATCTAAAAGATATAATAGTCATCAATTTTAAATCTAAAAGATATAATAGTTATCAATTTTAAATCTAAAAGATATAATAGTGATCAATTTTAAATCTAAAAGATATAATAGTCATCAATTTTAAATCTAAAAGATATATTAGCGATCAATTTTAAATCTAAAAGACATAATAGTGATCAATTTTAAATCTAAAAGATATAATAGTGATCAATTTTAAATCTAAAAGATATAATAGGGATCAATTTTTAATCTAAAAGATATAATAGTGATCAATTTTAAATCTAAAAGATATAATAGTGATCAATTTTAAATCTAAAAGATATAATAGTCATCAATTTTAAATCTAAAAGATATAATAGTCATCAATTTTAAATCTAAAAGATATAATAGTAATCAATTTTAAATCTAAAAGATATAATAGTCATCAATTTTAAATCTAAAAGATATAATAGTGATCAATTATAAATCTAACAGATATAATAGTTATCAATTCTAATCTAAAAGATATAATTATCATCAATTTTAAATCTAAAAGATATAATAGTCATCAATTTTAAATCTAAAAGATATAATAGTCATCAATTTTAAATCTAAAAGATATAATAGTCATCAATTTTAAATCTAAAAGATATAATAGTGATCGATTTTTAATGTAAAAAATATAATGGTGATCAATTTTAAATCTAAAAGATATAATAGTGATCAATTTTAAATCTAAAAGATATAATAGTTATCAATTTTAAATCTAAAAGATATAATAGTGATCAATTTTACATCTAAAAGATATAATAGTCATCAATTTTAAATCTAAAAGATATAATAGTCATCAATTTTAAATCTAAAAGATATAATAGTCATCAATTTTAAATCTAAAAGATATAATAGTCATCAATTTTAAATCTAAAAGATATAATAGTCATCAATTTTAAATCTAAAAGATATAATAGTCATCAATTTTAAATCTAAAAGATATAATGGTCATCAATTTTAAATCTAAATGATATAATAGTCATCAATTTTAAATCTAAAAGATATAATAGTCATCAATTTTAAATCTAAAAGATATAATAGTCATCAATTGTAAATCTAAAAGATATAATAGTCATCAATTTTAAATCTAAAAGATATAATAGTCATCAATTTTAAATCTAAAAGATATAATAATGATTAATTTTAAATCTAAAAGATATAATAGTGATCAATTTTAAATCTAAAAGATATAATAGTGATCAATGTTAAATCTAAAAGATATAATAGTGATCGATTTTTAATGTAAAAAATATAATAGTCATCAATTTTAAATCTAAAAGATATAATAGTGATCAATTTTAAATCTAAAAGATATAATAGTTATCAATTTTAAATCTAAAAGATATAATAGTGATCAATTTTAAATCTAAAAGATATAATAGTCATCAATTTTAAATCTAAAAGATATAATAGTGATCAATTTTAAATCTAAAAGATATAATAGTCATCAATTTTAAATCTAAAAGATATAATAGTGATCAATTTTAAATCTAAAAGATATAATAGTCATCAATTTTAAATCTAAAAGATATAATAGTCATCAATTTTAAATCTAAAAGATATAATAGTCATCAATTTTAAATCTAAAAGATATAATAGTCATCAATTTTAAATCTAAAAGATATAATAGTGATCAATTTTAAATCTAAAAGATATAATAGTCATCAATTTTAAATCTAAAAGATATAATAGTGATCAATTTTAAATCTAAAAGATATAATAGTCATCAATTGTAAATCTAAAAGATATAATAGTCATCAATTGTAAATCTAAAAGATATAATAGTCATCAATTTTAAATCTAAAAGATATAATAGTGATCAATTTTAAATCTAAAAGATATAATAGTCATCAATTTTAAATCTAAAAGATATAATAGTCATCAATTTTAAATCTAAAAGATATAATAGTCATCAATTTTAAATCTAAAAGATATAATAGTCATCAATTTTAAATCTAAAAGATATAATAGTGATCAATTTTAAATCTAAAAGATATAATAGTGATCAATTATAAATCTAACAGATATAATAGTTATCAATTCTAATCTAAAAGATATAATTATCATCAATTTTAAATCTAAAAGATATAATAGTCATCAATTTTAAATCTAAAAGATATAATAGTCATCAATTTTAAATCTAAAAGATATAATAGTCATCAATTTTAAATCTAAAAGATATAATAGTGATCGATTTTTAATGTAAAAAATATAATGGTGATCAATTTTAAATCTAAAAGATATAATAGTGATCAATTTTAAATCTAAAAGATATAATAGTTATCAATTTTAAATCTAAAAGATATAATAGTGATCAATTTTACATCTAAAAGATATAATAGTCATCAATTTTAAATCTAAAAGATATAATAGTCATCAATTTTAAATCTAAAAGATATAATAGTCATCAATTTTAAATCTAAAAGATATAATAGTCATCAATTTTAAATCTAAAAGATATAATAGTCATCAATTTTAAATCTAAAAGATATAATAGTCATCAATTTTAAATCTAAAAGATATAATGGTCATCAATTTTAAATCTAAATGATATAATAGTCATCAATTTTAAATCTAAAAGATATAATAGTCATCAATTTTAAATCTAAAAGATATAATAGTCATCAATTTTAAATCTAAAAGATATAATAGTCATCAATTTTAAATCTAAAAGATATAATAGTCATCAATTTTAAATCTAAAAGATATAATAATGATTAATTTTAAATCTAAAAGATATAATAGTGATCAATTTTAAATCTAAAAGATATAATAGTGATCAATGTTAAATCTAAAAGATATAATAGTGATCGATTTTTAATGTAAAAAATATAATAGTCATCAATTTTAAATCTAAAAGATATAATAGTGATCAATTTTAAATCTAAAAGATATAATAGTTATCAATTTTAAATCTAAAAGATATAATAGTGATCAATTTTAAATCTAAAAGATATAATAGTCATCAATTTTAAATCTAAAAGATATAATAGTGATCAATTTTAAATCTAAAAGATATAATAGTCATCAATTTTAAATCTAAAAGATATAATAGTGATCAATTTTAAATCTAAAAGATATAATAGTCATCAATTTTAAATCTAAAAGATATAATAGTGATCAATTTTAAATCTAAAAGATATAATAGTCATCAATTTTAAATCTAAAAGATATAATAGTCATCAATTGTAAATCTAAAAGATATAATAGTCATCAATTTTAAATCTAAAAGATATAATAGTGATCAATTTTAAATCTAAAAGATATAATAGTCATCAATTTTAAATCTAAAAGATATAATAGTGATCAATTTTAAATCTAAAAGATATAATAGTCATCAATTGTAAATCTAAAAGATATAATAGTGATCAATTTTAAATCTAAAAGATATAATAGTCATCAATTTTAAATCTAAAAGATATAATAGTGATCAATTTTAAATCTAAAAGATATAATAGTCATCAATTTTAAATCTAAAAGATATAATAGTGATCAATTTTAAATCTAAAAGATATAATAGTGATCAATTTTAAATCTAAAAGATATAATAGTGATCAATTTTAAATCTAAAAGATATAATAGTCATCAATTTTAAATCTAAAAGATATAATAGTGATCAATTTTAAATCTAAAAGATATAATAGTCATCAATTTTAAATCTAAAAGATATAATAGTCATCAATTGTAAATCTAAAAGATATAATAGTGATCAATTTTAAATCTAAAAGATATAATAGTCATCAATTGTAAATCTAAAAGATATAATAGTCATCAATTGTAAATCTAAAAGATATAATAGTCATCAATTGTAAAACTAAAAGATATAATAGTGATCAATTTTAAATCTAAAAGATATAATAGTGATCAATTTTAAATCTAAAAGATATAATAGTCATCAATTTTAAATCTAAAAGATATAATAGTCATCAATTTTAAATCTAAAAGATATAATAGTGATCAATTTTAAATCTAAAAGATATAATAGTCATCAATTTTAAATCTAAAAGATATAATAGTGATCAATTTTAAATCTAAAAGATATAATAGTCATCAATTTTAAATCTAAAAGATATAATAGTCATCAATTTTAAATCTAAAAGATATAATAGTCATCAATTTTAAATCTAAAAGATATAATAGTCATCAATTTTAAATCTAAAAGATATAATAGTGATCAATTTTAAATCTAAAAGATATAATAGTCATCAATTGTAAATCTAAAAGATATAATAGTCATCAATTGTAAATCTAAAAGATATAATAGTCATCAATTGTAAATCTAAAAGATATAATAGTCATCAATTTTAAATCTAAAAGATATAATAGTGATCAATTTTAAATCTAAAAGATATAATAGTCATCAATTTTAAATCTAAAAGATATAATAGTCATCAATTTTAAATCTAAAAGATATAATAGTGATCAATTTTAAATCTAAAAGATATAATAGTCATCAATTTTAAATCTAAAAGATATAATAGTGATCAATTTTAAATCTAAAAGATATAATAGTCATCAATTTTAAATCTAAAAGATATAATAGTCATCAATTTTAAATCTAAAAGATATAATAGTCATCAATTGTAAATCTAAAAGATATAATAGTCATCAATTTTAAATCTAAAAGATATAATAGTGATCAATTTTAAATCTAAAAGATATAATAGTCATCAATTGTAAATCTAAAAGATATAATAGTGATCAATTTTAAATCTAAAAGATATAATAGTGATCAATTTTAAATCTAAAAGATATAATAGTGATCAATTTTAAATCTAAAAGATATAATAGTCATCAATTTTAAATCTAAAAGATATAATAGTCATCAATTGTAAATCTAAAAGATATAATAGTCATCAATTGTAAATCTAAAAGATATAATAGTCATCAATTTTAAATCTAAAAGATATAATAGTCATCAATTGTAAATCTAAAAGATATAATAGTGATCAATTTTAAATCTAAAAGATATAATAGTGATCAATTTTAAATCTAAAAGATATAATAGTCATCAATTGTAAATCTAAAAGATATAATAGTCATCAATTTTAAATCTAAAAGATATAATAGTGATCAATTTTAAATCTAAAAGATATAATAGTCATCAATTTTAAATCTAAAAGATATAATAGTGATCAATTTTAAATCTAAAAGATATAATAGTCATCAATTTTAAATCTAAAAGATATAATAGTCATCAATTTTAAATCTAAAAGATATAATAGTCATCAATTGTAAATCTAAAAGATATAATAGTCATCAATTTTAAATCTAAAAGATATAATAGTGATCAATTGTAAATCTAAAAGATATAATAGTCATCAATTGTAAATCTAAAAGATATAATAGTGATCAATTTTAAATCTAAAAGATATAATAGTGATCAATTTTAAATCTAAAAGATATAATAGTGATCAATTTTAAATCTAAAAGATATAATAGTCATCAATTGTAAATCTAAAAGATATAATAGTCATCAATTGTAAATCTAAAAGATATAATAGTCATCAATTTTAAATCTAAAAGATATAATAGTGATCAATTTTAAATCTAAGATATAATAGTCATCAATTGTAAATCTAAAAGATATAATAGTGATCAATTTTAAATCTAAAAGATATAATAGTCATCAATTGTAAATCTAAAAGATATAATAGTGATCAATTTTAAATCTAAAAGATATAATAGTCATCAATTTTAAATCTAAAAGATATAATAGTGATCAATTTTAAATCTAAAAGATATAATAGTCATCAATTTTAAATCTAAAAGATATAATAGTGATCAATTTTAAATCTAAAAGATATAATAGTGATCAATTTTAAATCTAAAAGATATAATAGTCATCAATTGTAAATCTTAAAGATATAATAGTGATCAATTTTAAATCTAAAAGATATAATAGTCATCAATTGTAAATCTAAAAGATATAATAGTCATCAATTTTAAATCTAAAAGATATAATAGTGATCAATTTTAAATCTAAAAGATATAATAGTCATCAATTGTAAATCTAAAAGATATAATAGTGATCAATTTTAAATCTAAAAGATATAATAGTGATCAATTTTAAATCTAAAAGATATAATAGTGATCAATTTTAAATCTAAAAGATATAATAGTCATCAATTTTAAATCTAAAAGATATAATAGTCATCAATTGTAAATCTAAAAGATATAATAGTCATCAATTGTAAATCTAAAAGATATAATAGTCATCAATTTTAAATCTAAAAGATATAATAGTCATCAATTGTAAATCTAAAAGATATAATAGTGATCAATTTTAAATCTAAAAGATATAATAGTGATCAATTTTAAATCTAAAAGATATAATAGTCATCAATTGTAAATCTAAAAGATATAATAGTCATCAATTTTAAATCTAAAAGATATAATAGTGATCAATTTTAAATCTAAAAGATATAATAGTCATCAATTTTAAATCTAAAAGATATAATAGTGATCAATTTTAAATCTAAAAGATATAATAGTCATCAATTGTAAATCTAAAAGATATAATAGTCATCAATTTTAAATCTAAAAGATATAATAGTCATCAATTGTAAATCTAAAAGATATAATAGTCATCAATTTTAAATCTAAAAGATATAATAGTGATCAATTGTAAATCTAAAAGATATAATAGTCATCAATTGTAAATCTAAAAGATATAATAGTGATCAATTTTAAATCTAAAAGATATAATAGTGATCAATTTTAAATCTAAAAGATATAATAGTGATCAATTTTAAATCTAAAAGATATAATAGTCATCAATTGTAAATCTAAAAGATATAATAGTCATCAATTGTAAATCTAAAAGATATAATAGTCATCAATTTTAAATCTAAAAGATATAATAGTGATCAATTTTAAATCTAAAAGATATAATAGTCATCAATTGTTAATCTAAAAGATATAATAGTGATCAATTTTAAATCTAAAAGATATAATAGTGATCAATTTTAAATCTAAAAGATATAATAGTCATCAATTGTAAATCTAAAAGATATAATAGTCATCAATTTTAAATCTAAAAGATATAATAGTGATCAATTTTAAATCTAAAAGATATAATAGTCATCAATTTTAAATCTAAAAGATATAATAGTGATCAATTTTAAATCTAAAAGATATAATAGTCATCAATTGTAAATCTAAAAGATATAATAGTCATCAATTTTAAATCTAAAAGATATAATAGTCATCAATTGTAAATCTAAAAGATATAATAGTCATCAATTTTAAATCTAAAAGATATAATAGTGATCAATTGTAAATCTAAAAGATATAATAGTCATCAATTGTAAATCTAAAAGATATAATAGTGATCAATTTTAAATCTAAAAGATATAATAGTGATCAATTTTAAATCTAAAAGATATAATAGTGATCAATTTTAAATCTAAAAGATATAATAGTCATCAATTGTAAATCTAAAAGATATAATAGTCATCAATTGTAAATCTAAAAGATATAATAGTGATCAATTTTAAATCTAAAAGATATAATAGTGATCAATTTTAAATCTAAAAGATATAATAGTCATCAATTTTAAATCTAAAAGATATAATAGTCATCAATTTTAAATCTAAAAGATATAATAGTGATCAATTTTAAATCTAAAAGATATAATAGTCATCAATTGTAAATCTAAAAGATATAATAGTCATCAATTTTAAATCTAAAAGATATAATAGTCATCAATTGTAAATCTAAAAGATATAATAGTCATCAATTTTAAATCTAAAAGATATAATAGTGATCAATTGTAAATCTAAAAGATATAATAGTCATCAATTGTAAATCTAAAAGATATAATAGTGATCAATTTTAAATCTAAAAGATATAATAGTGATCAATTTTAAATCTAAAAGATATAATAGTGATCAATTTTAAATCTAAAAGATATAATAGTCATCAATTGTAAATCTAAAAGATATAATAGTCATCAATTGTAAATCTAAAAGATATAATAGTGATCAATTTTAAATCTAAAAGATATAATAGTGATCAATTTTAAATCTAAAAGATATAATAGTCATCAATTGTAAATCTAAAAGATATAATAGTGATCAATTTTAAATCTAAAAGATATAATAGTCATCAATTGTAAATCTAAAAGATATAATAGTCATCAATTTTAAATCTAAAAGATATAATAGTCATCAATTGTAAATCTAAAAGATATAATAGTGATCAATTTTAAATCTAAAAGATATAATAGTGATCAATTTTAAATCTAAAAGATATAATAGTGATCGATTTTTAATGTAAAAAATATAATGGTGATCAATTTACAATTTAAAAGATATTCCCTGACTTTATAATAAATTAATTCTCTTTTGAACAACGTTTATTTAACAGGTACTTGCTTTTTGTGTTCCAATTTATTTCAGTAGAAAGAAACGTTTTAAAGTTTTACACATCTATTTCTTATACTTAATTGAAGTAATGTTTTAGCCAATATATTGAGCATTTTTTACTGCAATCATATATTATACATTATATATATATATATATATATATATATATATATATATATATATATTTGAATTGCGTATATTTAGGAAGCATTTTTTCATTCAGACAGATTGTTAAATACAACAGAAAGCTTTTACCTTTTTTAATTTTCTTAATTTTCCATATTATTTTTTTTTGTATATACACCAAAGGTATACGGTCTAACCATTTTTTCTTCTCAAAGTGACCGCATTTTTTACTTTTCGTGTAGTCGTCTACAGATCATCAAAAATGTGTGTTAGGCTGTGCAGGGAATTATGGGAAGGTGCGAGCGAAGGTTATTGGTACTTCTGGACGCGTTAGTGTCATAAAGAAGGAGAGCATGCCGGTTCTAGTGCCAGTTTCAGGAACGGGTTGGGTGTGGAGAAGGGAATAGGAGTTAGGGCAGCCATTTAAGTATATTGGTACTGTTCTAAAATGCGACCTGATTAAGACTAGGTTTTTGCATTTTGATATAAATAGCTTCAAGAATTTTAAGTTTTTTTTTACATTTGTTTCGTTGTGTAGTATTTTAGTGGTGTTGACTAAAATTTTTCCGAATTTCGATGGGTGGCAGTGATATTTTTAATGTGATTAGATAGCATAACATCCATTAATTTGGGATGATGAGAATTTCACTCTTAGCAGATGTCAAAATGGCCCTCTCTAAAGCTAATTCTATTAGGTAATCTTAGGATATTTAATGCAATAAGTCAAATTGGTTAAACGTCCTTTATAAGGATCGAAGCCATTAAAGGCTTAGAAAAAATTACACAAGTTTCTTTTTATGGTTCATTTATTTTAATTAAAATGAAAAAAATCTTATTATTTCTATTTTTTAAAACTTTATATTATATATATATATTTGGAGTCTTTTTGATGTTATTATTGAGTGTGAGATTAGCAGCTCTAAGTTTCTTAAATTGTCTTAATTTTTTAATTCGTACGATCGCCTCTCCGTTGCCACTTGCTTTCAGCCTATAAAGTCTAACGAAACTTCCTGATATATGCAATTTAGGTTTCTAAAACAAGAACATTTAATCACTAACTTTTATTTGTGGTTGCTGAATGATGTGTGTTATTTAATCATTTCATAACACACGATTCAAAAATTGTTTAACTTTTACACAGTTTGTCTACTATATAATCTTTTTGTTAAACAAGCCGGACTTTTAAGTCTCGACTACCATATCTGAGGTAATGCCGAATTTAGTGTTTCAGCCCCAAATTTCGGCATTCTCCACAGTTTTCTTGGACTTAGGATTAGTGTTACTCTCGGGACATGCAGACCTTTAAAAACATATAAACATGTGGACATAACACAAATCTGTTTTTGCAAAATATTAAATGAAAAAGGTGAGCAAATGATGAATAATGTTTTCATACAGATTGTTGTGTGATTTTGAAACATGCTGCATACCAACAGAGGATATCAGAATTACGTTAAAAAATATGCACAGAAAAAGTGTGGTTTTTCATTTTCATGAAATGAATTCTAAGATTCTCATTATCCATTTTATCAAATAACTTTATGAATACACTTCTAACTAAAATGATTTCCATAATTAAAGATAATAATAAACATAGGCACAACTATGTTTAGATATTGTCCATAAATATTTATTTTGAAAATTAAAAATAATTAACTTTTATCAATTTTTTTGTTTATATTTCAAGGACTAGACAATTGAAAGAAATGTCTCAAAACGTTTTAGTTTATAAAGTAAACATTAACATTTACAACAAATAATTTGTTTTACTTTTTACTTTTCTGTCTTTTCTGGTAGGATACACTTATTTAATACTTATGACTCGCACTTCATCAGTTTCAAGCTTGGTTATCAGCTGAATGTAGTTATCAAAGGGAGACTTTTATATATCGATAAAGTTTGATTCGATTTCTAAAGATGCTAATGACATTTGAGTTCATGCTTATGAGTAAATGCATAATTTAAAAGAAAAGTAGGTTTTGCAATCAGAAGATTCTAAAAGTAATTTCCATGGGTGTGTGCTGACATTTTGTGGTGGATATTTTTTTAAGTGTGGATTTTTGTTTTTACATGCAAATGTTCTTGGCTAATTAGTCCATGTGATTTTTTCTCGCTCTATATCTATCTATCTATCTATCTATCTATCTATCTATCTATCTATCTATCTATCTATCTATCTATCTCTCTCTCTCTATATATATATATATATTATGTACGTGTGATGATGGAGAATCAAAGGCCAATTAATGATGCTTGACAAACACTTGATGTATCACACATAATTTGTTCTTACCTCTGTGCTAAGTAACCAAGTTCATGATGATGATGATGATATATTGGACGTTTGGAAATCGGAAGTTGTTTCACATGAAATTTCTCACACCCAATTTGTCAGTTAAAAATTCTAGAAATGTTCACTTCATTAATGTCTTTGAATTTATAGGCTGATAAACTGTATCCACGATATTATACCAAGGCTTAACATAAAGGTGTATTTTCAAATGTGAATTCAGACTTCGACATCAATTAAAGCTACCAATAAAAAATGTTCAGCATGTGTTCACTAAGTGTAAGTCTGCCAATATTTCTATCAATAATAAGCATAGAAAAAAGCCCTAAATACATTTTCGATGATGAAGAATTATTGAAAGCTGTGATCGATAAGCAACGACCATCAGCTTCAAAACTTGCAGCAAACTTTATCGTATCATTTTAGAGCAATGGTCAAGCTATAATGGCGGATGTGCATTTCTAAACACAAAAACATGTACATCTACTCACACTTTTCAACTCAACAAATATATTAAACTTTGAAAAACTAAAATGTAATAATTATATTATCTAAACGAAGTAGTTAATCTATAATGTTGGTAATATCAATGTGTCCAACATTTCTTAGCTTAGATTTATAATAACTACCTATCTTCTTCCATGATTAACAAGCTTTGTACATCAAAGACAAAACTGCTGAATAGGCGATTTGCTAAGTAAAACTACATGTGTGTGTGGACGGGAGGTTAGACACTACTGGTGTGTGTGGACGGGATAGGGTCAGACAGCCGTTGCTTTCTAATTAGAATTTTCATCGGATTCAATAGATTGAGCACAAAGGTTAAACTGTTTAGAATTATTTGCCTCATTTTTTTTTCTGTTCACTTAGAAAACTTGCAAGATGTTTTTCATCACGGAATTTTTTCTTTCTTTTCACTTAGAAAACTTGCAAGATGTTTTTCCTCACGGAATTAAAAAAAGTTTTCCAACTGAACAAGCAATCTTTCGCGTTATTGTCTGACTTTTTTTGTGTAACCCTTCAAGAGGCACATTTTGTGGTTTATACTTGTTAATTTGTATGAATGAATAGTCAGCAATTTTGTTAGTTTATGAAAGCAATTATTTATACCCCACTTCACTTCTTAAAAGTGAGAGATCTCGTTTGATACCATTTCGTGTGGTAAGCAACACTGGATTCCCTTCCTTCCATGTGCTAAACGTCTTTATTGATGCTTTGGTTTGTTATCTAAATATCATGAGCTCACTTTTTTTTTACATAGGCATCACCACTTATCAAGGTCCAGAGGCCACTCGAGGATAAGGGTTAAAGTGTGTACAGTAGTCAATTGGACAATATAGGAATCGATAGTAATGGAAATTCCGTAAATTTGTTAACTTAATTGAAACGGCTCATCAAGAACTTGTTTACATTGGACTTGAAGACAACCATATTGTAATCAGATAGAAAGCAGGAAAATGGAAGACACTTCCACAGGTTTGCAGTTCTAAGAAAGAAGCTTTGTTCATGGAATCTACGTTTAGGTACAGATAAAAAGTAGGGGGATTATTGATAGTGTTTTCAGATAGACAAGTGTTTCTTATGAAAGATTGAAGCTTAGTCGAGCACTTATGGCATGATATCTCCACTTTGTTACAATCAGTATGACACAAAGTAAGGATGACACTCTCCGTATTAGTTTTGAAATCAGATATGATTACCGAGCCTGAAACTTTTACCCTAACGTTCAAATGCGACAATTAAGAAGAAGTCGCTAATCCCAACTTAGTTTTCATTTTTAATTAAATCACACATGATTTCGTGTCAAACCTTATAGACTTATCTTTCATTTGTAGAACAGGCTGGCACGTTTGCATTGCTTTTCCCTTCAAAAGTGATACTGAGATATCATGATGTAAATAAATTAGACCCCGATTAAAATCTGAAATATGCTGTAATGGTGACAACAGCTTAAAAATGTTATAAAACTGAAGTCATGTTTCATTTTGTTAAATTCAATATTTATTAATGACACACAAAACTGATTGAAATTTGCCTTAATTTTGAGATTCTGAACACAAGTGTGTAGTCAGTCTGGAGTCAAAATTCCGTGAGAGTTAATCAGATTTTCAGTAGAGAGTTTTGGATTTCCTAGAAAAGTTTAGAACAAAAAATCATTATATCGTTTATGTTATCTCTGCTTGTGCATACAATGCTTGTTTCAATGATTATGTAATCTTTTTTTTTGTTGGAACATTCACTAATTTTATACATTATATATAAATATGTCTATAACAGAAAAATGAACAGTGGATAATATTTTATATAGCAAGTGATAGATAATAATTTGTGTCATTATATACTTTTTTGTTTCATTTGAATAATAATCGACTACATTCATAATATCTTCAACACGAGCAGACATGTGTGTACATAGTTGATAAACTGATTAGCAGAGAAAATGCTAAAGAATGAGATACATAAAGCGTTCAATTAGGAAATGCAATGGAGAATTTAATAAAAAATATACATTGAAAATATTAAATTAAGTCTGACATATTTTGCAATGATCGAAAATTTATTTAGTTCATTAAATCAATTAAGTATAGTTAGCGTGTGTCGGGTCTTATTTATTGATGAAAATGCTGTTCGAAATCTCCAAATGTTTGAAACTAATGTAATTGATTGTTATCAAAACGTAAAATTATTTTATAATTTTATCACTTTTACAAATATTTTATTATTTTATATTTTTTTACAGATATTTTATTCTTTTACAGTAACGTAAATCTAAAAATCAACATGAAAAAATAAAATTAATGATGTCTTAACTGTGACGGAAGCGCTCAAGACTTGTGTGTCAGTGTCTTAGTTTGGCTTACCTGTGTCTTACTTAGTGTCTGTGGTGAGTTGTATAGACGGAGGCGTTTGGTTTACGTTTGTTGTTCAGTTGACTTGACGGTTTTTCACTGTCGTATTGCTGCATATGATAACAATATATATATATATATATATATATATATATATATATATATATATATATATATATATATATATATACTTTTTTTGGTGGGGGTCTGTCTCTCCTCCTTCGTGAAGTTACTTTAATAAGATTAATAAAATATTTTATTTCAATTGGGTAATTTTTTTAAATACTTATGCGATGTGGACATCTGAAAAATATATTAAGATGGAAATGAAAAAATGGATATGTAGATTGAGAGAAAATAATGTATTGTCGCATCATTGGAGATGATAGTGTCATTTCGTAAAATAGATTCTTAAGTTAATGAAGAAATAAATTTAGGTCATAATGAATACTAAATAAATGATATCAATTTATAATAACATTTTTTTTCAAAGGAATCACCACTTATCAAGACACAGAAGGCACTCGAGGATAAAGGTTAAGCAGTGTTCAGTGGTCAAAAGGACACTATCATAGTAATCTTAAAAGTGTAAATTTGGTAACTTGGATTACTTAAGGGAAACGGCTCATCAAGAACTTGAAGATGTTGAACTTGAAGACGACCATATTGTAGTCAGCTGGAAAGCAGGTAAAAGGAAGAGAGTTCCACAGGTGTGCAGTTCTAAGAAAGCTTTGTTCATGGAATCTATATTGAGGTTTCGGCATAGATAGGGGAACTTATTGATAGTGTTTTCAGCTAAATGAGTGTTTCTCGTGAATGTTTGGCGAGGGGGACCATAGATTGGAGCTCAGACGAGCTCTTGCCATGAAAATAGCGATAAAAAGGAGACAAACTCACAACGTTGCTTCTGTGAAAAATAAGTTTGAAGGGAGGAAAAAGGTCATCCCCCACTAGGCTATGAAGTCTATTTTGAATTCAATTAAGGCAGGATAAGGTCTTCCTAGCAGCTCCTGCCCATATGTGGCAACACTACTCCATCCTTGGACGTACCTGGCTCTTATATAGGTAGAGAATTGCATCAGAAGTGAGATATCTACTGAATCGATAGAAGGATCCCACCATTTTTCCAGCGACCTTGGCAAAGGATTTGATGTACGTGTTCCATTTCAAATCAGGAGTAAAGGTTAAGCCTAGAAGCTTGTCAAAACATGGAACCTTCCCAAGACGAAAGCCATTTATTTCAATTGATGCCAGATGGGGATCAGAATGTTGATGATGTAAAGATAGAAGCTTGGTTTTAAATGCATTAAAAGTAAACAGCCACTTTTTCCCATTGTCTTACATGCTGAAGAGTCGTCAGCATAAATGTCTACTACTGATCTAAGGATGTGATTTGGAAGATCATTAATGTAGATCAGGAAGAGATCAGGAAGAGAGTTGGACCCAGGATGGACCCCTGAGGGACTCCAGCATTAATACTATAAGCTTCTGATTTATGCCTATCAACCACTACTCTTATGAACATATAAGAGAGAAATGATTTAATAACTGAAAAGACATTTCCAGCTATACCATAGCTAGAGATCTTGTGAAGTAGACCTTTATACCATACCTCAAAGGCCTTTGCTATGTCAAGAGCAATTGCCCTAGAAAGAAAGCCTCCCTTGAGAGATTAACTAATCCTATGAGATATAAGAGTAAGCACATCTGCTGTAGATACAGCAGAAAGGAAACCATATTGTGTGTCACTAAGAAGATTATTTTTGTTGAGGTGGTTGGCTATATTTAACACAGATTCTATCAACTTACTCATGATGCTCAGAAGACTTATTGGTCTGTTCTGAGAGGGAGATGACCGATCACCTGAATTCTTAAATACAAGACATACCAATGAGATTTTCCAGGGTGTTCGGAAGTAATTCTCCTTAAGACAACGCTTAAACAGCTTTGTAAATATGGACGCTAGTTCTGGTTGATGCTTTTTGAGCTCTATAATAGGAATGCCATCAGGGTCAGTTGCTTAGAATCAAGGTTTTTGATTAGCTTGGCAACATCACGCACAGATATTTGTATGTATCATAGCATGTTTTCTGATACAGGAGGAAATACGAGGGGGTTGGCGACCTTGATCGCATAGGGTAGAATTAGCTGCACAGTTCTTGGCAAAGAGTTTAGATTTGTTTGATGCTGACGAGAAATGATAGTTTGGATAGAGCACACCCTTCTCTTCAGGATCCTGTTTGCTATTTGCCAAAACTGCTGGGAACCAAGTTGCTGCTCAGCCACTTTGGACTTGACGGACTGATCATAAAACACTCTTGCGTTTTTCATTACTCTTTTACAGTGGTTGCTGGTAGTCCTGAAAGCAGCTTTATTCTTAGTACATCTGTTACGTTGCAAGTAATAATGAGAATCCAGTCACAGATACACCGCTGAAAAGTATCTACTAGATAGAGATCATGACCAGCAAAGCACAAGTGTAGTATAAGTTTTAAGATCTTCAAGTATTCAGATTACACAGAACTCAATACAATATTAGGATGAATTTATCAATACAAATTAGGATGAATTTATGAATACAAATTAGGATGAATTTATCAATACAAATTAGGATTAATTTATCAATACAAATTAGGATGAATTTATCAAGATCTGAGATTACTTATTTATCATACCTCATTATATTTCTACTGTTGGTATTTTTTTAGTTAAATAACTTATAAAGAAAATAACACGGATCCCAATAGCAAATATCAAGGAAGACAGAAGATTTAATCGTGTGATACAATTATTAAAATTTATCCACAGTGGTTAATCTTTTAAATTTTCTATTTTAATCAGCAAAAAATAATACAGTATAATATTAAAAGCAGGTTAACGTAAAAGTTAAATAGAATATTTTACTATTGTGTAATGATAAATAAATAAAAATGAATACTCAAAGTTATATAATAAGTAAATGGGCAGAAAAAGCAGTACATTATATATATATATATATATACATATATATATACATATATATATGTATATATATATGTATACACACACACACACACACACACACACACACACACACACACACATATATATATATATATATATATATATATATATATATATATATATATATGGAAATGTATTAAAAAGAATACGAAAAGTATCAAAGCTTATAACTTTTCTTATTTCGTTTTCAATTGGTGACGTGCAGGAATACAAAATAATACTATGAATAAAATTAAAAATTAAGATATATATATATATATATATATATATATATATATATATATATATATATATATATAGATAGATAGATAGATAGATATATAGATAGATAACTTAATTTGCGTCTCCTTTTTGAAAATTAAATGTTTTTAACTTTTGCCTGTGTTTTTTTAACGTTTCATTAATTCTTTGTTTTTATACACACACACACACACACACACACACACACACACACACACACACACACACATATATATATATATATATATATATATATATATATATATATATATATATATAATCTTTTATCTCACCTCATATGTCCTGCCTTAATACATTTTAATTTGAAATCAATTTTGAAATATGCAATACGTGTTTATATGAAATCAATTTGAAATGCTCAATACATATCAATTTGAAATCATTTTCCAAATTCTCAATATATATTAATTTGAAATCAATTTGTTTTTCTTTTAAATTTTAATTATGTAATATTTTTATTCTTACTTTTACAGAAGTGGATATATCCTTATTTTAAGAATGCCTCATGGAATAAGCGCGATATATATTGAGTAATATATATGAGGTAATAAAGAACTGTATGTCTTAGGTATACATGTCTTTGCTTTTAATTATGGTAGGTACTAACGCTTTGGGTAGACAAGCCCTAAAGAATCATCAGCATTAGCCATGCTCAGTCATGTCCAGAACAAAGGAAAATGTTGTAAAAAGCCCAACAACTATTTTCTAAATAAATCTGAAGCAGGTATCTTATAAGTTTAGATCATTTCCAGAAATAAGAATAATCTACACACACATTACTTACTGACTATTGACTCAAACTTTATTAAGTAAAAGATATCGGATGTATTTCCTTGCATTGGATCTTGTTGCTCCGGTCATTTTCAATGAACATTCTGGCTATTTATTAACTTGCGATACAAGAAGAACAATGCTGTCTTATAATTGTCTTATGTCACAGAAACCACTCAGTGGCCGAGAATCACACTTGTCTGCTTCAGTACTTTGTGCCAGGAGAATCTTGGAGGATGTTTATTAGGAGCGATTGAATGGTCACACTGGCAAAAGGCGAACAGTATCATCAATACTTCAGTTTGCACACGAGATTGTAAGAATAAAGGCTAATAAATTGGAAACAAAGACGGTTTGGAAAGAGACTCATCAGCAGTTAAGTGTAATTCTCATTGTTTAATAGTTAACGCTACATTAAATTTTGGACAGAAGATTTGAATGATGAGACAGGCGGCAACTGATCAAGTCGGTTTAAACATTTTCAGTCAGATGATTCTTGTGTGTGCGGACTAGCATTTTCAACAAGAGGAAGAGAGTAGAAAACTATGTTCAAATAAATGTAGATAATACAAATACATTTTATCTTTTGAAACAACAGATGACCATTTTAGAAGCTACCTACAACCACCAGAATATATGACTAATGGAGCTTTGCCATCTTCTATATAAACTTTTATTTAAATTCCACATCAGTGTTTAACAACAATCTTCGAACTCGTTTTTCTTTTAAAATTTCCAAGGTGATTGAAAGATTGAATTAATTAATTATACTGTTTATATATCTATATGTATATAAAGTAGTAGCGTTCGTGTGTGTGTTTGTCTGTGTATACAACCCCCCCCATGTTCAAAGAAATATAAAAGCAATATGTGTGTACACCTCTCGTGGTCAAGAAATATTAATGCCCATTATAGGATAAGACATCATAATTTACGCGTGAATTCTATATATAGCATTCTTCAAACCATATCTACATTGACTTTAGTTGCGGTCATTAGCATATCACATTAAATTAAATCTATTTAAATAAATAGCTCGATGATATTACTTATTCGATATTATAGCCTCGTTTCAACTGTTTATTTAAAAATATGATTTAAAATTTAATTATTTATTTTTCCACTTCAATTTATACTTGATTTAATTTATTTTATCTAAAATCTGACACCGTTTAATTTTAAAGCCAGAAAATCAAAGGGGAATAATTGATAGTTTTATTCTTTATTATTTTTATTTTTAATTCGGAGGAAATTTTTTTTCACTTATTCTTAATTTTAAAGTAAACTTTTTTATTTGTTACTAGACTACCCGTGACCCGTTGGGTCAGTATGTTACATAAACTATGGAATTAATGTATGAGCGTGACACTTGTGACGGAAAAAAAATAGTTTTTTGTGACATAACAGAAACATTTCTATGAAAGTATATTAAAATGAAAAAAGAATATAGATAGATTTCTATGAGTCTTTCTGTTTATAATTGTCTATTTTGGAAAAAAAAACTTACAGCCATTGAATTATAAGTGGTTTGCCATACTTATAGGTAAATGTGCACTGAACAGATACAATAATACTTGAAGTTAAATTCAAATTTTGATATATCTTTTAATATAAACGCGAAAAACAAACAATTGGGACGCCGAAAACGTACACAATAAAACAATACGTTTTATTGTCGCGTAAATCGCCGTTGTAAAATCTCAACGGGTTAAAGTAGATTTATTTGTAAGAAAATTGCGTTATAATAACTTACTCGTAATACGGAAATGAACAATGTAAAAAACGGCAGAAAGTATAACAATTGTTTATTTGGATAATGTAAACGCGGAAAAAAAAAAAAAATGGGACGCTGAAAGCGTACTCAGTAAAACAGTACGTTTTATTGTCGCGTTGATTATTTAGTATAATATATATCGTATATATGAAACAGGTCGATGATTATACGTATTATTTGTAATCACGTTTTGCGTTTGCTTTCCATATTTTGAAGTTTTTTTATTCAATAAATTTAAGATATTCGCTTCTCTAAGGACGTCCGTTTGTTCGAACGAAACCGGTCCAGCGATTTGTGTTTATTTGTTTACGCTGTTATGGGTTTATGTTTATTTACGCATGTGCAACCGGAAGTCGTAAATTGGATGTTGGGTAACAACACCCGTTAAAAGGTCATTAGAGGTTTATAATTATATAGATTGTTGTGTTATCCGTTTCTTACACTGTATTTAGTAGTTTTCTTCGGTCATGTAAACTATAAGTACGCCGATATAATTCATAAGTTGTTTTTTGAAAACTTCTTCTCCAGAATACATCATTTCCCCTTATTCTCAACGCCGATGCCCGGGGGAAGGGGGTATGGCGTTAAAGAAAAACAATTAAAACTAATGTCCTCATTTACTTTACTTTACGAGGGCAGAGTTAGTCAGACACAGGGCCAAAATCTATCATCCCATACACTATCTGCTCTTTTTTGTTTGTTTATAAAATTTAATCGGTATTGCCCAGTATTTATTATAATAATTATGCCATATTAAGTGTGTTAAATTGCCTGCAAAACAGATTTTGTTGATAATTTATTTAATATCTTAAATTAAAAATAGTCACTTTTACGATGTGACCCAGCGTCATTTAACCCCTAAAAAATAATTAAGACCTACTTTTTGGGGCCGAATACGTTTAAGCATCTTTATAAATAATATAAAAGAAGAAATTTTGTAAAAAAAAAAAAAAAAATAACATTTTAACGTGGGGGATCACTTTTCTATATAAATTTAACGTAAAATGAGCACTCATTTTTTTGGCCACAACCCGTTCAACGAGACATGACATCTCTAGCACTTTTTGGTTTGACAATCGAGGGAGGGGGGGCAAACATGACAAATACAATTTTTTTGTTTTTTCTATGGTGGGGGCGGGAATTACATTTGAACCATAAAATAACCATAAATTTAATTATTTTATATGACTTTCACCTAACAATTTTATAAAAAAAACGAACCCCAAAATATGACAAATTCAATTTGTTTTTGGTGGGGGCTGGGAGGATTACATTAGAAATATAAAATGACAAAAAATTTCATTTAATTGTTTTTCGAATTAATTTTTGGTAGATTTTTTTTTTTGATCGCACGGGCATTCGCAGCTATTTTTACTGAAACAAAGGTTGTAATGATTTACTTTTAATTATTTTATTTTGTGGGGCTTCTATCCAGTGCTCAATATCTGGAGAATATTTTTTTCTCTTTGTAGCCCTTCTGCCGAAATATCTGGTGGAGAGGGTATCACGTACTTCTTCTTGTATTGGCCGATTGCATTTGCATGTTTACATCCGTTCTTTTATTTTTGTTGTGGGCGTATCCACGTTTCCCATGATGAAAATGATTAGTATACAGGTGTGCTTAAAGCGGAAATTCATGCCAACCCAGACAACGCCGGGTACCCATGCTAGTTGTAACATAAATGTGGATTATGTTTGAAAAAGAAAAAGATGAAAAGTGTAAAGAGAGAATCTATAAAATGAGAAGGAAAGGGTGAATAGATTTGTAAAGGACATAGAGAGATAGGTAGAAAAAGGGAGAGGAAGAGAGAGAAAGTGAGATATATATATAGAGAGGTGTGAAATTCTGTTTTGAAACACCCACTCCCCGGGGATAAGCTAACTACTTACCATGATCATGGAGAGCAAGCGCCCCCACTGACCCTTTCGATGATGTGTGTTTGGTGAGAGAAAAAAAAAAACAAAGAAGAAGAAAAAAAGGAGAAGGAATATGAATGAAAAAAGAGAGAAAGAAGAAAAGAGGAAATAAATATGTCAACGGCCGCAACGAGCGGGGGGGGGGGGTATACTCTCCAGTCAGAGTTTAGTGACAGAAAATACCGAATGTTGGGTTTGAACGAAAGATAAAAAAAAGGTTACCATTGAAACTAAAGCAAACGAAATTTGTCAATGCAAATTACTGTAAGTTAGTCGACCCCCTTTCTTTCTCTTTTATCTCTTATGTTAACGAATATATATATATATATATATATATATATATATATATATATATATATATATATATATATATATATATATATATATTCCACCTGACATATTACGACTGATGATTCTTTGGGGCTTGTCTACCCAAAGCGTTAGTACCTACCATAAAAGCAAAGACATGTATACACAAGGCATACTCTTTTTATCACTATAATTTGTTTTTTTATCTCATTTTTTCTTCCTTTTCCTCCTAGTTTGTAAATAAAATTGCTTTGAAATTTTAAATTCAGGATTATTTTCGTCACCTTTTCACTGTGTTCTTTGATTGTTTTAAATTTTTATGGGTTCGAAAGAGTTGTTCGCTTCCCTTCGACGTACCTATCAAACCCAGGTACTTTTTTATTGTTATGTAACCGTGCTCCGTCGATTCTAACGATATATATATATATATATATATATATATATATATATATATATATATATATATATATATATATATATATATATATAGATAGATAGATAGATAGATAGATAGATAGATAGATCGATAGATAGATAGATAGATAGATAGGGTGGGAAAGCAAAATTTACAGTGAACTTTAAGTTGTCTTTTCTCAGTAAGAATTGCGCCACTTATAAAAACTTACATATGTTGATATCATAACTATATTTACTATTATTATCCATATATTTTCAGAAATGTTTACCAATATGAGCAATCATGACGCAAAACGTCAAAGAGTGTGTGATTTGCTGAATGCACACGTCACACCGAAAGAGATATCTCGATTAGTGGGAGTGTCCGAAAAAACAGTTTACAATGTAAAGACGAAAACGACTATGAGCAAAACTATTACTAGAAAGACTTGAAGTGGAGGACACAACAAAAAACGTACCAAAACATTTATCAGAACTCTCGCAAAAAGATTCAACGAAATGCGAAAAATGGCAAGTGAACTAAAGGTGTACAGCAAGACCGTTAGAAATGCAGTAAAATACGATTTGAACTTAAGATCAAATACAAGAACGCCGAAACAATTGTTGACAAATGCTCTAAAAGAAAAAGACGTGAAAATTGCAACAAAATTACTACATGACTAAAGAAAAATCCTTCCACTGTAATGATCTTTTCCTATGAAAAGAGTTTCACTGTCGATGCTCATCTGAACCGTAGAAATGACAGATACATCACAGCATCAACAGCTGAGGTTAAAGGGACATTCAGGACAAAATATCTTGCTCAGGTTATGGCCTTGGTGTTGTAGCTTTTGATGAAAAGAAGATGCCCATAAAATTCTACAAATCTGATGAGAAAATAAATGTTGACACTTGCTATAAAACGAGATATCAGGTATTGCCATGGCTCAGAACAAACTATTTAAATGAAAATTATGTATGGACATAGGATGGTGCTCCGGCTCACACAGCTAGAAAAACACAAGATTTCTGCAAATCAAATTCCAGTAATTTTTGGGAGTCATGTTTATGGCCACCTTCCAGCCCAGATCTAAACTATCGGGATTATTTTATTTGGAGCGTTTTGGAACATGTTACCAGTAGAACATCGCACAGCAATGTCGATTTCCTCAAAGAATGAACGAAATAAGCTGTCTCTTGAGTATTTGAAGAAGACCTGTGCAAGTGTCAGGTGACATGCGACAGCAGTTATCGAGAAAGAAGGGAGCCACATTAAATAAAAACATTTTCTCATGCATTTTTGTGCGGCAAATAAGTTGTCATAACTATTTATAAACGTAATTAGCCATAATTGTTAAAGTCTTGTCATAAAATATTGTAAATTTTGGTTCCCCACCCTGTATATATATATATATATATATATATATATATATATATATATATATATATATATATATATATATATATATATATATGTATACACACGCCACCCATGGATAGACTGTTTTGTTGTATCACAGGTGTGGCGTGATAGGCAAGTCTACTAACTAAAATGGAACTTTCTGTTTTTTTTTCTGATGAGTCCACGGAGGAAATATCTTGTACTGAGACCACAAACATAGGTTGTTCCCCAAAACAAATCCGTAAATGTGTCGAAGTATTTGTTTAAAAAAAAAATGATTGGCAAGATTAATAACATTATGGAATTTATAATCTAATAAATTTATATATGATCCACTAAAACATGTTAATTAACTCTTTTTAATGAGAATTATGGGTTTGTACCTTTTCTAATCATATTAATATATAAATTAAATAAAGTTGATCCAATAGGATTTTAACTCTCAATATCCGATTCTGCAGACCGAGGTGATATCCATTAGGTCAGCATAAATTTCTTCTTTCTGTTATCGTAAAGATTACATATTCTTAAGTTAACAATGTATTACATTTATGGAAAGGAATAGTGAGAGAATTGAAGACAAATATATTTTCATATTTTTTTATTTTTAACTTTTTCCGTTTTAAAGAATTGCACTGTTTTAATTCACTTGTTTTATGGAAAAATACTTTTACTCGCCTGTGAAATAAAAAAGAAAAATAGTGAGTATATAAGAAAAACAAAAATTGCTAGTTTGAATTCAACAGAATTGAATTCACTTGAGCTTAGAAATCTCTAATATAAAGAAGAGAAAATGAAAATTTCAATTTGTTACTCATGAAAAAAGCTATCCTCATCATCAGGATGTTTGGCGGAAGGAGATAACACAGATTATGAAATCCACTTTTGCTTTTCATGCCTATATAATACGCACTCCATTTAGGCCACGTATCTAGTGTCCCATTGGGATGTGGTCCTCAGCTAACTCGCAGATCGTCTCTTTACCCTTTTCTGACTATTAATGAGTATTATTTAGATTGAAGCACTGTTTTCCTTTGCAAGACATAATTTTTAGTGTGGGAAAGTGTGTAGCGGTAATCCTATGAGGTACTCTTACTAAAACTCTTTCCTTGCATTTCATATAGACATACACAATCACGGACGGCAATGAGCATTTCAGCTGAAACTAACACAAAAATATTATAAATATAACATCGGCAGGATAGTGTGCGGTGTTAATGATACCCCAGATAATAAAGATTTGTTGGCGTGAGAAGAACGGTTGTGACATTTGTGATTGAGTCATTCAATGAATTTAATGAGTTTGTATCATTGCTCTTTGGAAAGAGTCAAGCAACCATCGTCTACCACAGCAATCAAGTGACAAACATTTTATTACGGAAACATTTAAAAATATATAAAAAAACAAACATTTATGTTACTTTTCTCCCCACAAGGGAAAAATTAGACACAAGGTAAGTATTTAATGTGCAGAAAATTTAGTTCCCCAAAAAGGATTATTCTTGATTGGAACAAATATAAAAATTGACGCAGTCGAGGAGGTACCACTCCTCCTCTGTCTGAAGACAGAAAAGACAAAGTGTAGCGCCAGAAGAGATACTGGCCTTTGCTTCAGCAAAAAGGCAAGGAAGTGTCTACGTTAGATATATGATAGCGTATCACGTATTCACTAATTACGTGAATTGTATTTAATTATAACATTATGAGATTGTCTAAATTCAGTCTGCAAAACGATTTCTAGTCATAATATTTTTGATGTTAGAAATTTACCTTGTGAAATGTTAATAAAAATTGTCTAAACCTTAAAAATAAGGTCTGATAATGCAGAAACATTTTTGTTATAAAATATCTTCATTTGAATGAATTGAATGTAGCTTCATTTAAAACAAATGTGGTTTATTTCAGATATGCAAAACGCAAAATAATCTTCAAATTGTATTTATGATAAGATGTAAAACAATTTGAGGTCTTATACGCATATACAATATTGTTATCAAACAAAGAGATATGTATAAGTATGTATGTGAGCTTTGAATCTCAGAATAATTGACAAAACAGATATTATTTATTTGCATTTTACAAAAAAATATTTTCATCTATTGAAGACTAAACATGACAAAAAATATGTAATTATTTCTCTTGGCTAAAAAAAAAAAAATCTAAAAATTAAAATATAAATCCTACAAATGTTCAGGTCGCCATGAAAGAAATACCTTTTTTTTTTATTTCTGGTCAAAAATAATTTAACTTTATTTTTAAACAATAACCATTTTCTAATGGGCATTCATAGCATTTTCGAGAAGTCCATATGTCGGCCAATCACACATTTGTATAAATGTTCCATCGGTAAAAGCACACATTGAATGAGTGCAACATGAGAATATTCGTTTCGATTTCTTCGTTTTGTTATTTTCGTCTTTTTTTTTTTAATAAAGTAAACGTGCTGCCATCTATGGAAGAAAGCATCACTTTTTTTCAGAGGAAACAAAGCACCTAATAAAAGAAATTGTCAGAATTCTTTTAAGTTATTTACATTTCTTATTTTTCTTTTCAACGAAATGCATGACAATTCAGCTTCATCCAAGACAAATTAATAAAGTAGATGGAATACCAAGATAGACTTGAAAGTGGAAGATATGTGAAGCATATATTTCTATAGACCTCCATTTTAAGTAATAGCAAAAAGGAGAACAAGTAAAACATATTCCAGGCCCATTGCACATGTCCTCCGGCAATCGAAGAATGCGGAGAAAGATAAGCACTTTGGCAACTTTACAGATCAATACGTTTTGTTCTGCTTTGTTAAACGCCCTTTCTGTTGTTGTTCAATTAAGAAACCCTAATGGAGGAAAGCCAAGCAGTTTTCAATGGCTTTCAGTATCGGTGAGACAGAAATCCACAGTAATGACAGATAGTGTTTAAAATGTACATTTTTTATAAATTATTATCTCTGTAATAATAATAACATTCTTATACTTTTGTTTGCGTTATCACCTTGCATCCTATTTAATAAGGATAGCGTCGTTTGATGACCAAATATGAAATGCAAAATAGTAATTGATATTTATTTGGTGTCACAAATATTTAGATTTGTTGTATTTCAAGAAGAACTGTTCCGAAATCAAATAAGATGTAATAAATATAATTCGTTCGCTATCATTTGCTTAAAACTGACTTTCAAGTTTGACTATTTTGGATACGATTTAATAATAATGGTGCGATGAAAGTATTTTATTTATGGAGAATGTATTTCAAATAATGGGTTTACAGATTCAGATCGCATTCACATCTTATTACTGAGTAACAACACCTTGTAAAATTTCTAGGCAAGTCAAGAATTTAGTGATGTAAAAGCAAAACAAAAAATAAACAATGTCATA
The DNA here is from genome assembly GCF_053919585.1 of Euprymna scolopes. Taxonomy (NCBI): domain Eukaryota; kingdom Metazoa; phylum Mollusca; class Cephalopoda; order Sepiida; family Sepiolidae; genus Euprymna; species Euprymna scolopes. The sequence continues at coordinate 62,703,175 of NC_136493.1, read as the reverse complement.
TCCTGTGTTTACATGACATCGAACGGTGAGTGTTGATAATTTGTAATTGAATAATGTGTTTTGATAATATGAAACTGCAAGGATGAACATACATTATTCTGCCCGATGGCAAGATGGCTGATTATGTCAAGGGTAGCAAACCATGTTACCGCCTCTTGTTGACAAATAGTTAAGTATCCCATGTACACGTATAAAAAATAAAAAAATTCTAAGGAAAGGGTAAATCATGTGACTGTCTTTTAAACTTGGCAAAATTCTTAAGTGTTTCTTTTTACCACAATCTGTAGAGAAAAGTTTGATTCAACTATCATGATGGAAACTTTTTGCAATCTTTGCGACTTAAATATGCTTTCTTTTGTCATCACAACCGACCGAGTAGTCACTTAAAAGATTATGGAACAGCGTGTTTCTCTTGAAGAGAATATTTCATTTTTATTTGTCTTTGCTTGCAAGAAGACTTTTTTTTTTATAACATCAACATATTGAGAAACTTTAATTGTTCAGACTTGATCACATTATCTGCAGTTCGCCTGTAAATCATTCTGGTTCTTAAATAGGTTAGTTTTCAGCATCAGTTAGAAAAATGTTTCTAAAAACCGAAATGATTTTAAAGAATTTCAATATTATATAAATGTGTCATTTTAATGCATATGACTTTTGAATATCCTTTGATTTCTGGTGATTTATGATAGGAGACATAGTTGCTAATTACTAATCTCAATATAAGCATAGAACATGAACTATGAGAACTAGACATTAGGTAAAAATCAAAGCCAAAACATCATAAATTGTTTTACTGAATGCATGGCCAAGTGCATTGTGATTTTCTAGTGTGAATTTTACATTAGACTCTACATGGATATTGTGTATCTATGACAGATGAACTTAATATAAACAATTAACTGATGTTAGGTATCTGAAAATTAGTGCAAAATGTGAGAAGCTTATTTTCAGTAGTTTGAAATGATTATCGGAGAAAGCTCGAGAGTACAATATCACAGACTTGATGAAAATTAGATCGATGAGACTAATTATTCATAACGTGAAAATATCTATATGATCCTCCGTCCGTTATTTACTCATATTTTAATGATGCTCAATTACTATGATAAAAGTCTAAACAAAATTAAGTCCTGGTGAATTTCTGGTAAATAACATCAATGTTTCATTAAATATGAAAATCATACCTTAAATAAAACTCCAGACATTTAATTTTATTTAATATTATTTTTAACCAAAAATGAATTTGTAATGGTTTTTGTTTAGTTTTTTTAGATGATAAAATCTCTCATTATCCAAAATGTCTACTTTATCTGTAGTTTTATCTTCTCGGATTATAACATTTTTTTATTCTTACTTTCTAAGATGATTAAACCAGTCTGTACTAGATGACACTGTGTATTCTCAGATTAGATAATCTGATGGAATATGACTTTTCTATTTTCTTGTTTGTAAGTCCAGCTTTAGAAAGGTGAGGAGCCACGCCATGTCATGTCTACCACCCCATCTGGCAACAGCACCATCGATCACCAATCTGATTTATTTTGTAGTTCAAATAATTTTACAACTGACACGTATTCAGTAACGTATAGGCATGAATGAAATAAAACAATGTGTAAAGAAAATAAAAATTGAAAGGAAAATACAAGTGGAGAGATAGCGAGATAAATGTAACTAAAAGGAAGTGACAAATTCAGAAATATGGAGAAAAAAGAAAATAACTGAAGTGAGAGAAAGAGAAAGGTGGAGCACTGAAGAGAGAGAGAGAAAGGAGAATACTTGAATTGAGATAGAAAGGAAAATAGTTAAAGAACTGAAAAGAGAGAAGAAAGAAGAAGAGAAAGAAAAGGGAATAAAATAATTGATAAGAACTAAATGGGAAGAAGTTGGACTAAAAGCAGAATGTCAGAAGTACCGTTAGAAATATTAATTGGCAATTTCCTTCATACTTCATTCTTTTATTCATTATTTTTATTGCTAAGTTGGTTAGGATTAATTGTTTAAGTGAAGTAAAACGAAGCAAATAAAATTATCATAAATCAATCCATAATGCAAAAAGGCAGACGAAATGGTAAATGAATGAAGGCTCAATTTGCTTTAAAAAATTTTCAACAGAAAAAGTGCGTTTGTTATTCACTGAGGACATAGCTCAAGAGAAACAAAAAAAATCTAGTAACAATATTGCAACTTTTATTTTCCTTTACAAGTCTAGTTGTTCAAGGGCAAATTCTATTATTAGAGCTTTTGCCTGTGTGCAACTTATGTGCATCACGCTGTAATGCAGCGTAACACTGACATGAAACAACAAACAACAGAATAAAATACAGAAGATGAAATAAAATGGTTTTCTTCTTTGGAAAGGTTTTGCTAACACCAATTATTCGAATGTTGATCTTCTTTTTCCTTTTCTTCACCAAAACACCTGAAGACATTTTGATTTTTCCAGTTAATCAATCAGAAAGTGGGAAAGTCATTCCATTTGAATGCAAAAACAACAAGAAAAACGAGATAAAAGAGTTTGGGATAACAGATTAAGAGGAAAAAAAAGAGTAAAGTAAGAAGGAAGCAGAGATGAAGAAGAGGGGGTGGGAACAGAAAGGAAAAAAGAAGCTATTTGTTATAGGGGAGAAAGGAAAGGAAAAAGGAAGACAAAAAGGATTAAATAGAATTGTTAAACATGAAAAACTAAAAAAAGAAGAAAAGAGGAAGAACTCAAAGGAGAAATAATAAGTGTAAGCGTTTACAGGGCAGAGGAGTAGTAGAAAGAGGTAAAAAAAACTGACTTTAAAGGAAGAGGAGAAGAGACAAATTGAAGGGTGAGAAAAGACGATAACCGAGAGAGGGATGGAATAAAAGAGATGAACATAGAGAAAATACTAAAGAAAAAGAGGGAATTAGTAAATTCAAAGGATAGAAAAATTCAGTGAAAAAAAAACAAAAAAATAGAAGTGAAGAGAGAAGAACAGAGGAAAAGTGAAAGAGCAAAAAATGAAGCTGAGGGATGAAGCAATAAAATAACCAAGTGTAGGTATAGAACTGAAGGAAGTAAAAAGATGAACAGGTTGAAATAAGTAAATAAACAAAACTGAAAAATATACATAAAAAAACAATAACAGACAAATATAGGAAGAGATGGAGAATTAGATAGAAATAAAGAAGACAATGTGACCGTGTTAAACGTAAAAAAAAAAGAAAAATGCACACAGAAAATACAAGTCATCATTTGCTTTACTGGAGACTAAATGCAGCTTCTATCTTAGACCTAATAAAAATAGTTCACCATTATTATCATTGTTGTTGTTGTTGTTATTGTTATTGTAATAATCATAGTAACAATAAATAAATAAATAAATAAATAAATGAATAAATAAAGTGCACTTGCAAATACTAATTTCTTGCTACATTCACTACATTTCTTAGAATAATAATCGCACAACTAGGTGTATCAGAATTTTTGTAGGAATCTTTGACACCCCTAACCCGAAACTGCGAATAAAATATTCAAAACTCGTAATTTCTCTTTTAAAAGTGGGTTGTTTATTTTCTTTATGGATTATACTTCCAAAATAAACTATTAAAGTTGTTTTAAAAGTAATAGCAATATTTTTTTATTTTTTAAAAAACAGTAATGAAATTAATTGAATTTTACGAGCTCAGTATGTTTCAATTTTTAAACTTTAAAAATCTATCAAAATTTTTCTATTGATTCTATTTTTACGATATCTTCAGAGTCAATGTGAAATTTTATGCTTTTTCCAATAAACCGAATGTAATATTTTAGACAAACGTTTTTTTTTAATTCACGCCCTCCATTTTGAAATGTCTATTAGAAAGTAAATAATTAATTTACTCACCAAAGTTTTATATATCACAAATTGAAGATAAAAGGTCAATAAATAATCTATTCAAATTTAAAACAACAAAAAAGTAGTGTTTTTTTAGAAATTTACCTGTAAAGTCCGAAGTTTAAAACCTTTCTTTTTTTTAAATCACATTGTTTGTTTTTTCCTTTTTTTTAATGAAACCTTGGCCCTTGCTCGTTTAATTGAAAAAAAAGTAGGACTTGAATTATATTTTTCGAGTAGTTATAAGCTTGGAAAGACAGGGGTCGAATTAATTCACGCCTCCCATTTTGAAATGTCTATTAAAAAGTAAATAATTAATTTACTCACCAAAGAGCTATATATCACAAATTGAAGATAAAAGAGCAATAAATAATACATTCAAATTTAAAACAAAAAAGTAGTGTTTTTTAGAAATTTATCTGCAAAGTCCGAAGTTTAAAACCTTTAAAAAAAAAAACACGTTTTTTTTAAATGAAACCTTAGTCCTTACTCCTTTAATTGAAAAAAAAAAGAGTTTGAATTACATGTTTCCAGTAGTTATAAGCTTAGAAAGACAGGGTGGAATTATTAAATATTTTTCACGAAATTTCTGACACACCTATCGCACAACAGTTAATTTATTTAAAGTCATACTGTTTAAGCTTTAAAAGAAGCAGAAGAAAAAGAAACGCAGCAAAAAGAAAAAAAGTCGCCTAATTTCAGTGAAACATAGCAAAATAAAAGAGAAACAAGTTGAAATGGTACATCGTTGGTTGGAATGAGTGTTTCAAGTGTTTACACAATTCAATTCACTTAGTAGATTTTCTACTTTCGTTTCTCTTTCCTTGCTTTCTCATCTTACATTGCGGTATTTAATGTTTGGGATTTTAAAACGAACTTAGCTTTAAAATAGAAACAGAAGTGTATGCCACATTTTCTACCCCCCCCCCCTTCTCAAGAGAAATAATTGAAACTTGTTACAAGTAAAATCGTTTGGAGAAGGAATATTACATTTTCAGAAAGTAATGGAAAAGGATAATGTGAGATGGAAGTGAAATCACAAAAGATATAGATACATGAAAACAGAGGGTTAGTAAAAAGAAAAGACAAATGATATTATAATGACAATATTTTGTCTGTAGCAAAAACTCGTATTATTTTAAAAATAATATTTTATTAAACAACACCTGCTATAAAATGGATTAGGATTTCACCAGATTTTATTATATACTAATTTATACCATTAATTTATACCATTAATTTATGCCATTAATTTATACCTACACATTAAGTGATATTGATAGAGTATTTGCATATGTCAATTCTCATTTTTATCTGCTTTATAGTTAGTACAAAAATATTTGAGAAATCTTATGATAAATATAAACTACATAATATTTGCATTATAAAGTAACTATGATGAATGAATGTATTGTTTTTGTTGGCAAAAACCATTAGAAATTATATTGTAAGAAAAATAATTCGCTTTGAAATAATTCTGAATGAATCTATATTTTTGTGGATGATTAAAAAATGGTAAATTTGTTTTAAACAAAAGTATGTAGTTTTATCTGTTATATTACCTTTTGTTTACATTTTTGAAACTTTTATATTACCCTTTGTTTACATTCTTGTTTACATTTTTGAAATAATAATATCTTTTAGGTTTGCATGGCATTTGAACTCAGATAAAAATTACTGCATTTTTTTACTTTGGAGTCACGACTTATCAAGGCCCGAAGGCCACGAGACAATAAGGGTTAATGAGGTGGTAGTGTAGTATTCGTTAATGGTGTAAATTAGGTAAAATTTGATTATTAATGAGGACGGCTCAATACGAACTTTTTACATTGGATTTGAAGGCTACCATGGTGTATTCCGCCAGGAAGCAGGCTAGCAGAACAGTGTTCCACAGGTGCTCATTTGTGAGAAAGGAGCTTTGTTCATGGAATTTTCGTTTAGATTTAGGCACAGATAGAGAGTGTGAGGAATCGTATATAGTGGTTGTAGCTAGTTGAGTGTTTTTGTGAACAATGGGGGACTCTAGATTGGAGTTCAGTCAAGCATTTTCCATGAAAATAACGATATTGCAGAGACAGGCCGACAACGTCTCTTCTGTGGGAAAGAGGTTGAAGAAAAGAGAAAAGGACATAAACAATTAGGTTTTGAAACCAGTTTTCGACACTATCAATGCGGCATAGGGTGCAGCGAGCAGACCCTGCCCATATGTAGCAACAGTATTGCATTTTAGTACGTACCTGGCTTTTACAGATAGAGGCTTGCATCAGCAGTTAGATAGCTACTAGAGTGGTAGAGTGATACAACCATTTTTCAGCGACAATAGATTTGATGTATGTTTTCCATTTCAGATCAAGAGTGAAGGTTAGTTCAAGAAGCTTGTCAAGACATGGAGCTTGCCCAAGATGAGAGCCATTCATTTTCATTAGAACGTGATGGAGGTCAGAGTGATTTTAATAAACGGAGAGAAGCTTTCGATAAATCAAAATTAACCAGATACCTTTTCCCCCATTGCACCACGTTCATAAGATTAGAAGAGAAAGAACCAGAAAGATCTTTGTAATTGTTGCCATAGATTACAGTGTCGTCTCCATAAATGTCTACGAATGATCAAAATATGATTTAAGAGATCACTGATGAAGATTAAAAGAGAGTTGGAACCTTGAGGAAGGTTAACGTTAATACTTTGAGTTTCTGATTTCTGCACATCAACGACTACTCTTATAAGCTCATAAGAGAGAAAGATTTAATAATTGAGAGAAAATTTCCAGTTATTCCATAGATAGTGGTGAAGGAGACTTTTATGCCATACTTTATCAAAAGCCTTTGATATGTCAAGATATATTGTTCTAAAACAAAGCCCCTATTGAGAGATTCACTAATGCTGTGTTATATAACAGTTAGTACATCAACTGTAGATCTCGCAGAATGGAAACTATATTGCATGTCACTGAGCAGGTTATTTTTGCTGAGGTGGTTGATCACTTCTCTGTTTAACCTTGCCTTACTCATAGTGCACAGGCGACTTATTGGTCTGTAATGAGAATGAGATTACCGATCTTCGGAATTTTTAAATAAAGGGTAGGTTGATGAAGTTTTCCAGAGTTTTGGGAAGTATTTCCCCTTAAGGCAATGTTTAAACAGCTTTGTAAGTATGAGAGCAAGTTCCAGTTGAAGATTTTTTAGCACTATGACTGGAATACCGTCAGGGGCAGTTGTTTTACCTGAATCAAGGGTTTTGATAAGCTTGTCAACATCACGAATGTCGCATAGTATGTTTTCAGTCACAGGAGAAAATACAGGGGAGAGTAGGCGGCCCTGATCGCAAAAGGTAGAATTTGCTGAAATGTTCCTAGCAAAGAGTTTTGCTTTGTTAGATTCTAACGAAATTACTTCAGGTCTATTGATGATGGTAGGAATAGAGGGCACGCTTCTGTTCAGGACCTTGCTTGTTAATCGCCAAACTTGTTGGGAACCAAGCCGTTGCTCAGCTACTTTAAACTTGATGTACTGAGCATACAAGTCTCTTGCATTCTTTATTACTCTTTTACAATGATTGCTGGAAGTCCTAAAGGTGGCTTTAGTTTCACAACATCTATTACATTGAGAGCAATGAAAATAGTGATTTCTGTGTGCAATGACAGCGGTACATTCTGGGATGGTTGTTGGGTTTTTGCTGGAATTTCTTGGAGGGTATAAAGCGGTCTATACCGAAAATTAACCATTCAGTCAGGTCTAATACTATTGAGGACATTTTTGTTTTTGAACATGGAGTGCAGAGGTATATCTGATATAAATGTCCCGAATATCGGTATAGACTATCGTTATACAGAACGATGGAGAGGTACACTTGAGGGTTTAGTACATTTTGTTTTTATCTTAACCGAGACAATTGAGTGATTGCAATGGAGACAAAACAAGGTGTACATTTTTGAGCAAGTTGAAAGAAAATGGTGAAGGAGACTTACATATTGTTTATTATAGTCAGGCATTTGTAATATGCCTGATGCTTTTTTTGTCAACTAACCACATGTTTCTATTTGCATAGCGACAGACAAACTCCAAAAAATACCATATAATAATATAATAGATATATTAAACATAGAATTAATCCCATATATTTTCATAAATTTAGCATTTAAATCTATTCAATAATAATTTAGTTAAATATAATAGATTCCATTTTTTTCCAGATTCTGTGATTTTATTTGAACTTATTATGATTAATTATAAATAATGGACAGAACGCTTTTAACTGAATTTAAATTGAAGGTAATGCAATTTTATAGACAAAGTTTGACCGCATGCTTATTGAACTTGACAAATGAGATTTCTGAAATACGAAAAATGTCAGTTTCAGTTTAACAAAGGAAATTTATGTAGAGTACAAGTAAAACAGGATATTTCCAAAAGCAGAAATTCATCGTTGCTATATTTTCGGCTAGGAATTTGGTCAGGTCTGTAATTAAGTCAGTCTACCCTTGAAACGCAGATATTTAAAAACTAGACTGCAGAGAGATTTATTGTCATTCCAGTGGCAATGCATTTACTGACCGTCTTTTAATTGCATTCCTTGCAAGATTGTGTCGCTGTTAAAGAATGAACCTCATAAAATGAAGTTGATCTTCTAATATATCGCCGCGTACAGCGTCATCAATAAACAATTTTATTTATTGTTCATTTTTCATTTTTATAAAATTTCTCATGCATATATTTCTAGTATATATATATATATATATATATATATATATATATATATATATATATATATATATATATATATATATATATATATATACTAGAAGTTCAGCCCGACTTTGCTCAGGCCCTATGTACTGTTCATACCTTGCCCTACGTGTGAATATACTTTATGTAAGATTTCAAAATTTCAAATGTTTAGACTAAAAATTGTTTGTCATCTCGTAGAGACCGCAGAGGTAAAGGTTTTTTTTCATTTTTACCCCAATTTTGATCCCTTAACATTTATTAATTTGGTCTCAAATCAAAATAAAAGTTTTACCCATGTCCCAGTTACCTACATATAAAATTTCAAGTGTTTAGACCCAAAATTGGCGAAAATATTTGGTAAAATTTGCAAAGGTCAACTCTTTCAACTTTGACCTTTTAGCAGCCAAATTTTAGCCTCCAAAACTGGTTAAAATGTTTGCCGCATATCTAAATACCCGTTATGGATAAATTTCAAATGCTTAGACCTAAAATTGTCTGAGTAGTTTGCTAGACACCGCAAAGGTCAAATCTTTATAACTTTGACCCCTTAGTAGCTCAGATTTTCGACCCAAAACGATTAAAAAGCTTCCTCTATCTCTGAATACCCTTTATGTAAAATTTCAAATGTTTAGAGTAGAATTTGTCTGAGTAATTTGGTAGAGACCGCAGAGATAAAAATCTTTTCGATTTGGACCCCAATTTTGACCCTTTAACATTTATTTTTTGGGGCTCAAATAAAAATAAAAACTTATTTCCTTATCCAAGTAACCCTCATCTAAAATTTCAAGTGTTTAGACCCAAAATCGGCGGAGGAGTTTGGTAGAGTTCTCAAAGGTCAAATCGTTTAACTTAGACACCTTGACAGCCAAATTTCTGGCCGAAAATTGATTAAAACGATTTTCCATATTCTCAATACCCTTTATGTCAAACCACGAGTCTCTAGACTGAAAATTGACAAAATTTATATATATATATATATATATATATATATATATATATATATATATATATATATATATGATGTAAATATATATTCATTATCTATTTATATATATACTAGTAGTTCAGCCCGGCTTTGCTCGGCCCTACTTGTGAATATACTTTATATAAGATTTCAAATGTTTAGACCAAAAATTTTTCTGAGTAATTTCGTAGGTACTGCAGAGGTAAATTTTTTTCTTACTTGGACCCCAGTTTTGAGCCCTTAACATTTACTTTGGTCTCAAATCAACATACAAGGTTTTACGCATGTCCAAGTTACCTACATCTAAAATTTCAAGTATTTAGACCCAACATTGGTGGAGGAATTTAGTAGAATCTGCAATTGTAAACTCTTTCAACTTTGACCTTTTGGCAGCCAAAATTTCGCCCCAAAACTGATTAAACTGCTTGTCTGAACACCCATTATGTATAAATTTTAAATGTTTAGACCCAAAATATTCTGAGTAGTTTGCTAGACACCGCAAAGGTAAAATCTTTTGAACTTTGACCTCTTGGCAACTCAAATTTTCGACCCAAACCAATTCAAAAGCTTGCCCTATCTTTGAATACCCTTTGTGTAAAATTTCAAATGTTTAGACCAGAAACTGGCTGAGGAATTCGGTAGAGACCGCAGAGATCAATTTTTTAAAAACTTTGACCCCATTTTTGACCCCTTATCATTTATTGTTTTGGGTCTCAAATCAAATTAAAAAGTTTGGTCGATGTCCAATTAACCTACATTTATAATTTCAAGTGTTTAATTCAAAATTGGCGGAGTAGTTTGGTAGAGTTTTAAAAGGTCAAATCGTTGATCTTTGACCCTTTGACAGCCAAATTTCTGGCCGAAAACTGATTAAAAAGATTTTCCCAAATCTCCATTTCCCTTATGTCAAATCTTGAGTTTTTAGACCGAAAATTGACAAACTTATTTGGTAGGGAAATGTACACATGCAGACACGCACACACAGACATTTTCACTTTTATAGATACCAGCAGTTCCGCCCGGTTTTGCTCGGCCCCTATTTACTGTTCATAACGTTATGTGCATATGTATATATTAAATAGTGTGCATATGTATATATTTAATAGTGTGCATATGTATATATTTAATAGTGTGCATACGGTAATGCTTTTCCATATAATAATGCTTTTCCATATAATAGACTTCCTTTACTACTATTGGAAAAGTTAGTAGAGACTGCAAAGCTAAAATGTTAACCCCGATTTTGACCCTTTAACATTTAATGTTTTGGGCTCAAATTAAATTAATACCATGTCCAGGTAACTTACATCTAAAAATTCAAGTGTTTAGATCCAAAATTAGTGGAGGAGATTGGAAGAGTCTGCAAAAGTCAACTATTTTTACCTTGACCTCTTGGCAGCGAAATTTTCACCCAAAAACTGATTAAAAAGCTTGCTGCATGTCTGGGTACCCTTTATATAAAATTTCAAATGTTTAGACCCAAAATTAGCTTAATAGTTTGCTAGAGATCGCAAATATCAAATCTTTTAAACTTTTACCCCTTGGCAGCCAAATTTTCGGCAAAAAAAAAAAACGCTCAAAAACTTGCCCTATGTCTGAATACACTTTATGTAAAATTTCAAATATCTAGACCAAAAATTGCTTGAGTAATTTGGTAGAGACAGTAGAGCTCAACTTTTTGTTTTAACTTTGACCCCAATTCTGACCTCTTAGCATTTATAGTTTTGGGCTCTAATAAAATTTTAAAGCTTGAGCCAAGTACAAAGAACCTATATCTAAAATTTAAAGTGTTTAGACTCAAAATTGACAAAGGAGTTTGGTAGAGTTCTCAAACGTTAAATCGTTGAACTTTGACCCCTTAACAGCCAAATTTCTGACCCAAAACCGATCAAAAAGATTTTCCCAAATCTCAATACCTCTTATGTCAAATCTCGAGTCTGTAGACTGAAAATTGATAGAGTCATTTTGTAGGGAAATGTACATAGACAGACATACACACACACACACACCTTTATATAAATATATATATATATATATATATATATATATATAATTTAAAGGAGATTAGAATAATAGTCTAAAGAGCTAAGTGTATTTTAATGTAATAGTGAAATTACTAGTTTAATTAAAATACAGGAAATGCTCGTTGTAATTTAGATATATAATAAGCTCGATAGTTAAATGTCCTAGAGCTAATTCAATATTAAGTAATGTGATTTATAATTTAAAAATTTAAAAAATTTTAAAAAATTTTTAAAATTTAAAAATCAAAATTTAATTAAATTAAAAATCAGTTTCATAAGAAGGAACAACAACAAAGTCAATTATATTGTTGTTGTTCCTTCTTATGAAACTGATTTTTAATTTAATTAAATTTTGATTTTTAAATTTTGAAATTTTTAAAAAATTTTTTAAATTTTTAAATTATAAATCACATTACTTAATATAATAATATATATTTGTAGTCATTGACATACAGTCCGGTTTCGTTGTATCACAACTCATTAGTGCCGCTAGACTAGCATCTTTCCCAAGCCGAGGATTGAACCTAGAACCATCGCGTTGACAGTCAGTAGTTCTACTGATCGACCTATATATATATATATATATATATATATATATATATATATATATATATAAAGCTGAATGTATGTGTGTGTCTGGTCACGAATAGGCTCCTATATGGTTGAACATTTAAAAAAAAACTGATTGCATATAATGATAGAAGATGTATCGAGACACAGGAATAGGTATATTTGATCTTGCAGAATGGTGGTTCATTAAAATTGTGGGGTCTCCGTACGCGCCTGGTCCACAAAGTATGGAAATAAAAAATTAAGAATTAAAAAAAACGTTTACAAGTGTTTTTTGATATAGATGTACATAAGAATACTTTGATAAGTATGTTTTAACTTAAATAGGGATGGTATAATAAAACTGTGGGGTCTGCGTTCGCGCCTGGCCTCCATAGAATGGAAATAGGCACACACTTTAATAAAGACTTTTCATATCTATCTGCGTAATTATACTTTGATAATTATGTTTCAGTTTGAAGAAATATGGTATAATAAAATTATGGGGTGTTCGTTTTCACCTGACCTCCATAGAATGAAAATATGTCACAAAGTTTAACAAGGTTTTTTTAATATAGATCAACAGAATATTGTGATAAGTGTTTTAGTGCGAACAGGTATGGTATAATAAATTATGGGGTTTATCTATTTTATTTTTACTTTCATCATATTTTGTTTTGGTTTTGATACCCCAAATTCGAAGCTATCTCTTTACAACCCTTCCTTTTCATTTCATAACCTATCATACTTCATAAACCAGAGTCCATTTTCTGTAGGCTGTTTTTGAACCCAGTCAACGACAGGTACTTTTGCTAGTATATATATATATATATACATATATATATATATATATATATATAATGAATAACTCTTAAAATTGTAATTAAAATAAAAACAAGTTAGAATATGTTACGTGTTTCTTCTTTCTAATCGTTTGGAAAATTCTTTTTTCAAAACTTTAATTCAACCAGACACCTTCAATCTAGTTTGCAATCTAAATCTTTGTCAACTTAGCTCCAACCCTTGTCCCATAGCTGAAATGTCGCATCTCTGTATTGCAGTTATTTTAGTGAAATGTGCTCTGATGAACTCGTTGCACTTGTGCTCTCTCGACATACGTATCCCTGATAAACCCGCTTAGCAACAAAATTAAATTTCACCTCTTCACTGTTTCCAGAAAGTTTTTTACTGTAATAGTTTCTTCCTTCGAACAGTTAGACTTTGGAATTCCTTTCCTGCTTCCTTTTTTCCTGACTGTACTGACATGCACAAGTTTAACTGTAACATAAATCAACAATCTAAATCCTAGCCATGATCCCAAATAGTGGCGATATGCTTTGTTATGGGGTGAACGTGAGTAAAAAAATATCAATATTTGAATCAAATGATACAATTATAAAAATAGAAAATGATTGTACTTGCGCATTTATGATCAACATTTTATTCTGTTTTTATCTAACCATACTGACACTGAATAATTCTATAGATTATGCAAGGCAATATAAGAGTTTGCTATTTTTTTTGCGATATATAAATCCTACTGAGTTATTCAATATTGTAATTGAAAGCGGTACATTATACACGATTAATTTAACACAATTGCTAAAGCTGAAGTAAATTGGAGTTCCATATCATTCCAATGATATTAGTGCATAAATTGCGAAAGAACAAAATCTGTCTGACATGATTTGCACTAGGCGATCCCAACATCACTAACGGTATCCATTGCACCAATCATTCAACCCAAAGTTAGTTACAAAGGAAATAACTCAAAGATTGTAAATACTGTGCCAAACGTGAAACTGATGTTATGTCATCAGTATGAAACATACTTTGCATACAAGAAATAATACAATTCAATAACTGAATAATTTCAGGCTGATCACACGATGAAGAAAAAAAAAAGAAATATAAAATCTGCTTTTTTGTCTGACCATTCGCCATCGTTTTTACTTTAGCTTCGATCACTTGCTGCATCACTTAAGTATCAAGTGATGCAGCATTCAATTTATTTATTATCTGTGTAAGAACTGAAAGGAATTAGAAAACAATAATATTAGAAGGAAATTGCATTGACTGCATATAAAACAAAAAATGACGGTCAAGAGAAGCCATTTCCCACCAAGCTGATTCTACTACTCACTTCCAAAGGTGGGAGTTGAGGTAGATGTGAGCATTTTCACTTGATACCAAAAATTGATTGTTCTAAAAATTTAAAAAATTAAAAACAAAGCTGCAACAAATTTATTCATTTTATTAATCATAAAATTATTTTTAAAATATTAGAAATTGCTGAAATGTTGTTCTTCTTTTCATGTTACTGAGTGATGTTAATTGCTAATTGGTACTAGTGCATTTTGCAAACCAGATTTCTGTATATGTGTTTGCCCAACATCTGACGTAAACCGCCGAAATATGCTGAGCATAGCTGAGCGAATCTTAAAAACGCTAGGAAACAGAAAATAGCAACATTAATCGGATACAAATTACGGTAAAAAAATGGAAAATGATAAAATGAAATATAACAACCTAAGTTTTATGAATAAATATTGTTTTTGTTTTTTTGTTTTAATTAAAACTTTTTTTCTGATGTGATTAAAAACTAAATTTTGGGAAGATAGGGTTTGGGTTAGAGTTTAGAGTTAGTTCCTTCAATCGCTCCCGGTATTCCAAGCTCACTTCACATTCTCTTCTTCAGATTTTCTTTGTGGTCATGTCTTCCACCTAATTTCAGATGCTATCAGTTTGTTCTGTTGACAGTAATCTATGACTTGCTGTGGAGTTTGTACTAATTTGTCCAGCATAGTTTGATTAATTACTGTGTGCTGCTTCATGATTTAAAATTACTAACTAAAAAAGATTTTTTTCTATTTTTTCAATTTATTAAAAGTCATCTGTTAATTATGTGACTTCTCATTAAGTAATCCTGTTTATCGCTGATAAATTTGATCAATGCTCAGCATACTCTAGCAGTTTGTGTAAGTTTCTGGTCCAGCCCGACCAGACATTTATGAAAATCTGGTTGGCAGGATGCATTAGTACCATAATAATTATAACAACTAACTTGTAACTATTTTTATACAGTTAGGTATGTGTATATGTTTATGTATTTATATGGGATGGATTCACTCCTAAACTAATTAACTGATCGTTATGAATTTTAGAACACAAGTGATAATTTTATAAAGTTCAAAATGACTCAAAAGTAGATGGAACCCATTCGTGAAAATTCAAATAACTATGATTTTTGTGAAATTTTCACAATAAAAATTAGACATTAATTAATAAATATTTCCAAATTTCAATTCGTATTTAAAAGTTATTTTCATTGAATATGATCCATAGTTATTAGATATCAATTAAATAAGATTCCCTTAATTCCAATTTCTTCTTAAGACTCTTAAATTTTAGACATGTTCTAGGATAAAAATAATTTGGATCAGAAGTATAAAAATCATTCTAGGCAAAAGGGTTAGTATTATTATATCTTGATTGCAATTTTCTAAGTAGACATAGAAGTGGTGCAAAACTGTTCTGATAGCGGAGTTAATTTTACCCATTTTGGGACAGGTATTCTTTATATACAGGGTATTTTTTGTTTGTTTATATAGGCATCACCACTTATCAAGGCTCACAGGCCACTCGAGGATAAGGGTTAACTAGTGTACAGTAGTCAATTGGACAATATAGTAATCGTTAGTAATGAAAATTCGGTAAATTTATTAACTTAAGTGGAACGGCTCATCAAGAACTTGTTTACATTAGACTTGAAGACAGCCATATTGTAGTCAGCTGGAAAGCAGGAAAACGGAAGACAGTTCTATGGGTGTGCAGTTCTTAGAAATAAGCTTTGTTCATGGAATCTACATTTAGATAAAGAGTAGGGGAAATTATAGATGGTGTTTTAAGCTAGACGAGTGTTTCGTGTGAATATTTGGTGAGGGGAGACCATAGATTGCCATGAAATCAACGATAAAGCAGAGACAGGCTGGCAATATCTCTTCTGTGAGAAAGAAGTTGCAGGGAAGAGAAAAGGACATCCTCTACGAGACTACGAAGTCTATTTTGAACTCTATCAAGGCAGGATAAGTCCTTTCTAGAAGCTCCTGCCCAGATGTGGCAACAGTAGTACATCCTTGGACATACTTGTCTCTTATACAGTAGAGAATTGCATCAGCAGTGAGATATCTACTGGATCGATAGAAGTATCCCACCATTTTTCCAGCGACCTTGGCAACGGATTTGTATGTATGTGTTCCATTTCAGATCAGGAGTAAAGGTTTAACCCAGAAGCTTGTCAAAACATGAGGTCTCGCCAAGATGAAAACCATTAATTTCAATTGATGCCTGATGGAGAGCAGAGCATTGATGATGTAAAGATAAAAGCTTGTTTTAGATGCATTATAAGTAACCAGCCACCTCTTTCTCAATTGTATCACATGCTCAAGATCAGAGGAGAGAGAATTGGAGAGAACTTGGTCGTTTACCGTCGTAGATGTGCTACCATAGATGATAGTTTCATCAGCATAAATATTTACGAATGATGTAAAGATGTGATTTGGAACATCATTAATGTAGATCAGGAAGAGAGTTGGGCTCAGGATGGATCCATGAGGGACTCCAGCATTAATACTATGGGCTTCTGATTGTTGCCCATCAACCACTACTCTTATGGACCTATCAGAGAGAAATGATTTTAGGAATTTGATAATATATTGATATCTTGGAATCATTTGAACTATTTAATGAGAGTAAAGTGCAAAGAATAATTTTTAATGTATTATTGATGGGGCTGGAGATTGTGGACGATTGGAAAATATTGGAATATTGGAGAGACTTACTTGAATCATAATGATTAAAAATGTGGGTTATTTGAACACCTTGAAAGCTGTGAGATGTAAGGTGGAGACTTGTATTGGAGATGTGAAAATAGTGGCTAGTAGAAAAGATCATAGTAGGCATTCTGACTGTCCATACTGTTGCATAGGGGTACATATTAAAGAGACGGGGGATTCATAATGGAGCCAGGTAATACATACATGGATGATGATGATGATGATGAGAGAGAGAGAGAGAGAGAGAGAGAGAGAGAGAGAGATTTATACATATTACAGTTATGGGATGCGTGGGACTTCATATAGATACTGAATGGAGATGTATACAAGTTCTTAACACAGAGGAGGGGAGATACATAATCTTGTAAGGGTTACACAATGTTCATTACAAGATGTTTAACACATTACCTTTTGAATGTTGAAAGATGACACATGACAACAGTTACAAAAACACAATGATGATTCTTTATTCATATGACCGGTCGAATGCTGATGACGTCAGGAATTCAAATTTGGGATCTACATAGTTAATCTTCTACCCTTCGCTTCCAAAGAGTCAGCTGACCACTGACTGCTAACTGACTAACTCTCAACTCTCTCTCTCTCTCTCTCTCTCTCTTACTAGCTCTCTTTGAAATTCGAACCCATAGAACTATATGGAGAATCGTCCTTTGTCTATGACGTCAGAAGTGTGTTTTTAAAACTCAAAAGTAACTAATTAAAAATTTCACAACTTTGCCCTCCCAACTACACCTGGCCCTTCAACTTACCCTATCCACCAAGGACGAACTGACTGCCGGGAACAAATAGGATTTCAAGCATCCCTTGAAAGAAAATGCGAATGCAGTGTACTTTATATTCCAGTACCATCTGGATGCCGTAGTGGAAGTTTAGAGTGTGTTTTTCGAGTAAACTGTTTTCATCAAATGTTTCTCAGAGATATGTACTTTGAATTTTGAAAATCGATTAATTATTGATCAAGGTATGTTTCTTCTTTCCTTTCAAGAAAGTATCGGATTTGTTTTGAACACCCCATATTAAAAATCGTTCTAGATTGTCATGGATAGTGGATAAATGTTGTAGAAATTGTAAGTTCAATCCCTGATAAAGATCAAATTAAATAACTGCTACAAAATATCCAAAAATTGAATAAGCCAGTTTAATTGGATTCAGTTAAGGGTTCAGTTTGAAATCATTAGCAAGTTACGAACTATGAGAAAAGAAACTTGAGTAAGATTGAAAAGTACAACGACCGAAACATGGTGAACGTGGCCACAAGCAAGATTAGGGATATTGGTAGAAACATGTAAATAACCTGTATTAGAACTTGAAAATTCACTCATTAATAAAAGATAGAAATGAAAAAGTAAAACAAGAAAAAATCTGTTTTTGGATGTTTGCTTTTAGAGAACAGATTTCCCGTTTCTGTAATCTTGCTGTGGACACGTTAAAATGCGATTTAATAAGAGAGATATTTTGATGTTTACACAATTGAGATGTTAAACATTCTTGTCTGAAAATAGCTGTAACAGGTGAGAAGATCGAGAAAAATGGGAAATGTTATGTTTGGCGTCTAATTTTAGTCATTATTCTTTGCTACAAGAATATCAACAAAATAACAGAGAGAGAAAAATATTGATAAAATGAAAGACAAAAAAAATATTTTCAGGAAAAAATATTTTGTAACATCAATCAAGCATAATTATTTTGAGAGTAATTTGTGCAATGTAATGAACAGACTTACCCCAGGACACTGCTGTATACAACCATGCATACACATATATGTATACATACGCACTCATACATCTACATATAACAATCCACATTCACACAAAACATAAAGATAGACACACTTAATGGTATATATCCACACAAAAGACAAATGTAAAGTTGTTTTTTAAAGCCTTCTTCATTTTGAGAGACAATGGATATCCCATGTAAAAGTGTCACTAAGGTTAGACAATCCCCAAGCTCCAGTCTCATGAAGAGGCATTAGAAGGGTCACTAGTTAGCATGTACTAACTAAAATTATAAGCAGTGTTTTGCAGATGAATCATCAAGTAAAACATTATTAAATAACCAAACATTTCTGATTTCTTGAGATGACGATTAGTTATTCGTATTATTTGAATTCATCAGAATACTGTTCTCATTTTGTGTGTGATTTTCACAACATCTCGGTCGATATAACCTCCGACCTTCTTCAAGTGTATCTTCTCGAACTCGGGAATGTTTATTCAGTCATGGCTGATGGAACAAGAGCATGGTACCCCATGAAGTAAATAAAGGACTCCGCTCAAAATTCAATCCAAATTCCCGAGTTCAACAGAAACATTCCTGAGTTCGACAAGATACACCTGAAGAAGGACGGAGGTTATATCGATCGAAATTTTGTGAAAAGATGAAAACAGTAGTCGCATGAATCCAAATAATACGAACAATACATTTATATAAGTACATTTTTACATGAATAGAGGTTGTTTTTAGTCAAGATGTGTTCATTTAGTAAAATTTATGCAAACTTGTGTTTTGATAGAAAATGTTCAGTGAATAAGCAGGAGACACAAGGGTTAGTAATGTGTATGTCATGTCTACATATTTGTATTTGTTAATATATGTGTTTGATTAATAGGCAATATGGCACTGTGAATGTGTGGGGTATCCTTTGTTCTGTTAGTATGTATGAGTGGGTAAAATTTTTTTTCTGTTCGGTTGACACTCATTAGTGTATAAAATGTGTCGATGAAATGATGGAAACTTTTACATGCATTTATAGGGTTCCTTTTGCACTGTTTTCAGCAAACGCCATAAGAGTGAGCATATGTTCTACGCCTGATCTAATGACCGATGGCCAGGATCTGCTAACATTTTCATTAGGATTTCCAACTTTGCATAAACGTCTTATTTCTAGGGTTAAAACTAATGGTGCTCATTCATATTTGCTGAACACACATTGAGTTAATGTCTCTGTATAAACTCTTTCTTTTAGTAGTGCAAAAGAGAGCATATTCAATGAAACAAAGGAAGAAAAAGAGGTAGCTATTAAAGCCAATAGGTTTTTTGTGTTCATTCAAATCGCATCTCCCTTCACTACATATCATTGAAGATTGATTACAGAAACTAAATAATTGAAATATCTTGGTCTTATTGATCATGTAAAGCTCTTCTCACAATTATTACTGCATGAATATTTTCTGGATTCCTTTCAAATATATTCGCTTTGACAATATAGAATTTGTTAATCAGTCTGACAGGCTGCAAAACACACACAAATTGCAATCATTTATTTTAATACACCCACAATTAAATAACTCTGTTTTATAATGCGCAACTGAAACACATGACACCGACTTGAATAAGTGAATTAGTTTGTATAAGTGTTACATAGATTCAAGTGTGGAGAAGGAAAATTTAAATATACAAACAATTTAATGTCAAAATAAAGAACTAACCTGAATGATTTTTACAGTTTTGAGATGACGATTAATATTTAGTAGAATCAATAATCCGAATAATCCAAATAATATCATCGTGTGATATTACTGAACATTTATCTATCTATCTATCTATCTATCTATCTATCTATCTATCTATCATACTATCTATCTATCTATCTATATATATATATATATATATATATATATATATATATATAAGTGAATGTGCCTATCTGTCTGTGTATGTCTGTGTGTGTACATTTCCCTACGACATAACTCTGTCAATTTTTAGTCTACAGACTCGAAATTTGACATAAAGAGTACTGAGATTTGGGAAAATCGATGTGATTGATTTTCGGCCAGAAATTTGGCGTTTAAGGGGTCAAATTTCAACGATTTGATCTTTGAGAACTCTATCAAACTCCTCCGACAATTTTGGGTCTAAAAACTTGAAATTTTGGACATGGATCTACCTTAATAACTTACTTTGAGCCCAAAATAATAAATTTTAAGGGGCCATAATAGGGGTCAAAGTTTAAAAAAACTGACCGTTTTTTTTTGCGCAATATACACCTCCAAATACTCGGGCAACGCTGGACTGAAATGCTAGTATATATATATATTTATCAAAGTGAACGTGGCAGTGTGCGTGTCTGTGTACATTTTCCTACGCAATAACTCTGTCAATTTTAAGTCTACAGACTCAAAATTTGATATAAAGGGTACTGAGATTTGGAAAAATCTTTGTAATCCGTTTTCGGTCAAAAATTTGGCTGATAAGGGGTCAAAGTTCAATGATTTGACCTTTGAGAACTCTACCAAACTCCTCCGCCAATTTTGGGTATAAACACTTGAAATTTTACATATAGGTTCCTTGGACATGGATTTAACTTAATAACTTGAGTTGAGCCCAAAAAAAATAAATGTTAAGGGATAATAAGAGGGGTCAAAGTTAAAAAAAATTACCTCTGTGATCTCTTCCAAATTACTCAGACAATTTCTGGTCTAAACATTTGAAATTTTACATAAAGGGTATTCAGAGATAAGGCAAGCCTTTTAATCGGTTTGGGTCGAAAATTTAAGTTACCGATATATAAATATATGTATGTTTGCATGTTTGCCTAATACTGTTGACAGTGGGGACGGATTTTCACAAGATCAGTATCATTTTTAAGCTTGCCCCTTCAGACGAAAAATACAGAAAAATTGGCTAAAAACATTAATTTCTTCACTTTCAACTGGGCACTTTTCTACAGAGAGGGGTCGCTTTTTTCCCCGATATTTTTGAAAGTCATCCCCTCTTTTTGATTGTCTAGCCTTAATTAAAACCTACGGTTTGACGGTAGTCGTAACAGCAAAGACGTTATTTTTTTACCGTTCTTTTCCTCCTTCATGGTACGGGTTCGAGCCTGCCTTCCTACTACCGCTTTTTTTTTTTGCTCAACACACACCTCCAAACACCCGGGCTACGCCGGGCTGAAATTCTAGTATATCTATAAAAGTGAACATGTCTGTGTGTGTGTGTCTGTTTGTCTGTGTGTCTGTGTACATTTCTCTATACAATAAGACTGTCAATTTTAAGTCTACAGACGCGAAATTTGATATAAAGGGTACTGAGATTGGGAAAATCTTTGTAATCCGTTTTCGGCCAGAAATTTGTCTGTTAAGGGGTCAAAGTTCAACGATTTGACCTTTGAGAACTCTACCAAACTCCTCCGCCAATTTTGGGTATAAACAATTGAAATTTTACGTATAGGTTCCTTGGACATGGATCTAACTTAATAACTTGATTTGAGCCCAAAACAATAAATGTTCAGGGGTGATAATAGGGGTCCAATTAAAATAAAAATTACCTCTGTGGTGTCTACCAAATTACTCAGAAAATTTCTGGTCTAAACATTTGAAATTTTACATAAAGATTAATCAGAGATAGGGTAAGCTTTTTAATCGGTTTGGGTCAAAAATTTAAGTTACCAATATATAAATGTATGTATGTATGTATGTATGTATGTATGTATGTACGTATGTATGTATGTATGTTTGCATGTTTGCCTAAAACTTTCGACAGAGGTGACGGATTTTACCAAGATCAGCATTGTTTTGAAGTTCGACCTTTCAGACGACAAATATCGAAAAATTGGCTAAAATCATTAATATCTTCATCTTTAACTGGGCCTTTTTCTACAGGGGTCGCTTTTTTCGCCGATATTTTTGAAAATCATCCTCTTCTTTCGTTTGTCTAGTCTTAATTTAAACCTACGTCACTTCCGGTTTGGCGGTGGTCGTAACAGCAAAGACGTCAGGATTTTTCCCATCCTTTTCCTCCTTCAGGGTACGGGTTCAAGCCTGCCTTCCTACTACCACATGCACATCCAAATATCCGGGCAACGCCGGGCTGAAATGCTAGTTTAATATAAAGTTATTTTTAGCTGAAAGAAAAATCCAGCAAAATCCTATCTCTTCCTATAGAGGTCTACAAATGCTGAAAAGCTTTCTACTCTAATAGTGTCGACCATCGAACTACTAGCATTTGGAGTTCCCTGCCTGTGTCTGCTTCTTTGATTGTAATATGAACAGATATATAGGTCTTCCTACTAAGAATGCCCTTGTGAGTATGACCCCTAATCAACAGTAGTCTTTTACATTTCAATGGTAATCTGCTTTATTTAGCATGAATAAAATTGTTTTTTAATATGTGATAAACAAATAGAATAAAAGATTTGAGATCAACATCAAATGATTGTTTGGATTATTTGGACTACTGTTCTCATTTTGAGTGTTATTCGCTAAACATTTCACCCGACTTAACCTCCGACCTTCCTCAGGTGTATCTATTTGAATTAACTAACTACGAAGATATCTACTCTTTTGTACAACAAACCGATGATGATGATGATGATGATGATGATGATGATGATGATGATGATGATGATGATGATGATGATGATGATGAATCCTATAGAAATATCACCAATGAAAATAATTTTTTTCTTTCTAATGATTTTCATCTATTTAATTGTTTCTTTTATCCGAATAAAAGATGTTAAGGTTACAATCTTGCTCTTTCATCGCAGCCCACCTCTTTAAAAACTTTTGTTTTTATTGACTAAGACAGAATTTAATTTGGAAGTTATTCTGACTTTTATCTTTAAAATATACTGTTTTTCCTCAACAAGCTTTTCATTATAAAATAAATAAATAAAAAATTCTTTACAAAAACATATTATTGAAATGATTTAAAAATAGTGTATACAACCAGACTATAAAAATATTAGTAAATACATTAAGCTTATATATATGCCATCTGCATACCGATTGTTTTGCTGTATCACATCTCTCCAATGCGGCTAGACCCATGCCAAGTCAGCTAGTTAATAGTTGGCAACATTAACCACTAAATCAGGAGATGGACGTTATTACTAAATGATATTTTCAATGCTAGTTTAATATTTATACTTACAATGCTCTATTCATTAATTTACAAACAGCTTTGCGTTATACTAAATATTAGATTGTTAACAACAGTATTCAACATGCGAAATCATTCACATGCGTACAGTGTAGCTAGATTAGCATCTTTCCCAAACAATGCAATGAGGTTATAACCGTCTACTTGATAATCAGTTAGTTAAAAAAACAAACAAACAAACAAACAAACAAAACAGTAAAGTGCCCAATCGTAAGTTCTACATAAATAATTTCATTAAAACTTATACATTATGGTTTCTCTTATGCATGGAGGGGTTTCGTTGTTATATAATCCAGTCTCAACAAGAGATGGCATTACTTCCATATTCTTCACATAGACTTTAAGATCTTCATCTTTTGGCCATACTAGATGCCATGGAGGAATTAGCAATTTGCATTGCCATGACTGATTATACAATCTTCTCAATTAGTTGTGTAAGTGCATCAGGTCGAAATAACAACTTTAAGCACGAGGGTACAACAAAGATTTTCATCTAAATATTATCTTGCTTAAGCAGAAATCCTCGAAATCTGCGAGGCATGCCATCAACTCAGTATCAACAGGAATTTAGCACTGATAGAATGGAGAATGGTGGTGCCAAAATCTCTCAGCGAAGAAGTACAACTCCATTTAAATTAAGCCTACCATTATATTGGCCCAGAACAAATGCATCCATATGCCACTTCAGAACCAACTGGCTTGCATTCACAAGCATCACTCCAAGCCAGCCACATGAACCATTTGTATTAATACTGGCCTCAGATTTACCTTTCTAGCTGATAGTGATTGACCGGACACATTGTATTATTCGTTTATGCAGATATATTCCCTGACTAGATTATTTTGGGACATCTGAAACCCAGGTCATCCCATCACCTAAAAATATTTATCAGAAACTATTCCACACATATGACACCCAAGGAATATGCAGCGATAGTAGTCCACATATTAATTCCAACATGATGATAAGACATGGTGTGTGAAGCCCAGACAGTGACATACACTTCATGTAATGACCGGGCAGAGCATGGAACAGTGAGACAAGGCTATTTCAATGCAAACAACATTGTGCAAATAACACTGAAGATTAGAATAGTTGTCCAAATAATCCAAATTATCAATCCTCATGTAAAAGTTCAAAAACATAATATCAAATAACCTTGTTATATATAAAGTATTGAAATCCAAAGTCAATGCTCGTTTTCTCTACTGTTTAATTCAGGATATATGTATACATTTGCCTAGAGTATTAGTAAAAGTGATGCAATGCATCCAATACAACTCGAACTAGGCATCTAATTTCTGCACCACGTGATTATATATATATATATATGAATAACAAAACATGAATGATAATTTATACATATTATGCATGCTTGTGTATGAACAAAGTAATTGACTCCATTCTGTATTAAACACTTAAAATAAAAGAAAACGTGTAACAAATACCATATGATATGTTTTTAACATTATGCCTCATACATTAACGGGTGTGCATATAAATATCAATGCATGTGTATACACATCGATGCATGTAAATACTCATTTTCAATAATTAAAAGTTATTTTATGTTTCAGTAAATGTCAATAATTGTTGAATGATTTTATTTATTGTTTGTTGCTGAGTAAAAATTCTTTTTTAAACATTTGTTTTCATTTTAACGGAATGAAAAGAAATGTCTTATCCTGTCATTCTGGAGAAGCATATTTTCAATTTGCAAGGGAAAATTGCATGGAAATTGACAAATGTTTGTTTGGCAAACGTCCAACTAGCAAGTCAATTCAATTTTCGTTCTTCTTTTCTGTTTTTATTTTAGCACTTCTTGTCCTTATTATAAAATACCTTTTTGTATTTTTGTGTTCACATGTATAAATCATAAATTGAGAGAAGAAAGCATTTGCGTAAATACAAAGCCAACTTTGAAAGTGATGCTTGCTATTATGTTCGCCAACAACAAGTAGCAAAGTATTTGTGCTTTGCTAGAAGAGAATGGACCTCACACAAGATTACACACTTTCAACAACCATATAACATACACTTGAAACAGATGCGTTTCATGAACACTTCTTTATGGAAATAAATAAAATCCCCAATTGACATTCACAAAGATTAAACATATATTTTATGTTAAACTAACTCAGCAACATGAACCCACGTTAGTTTCTGAAAAATTGTTATAAGAAAATTTGATGTTCCATCACTCTCGTAATGCATAGCATTTTTTTTCCAAATACAACGAAATTTTTAGTTGGTATAGAAAAAAGTCTTCATGAGATATTCATTTCAAGAGAATGTTAATTTGCATAGTAAATTGAATTTGAAGATGTAAAACTTTAACAAGTTTCATATGTCTATTTTACCTTTTTTCTGTAAGTCTACAATGCGGCATGAAAAACGGCATCACATTTTGAAAAATGTTGTTGGAAGAACGAATCTGATGATTTAAAATACAAAAGCTGCTGTGAAACAAGTTCATCACTTCTAACTAATATAAGAACATCATGTGTATTTGATTAACGAAAGTACATTTATGTTATTTATATGTTTTAACCTGTTGTCCTCATCTGGATAGATTAATCTTCTTCTACGCCTAATGCATTTAAATATCATTAAAAAAATTTTTCTCACAGGGAACCAGTACAGCTTTTATTTATAGGTTAACTTTTTTGCACGTAGCCGACTTATTATTTCATGCTCTCCATATTTCTATTGATTACGTACTATATGATACTTAGAGATTCATTTAAAAACTGCTCCCTTCTTCTTAACGATTCAATGGAATAACAGATTGGACCGAAAGTATTAAGATTGCATACACTTACTTTTTAGAATAAGAGATCATAAAAACGATCAACTCAAGTAACACTAACATATCCGATTTCACATACAAATAAAATGAAAACAAAATTATTTTTAAATATCGAGCTACTGAACTGACTTCTTTCATTTCAATTTCAAAATACAATTAGAAAACCTTACAAAACATTATAAGCGTAAAATAGAACTCAGAGAAGTTGTCACATTTACACATAGACCTTAACATTTCATTCTTACAATTCTAAGCAAAATCCAAGTATTGAATAATGATCGATTAGTTACCAAATCAAATCATTGGTTTTAGGCGACTACATACAACTTTACCAATTTGACATTCGACTTGCCTGTCACGTTAGTATCAAATACTTTTAATGGAGTTTGCTTTCACTCGAATTGATGGAGGGCATGTATAACGAAACTGACATACTCAAAAGAAAAAGATACGGATACAATATTTACAATTTACAAAACTAAAAGAGGACTCCTCCTGTCTGCTTAAATTTAATTTAATTGGAAGAGCCGTTTAAAAAAAATAAAATGTGTCTTCTTTTTTGAATATGTACTTTCATTTTATATATATATACAGATTACAGAGCTATTTTGGCTGAAGAATAGGATTTACAAGTTAAATTAATTTTTAACGGTATTTTGTGTTTATTGAATTGTTGTGTGAAAGTATATGTAATTATTAAGAAAATGTGTCTCCATTTTTTTTACATGTTACTTCTGATTTACTAATTTTTAAAATTTAATTTGGTAAATACACAGAATACGGACGTTGCTATTTTAATAGGATTTTCAAGTTACATAAATTTTTAATTGTATCTTGTTTATTTAATTGTAAGGTGAAAGTAGATAATAGATGCTTTTGACTCCATCCCCTTCATGTTAGGAATGCATTTCTAAATAATAACGTTATTATTTCAACACGATACATATTCTGCATATTGGCAGACTTATTGGCCTCCAAAGCAGTTTAACAAAAAGATGATGTGTATTCCCATCTATGTTTCACTCCATGGCTTACATTCAAATGAAAGAATATTTCCTAGAATCAAACACAACCCAAATTCCTTTGCCTTAGCATTTCAAGGAGCGAGTATGACATACGTACACAATTTTCCCAATTCATTGTATACTTGCATCATATGATCAGTGTTACACAACTCGATTAACATTATACAATGAAGTATTTCCATCCAGATGTGTTCTTACTGAACCAGAAATCCCCCAAATCTGGAAGGTATGCCATTAACTCAGTACCAACAGGGATTTAGCTCTGATATAATGGAGAATCATGGTGCTCACATCTCCCAGAGAAAAAGAACTACTCCATTTACACTCAGCCCCAAAAGCATGATTAGCATGAAAGCCAATGACTCATTATATTGCCCCAAAATGAATTCAGCCATATGCAACTTCAGAACAAATTTCCTGGTATGTACAAATATCAGCCAAAGTAAGTCATGTGAACCGCTTGCATTAACCCCAGCCCTAGATTGAACTTTTCAGCAGATAGTGATGTACTCTTCTACATCAGACACACTGCAGACCTTGTTTGTGCTCACTGGCTCGATTATTTGTACTATTTAAAAAAACATGCTGTAACTCCAAAATGAATATCTATTTGTCAGAAACTATCAATGATGACTCGCCTTATAATTCTAGATTAGTTCAGCAGTTCCTCAATATATCACGTGTAGACAGACAGTTCTCACTGGCATAAACTCCACATTAATGGGCAAGCGGAGCTTATTTCATTGCAAAATAATTCTTCCATTCACCACTGATTTTGTGGCCGTATATCTGCATTGTAATCACATAAAAATAGAAAGCGGCATCTCAGAACCGTGAGATAAGTCTATCTCAATATAAGGCTTATCTAACAGAGGAATAAAGGATAAGAGTTTTAATGTAACACCCAAACAATTGTTGATGAGACACAACAGACCAAATTGTGGAAACTCTCTCTAACCGTCAGTCTCTGATAGGCTTGATGATTAGGACTGATTATTCATTGTGAGTCCCATGTTCAGCCAATTCCTTATCTACCTAGAGATGTATTAGTCTCTTCTATTAGGGGAAATCTTCAGCTTAGGTCTTTAGTCACCAGGGATATTTTTCGCTTGTTTGTTATTCGGATTGGTGAGAATGGAATAACACATAGTCATTTTCATTACTTGATTTTCACAGATATGCATCTTGTTTGGTTATATATGAGGTGATAACGGCGCCTATAAGAGCCTCGTTAATACATAGACAATGTTTCTTAGTTCAGAATGCCCTTGAAAAGATTTCTGTAACTCCTGCATGTTTGATCACATGCTAAACATTTTAATGAGTGGAAGCTTGTTCTTGGTATGGCAATGACTGTGGTACTTTCTGTACAGACTCATTAGCAGAATTGTTTAACTGATTTTGGCCTGAGATATGAGTATACTTTTCAATTTTGTGAAATTTTCAAATCAATTCAGAATTTTCTAAATTGTTGGGGGATCATTTCAAGATTGCATTGAGGCAGTTTCGTTGCTGGTGCTTTTACATGGGTTGCTTGAGTGGAGAATGTCTTAAGGATTGATAAGGCTTCTCCCATTTATATAACTTTTTATCTCCTTCAACATGGTTCGCTCTATGATTTCCAATGATTTTTGAAAATTTTAAGAAAATCAATAACATTATAAATATTACACAAATATTTTTTTACCTCTTAATTATTTTGAATTGTGTTTTTCTTTCTTTTATATTTTTAGAAAATAATCCAGTGAGATTATCCGTAAGATTTGAAATACTAATTCCTAGAATAAAAATTAAAAAGGTTACTTTAGAAAATTCCTTATGTGTTTGTTGGCTTGTTTTAATGACATGCTGTGACGTCACAGACATTTCTGAGCTTCTCTCTCTCTCCTTTTCTGTTTTGGATCCACTAATAATATTTAATCTAAAATTTAAGTAATAGATTAGTTGAGAGCCTTGTAGTAACTCAATTAACTGACAATATTTTTGATTAAAATAAGAATAAAGATAAATTTTTGATTAAAATAAGTAAAAAGATAAATTTTGGATTAAAATGAGAAAAAAGATAAATTTTGGATTAAAATAAGAATAAAGATAAATTTTGGATTAAAATAAGAATAAAGATAAATTTTGGATTAAAATAAGTAAAAAGATAAATTTGGGATTAAAATAAGTAAAAAGATAAATTTTGGATTAAAATAAGTAAAAAGATAAATTTTGGATTAAAATAAGAAAAAAGATAAATTTCGGATTAAAATAAGAATAAAGATACATTTTTGATTAAAATAAGAAAAAAGATAAATTTTGTATTAAAATAAGTAAAAAGATAAATTTTTTATTAAAATAAGAATAAAGATAAATTTTGGATTAAAATAAGTAAAAAGATAAATTTGGGATTAATATTTTAATCCCAAATTTATCTTTTTACTTATTTTAAAGATTATAAAGATAAATTTTGGATTAAAAAAAGTAAAAAGATAAATTTTGGATTATATAAGTAAAAAGATAAATTTTGGATTCAAATAAGAATAAAGACAAATTTTGGATTAAAATAAGAATAAAGATACATTTTTGATTAAAATAAGAAAAAAGATAAATTTTGGATTAAAATAAGTAAAAAGATAAATTTTGGATTAAAATAAGTAAAAAGATAAATTTTGGATTAAAACAAGTAAAAAGATACATTTGGAAAATTCTTTGTTGTGAAAGGAGGATGGCGGAGGGAATGAAACAATTACAATCAGTGAATAGTTGGATTCAGACTTCAACTATTTAAAATGGAGCGAACAAACATTAGTTAGTCATTTTCTTTGGTTTTTACTTTTTTAATCCTGATTTTGAACATTAAATGAAGGAAGATCTCAAAAAATGATAAAAAAATTAAATTTCGATTAAGATTAAAATTGAATAAATAAAAAAAAAACAAATTTTACAATTTCTAACATAGAATTAAAATATGGATTATAAAAATTTGAAGGAAAGAATAGCATATCACCAGCAATATACACCCTATGCCAGAATTATATGCAAATCGATATTTTTGTTCTCCGATGGTTTTCAATGAAAATCCATGAAACTTCGCACGTTATATGGCAACACTAACGTATGCGCAGATATAAAATTTTAAGCTGATCTGCGCAATATCGAGCAAACGGCAGCCATTTTTGTAACTTGTAGTTTTTTCAGTGTGCCAACTTTATATGCAAGATGGGACGTAAAGGTGCTTTAAGTCAAGCTGAAAAGCCTAAATTGTTTCAAGTCTCCATAATAAGATTTCCACCTTAGAAATTGCCTAAGAATAACACCATGGTCATCGTACAATAAAAAATATTGTACTAACCCTCAACTTTGCAACGGACGGTCTGACAAAGGGAAAATTTGTAAGAAATCATATCTGTCACGTCGAACAATGAGCAAGATCAAGACAGAACTTCGCCGTAATCCATTTGAAACTAGCAAACAAGTTTTTGAAAAAGCTGGCATTCCTGATGTGCCCATATCAACTCGTTGCCGTATCCTGAGGAAGATTGCAAAATTTGGAAAGCCAGAGGTCCGCCCTCAATTGAAGGATATCCACAAGAAAAAGAGGATGGAGTTGGTAAGAGGTGAATTTTCAAACTGTTATGTTGACCGATGAGTGTCGAGCGACCCTTGATGGACCCAATGGGTGGAGGGAAGGATGGTACTATAATGAGGGTCTACGTCTCCAAAGGATCAGCCGTCAACAAGGAGGTGCTGGTGTGATGTTCATTAGCAATGAGCTGGTAGGACAATTCAGAGTCGCAGATGGAGTGAAAATTACCGCCAAACTCTACGTTGACTTCATTAAGGAATACTTGGAAACCTAGCACAAGAAGAAGAATTTGGCATTCCGGAAAAAGATTTTGATTAATGCCTGATGCACAGTTTCATTCTGGAGAGAGTTTTTGGCAGACATGGGAAAATAATATATATATATATATATATATATATATATATATATATATATATATATATATATATATATATATACGAGAGAGAGAGATAGAGAGAGAGAGAGAGATGGGGAATGAGGGAAAATTTAATTAATTAAATTTTAATCAATATTCACCATATTTGACAACAGAACAACGTTGCATCATAGCTATTTATTTTTCTCTCTTTCATACACACACACACACAGACACACACACACAGACACACACACACACATATATATATATATATATATATATATATATATATATATATATATATATATATATATATATGGTTGAATAATATTTTATGTAAAAATTCATTCCTAAACTAATTACCCAATCATTATAAGCTTTGAAACAGCCTTATACTTCAGGGGTTCAAATGTGGATTACTTTTAGTTTAATTTAGTTTTATGTAAATGAGATAAAAAAAAAAGAGGTACAAGCACTTCCCTAAAATTCGGATACCTCCGATTTGTGTGAAATCTAAATAATAAATGTAAGATATAACCTAGAAAATACTTTTTAAATTTCACTTTTTCGTAGTATTTTAAAGTATTGTAGAGTCATCAAACAAAAACACCAGTAACAAAACACCAGTAACAAATATTTTCAAATATTTGTACAGATGTTTTGTTTTCTTAATTTCATTCATTCAGAGGAAGTCCCGAAAAAAAGACGAAACGTTGATGATGAACACATAACTTGGTTTGTTCCTTGTTTCTCTCTCTCTCTCTCTCTCTCTCTCTCTCTCTCTCTCTATATATATATATATATATATATATATATATATATATATATATAATACTCGTATGAGTGTTGTTTTCTTAGATGTTAATTAGTAGTGCTCAATAACAAGTAGAGGGTTTTATAGTATATTTGTTATTTATACAACAATTGTTAGCTACGTATTAGCATAGACGCTTTCAGTTGTAATTTTATTCAAGATTCAACATCTTCAAGTCAAACTGAAGGGATTATATGAATTAAATTCTTGCATTCTTGTTTGCTTGGAAAAGAGGGTAAGAGGGTAAGGTGGAGAACCCTGATAATTTTAGTTTTATGATTATGTCTATGCATATTTATGGAATATTTATGCAACCTTTAATCTTTAACTCAAAGTATGTTTTTAAAAAATCTGGTATGTATGTGTGTGAGTGTGTATTAGTATGTATGTATATGTATGGAGATTCACGGTATACATATATGTACATTTTTAAATGCATCTGAGCAACTGATTTGGTAATGCATCTATTTTTCATAGAGTTTTATGTTACTTCTTAATCTAAATTTGATTTGGATCCTTACAGAATTTCGGCTCAACCTCATTGGCTGAAACCCATTAAATCGATTATATAGATGATGTTGGCCATAAACACAACTGGTTTCACCCCTAAATTGTCTGCATATGTGCATATATGTGTGAATATGTGTGTCAGTGTGTATGTATTTATGTGTGTAAGTGTATGTATATGTATACATGTATATATATATTTATATTAGATTCCAAACGACTGGAAAGGTGTTCAACTTCACAAGATTTCAAAGACTTGTTAGTGATGGACTTGTTAGGGAGCTGTTGTATGCTGATAATGCTGACCCGGTGACTCACTCCACAGTAGATATGCAATTGGTAATGGATCTCTTCACCAATGCTTCAGACTGACAGTTAACATTAAGAAGACTAAGGTCATGTACGCTCCTGCTCCTAGTGATCTGTATGTGGAACCTGATATCTCCATCTATCTTAAAGTCGAAAAAGATTTTGTCTACCTTGATAGTACTTTATCAAATGATGGCATTCTTGACACGGAAATAAGATAGGGAATCAGCAAAACATCAGACGTATTTGGAAGGTTACGATAGAGTCTGGTTTGATGGTGATCTAACTCTGACAACTAAAATGTCAGTATATCAAACATGTGTATTGCCATCCCTACTCTATGCCTATGAAAAATGGACCCTGTACTCGTCACATGTGGAACTGCTCGAGAGGTTTCATCAGCGCTGCCTTAAACACAATCTTTGTTTTAAGTGGGATATTTTCGTCCCTGATACATGTGTCTTAAAAAAGGCCCAAACCACCAGTATTGCTACCATTGTTATTAAGAACCAGATGCGTTGAGTTGGCCATCTTGTCCGGCTTGATGACTAGCGACTCCTAATACAGTTGTTTTATGGTGAGCTCCTTCGTGAGCACAATCCCAAATAGCGTTTTCGTAATAGCATCAAGGAGAGTTTGGTTAACTTTCATGTCCCTGTTGACACTTGGGAGTCCCTAGCGTCTGATCGAAAGCAATGAAGGGAACTGATGCACAGGGGCGCAGAGCACTTTAAAGTTACCAAGATAGACCGAGCAAAACTCAAGAGAGCATGCAAGAAGCACCAAACCTTACCACCCAATCATGGAAATCATTGGACCTGTAAGATGTGTGACTGGGCTCTGTTATTCAAGGCAGGTCTCATTAATCACATGAAAGCGCATGATGATACAAGTTCCGTTGCTATTGGTTTCATCCAAACCAATGACCATCATCAGTATCATGTCTGTTTGAGGGTGTGCAAGTCGTTGAAAGGACTAAAAATTCATCTTCAGGCACGTGGGCATTCAGTTACTGAGGAAGTGGCACTCGTCTGACAAGACATCACAATCATCATATGTATATTTATGTATACGTATGTATACAATATGTATGTATAAGCTGTTAATGAAAATAATATCGAATTTTTTTTTGTTTTTATGTATTTGTTATATATTTGTGTATATATAAATTTATGTGTATTTTGTTTCTTATTTTTTTTTCAGGTTAGTAAGAAAACAGCGTTTCCTATAAACATTTTCTTCAAATTTGTATATGTGAATTTATATATATATATATATATATATATATATATATATATATATATATATATATATGAAAGTGTGTATGCGTCGATTTATTAATGCCTGAATTATTTAATTTCTATTCATATGCAATCGTATGTGTGCAGTCTTACATATGACCAAAGGGATAAACGTCTGAAGAACCGACTAAAACATCAAGATAAAAGTATCAGAGAAATAAACAAGTGTGAAAGCTGGTGTGAGTGTGTGAATATGATGTACGAAGGTCGTTCCAAAAGTAAAACCTATTTTTTAACTAAAAAATGTTGAAGAGCTACATATACAGCAGTAGTATAATTAAAACGAGCGACCTTCTGTGTTTCATAATTTATTTGTCTACATAATCTTTACCATTCTCCATGAAATTTTGCCAGGAATTCAATAGCACATCTCTTTTTCTGATACACGTTCATGGCAGAGTGTTTCGCAGTCTCACACCGCCAATATCTGCAACAGAGAGAGAAACTTTCATGTCATAAAAGCATAAGTTCAGTTATAACAATTCAATTTGCAATCTCCTATGATCCATTCGAGAGGATAAAAAAAATAAGAGACATTAATTTTGGAACCATCTTCGTATATTCACGTAAGTGTATGATTTCATATGTATGTGAATATGAAGTTGATACATTATATATATTCACACACTGCTTTCTTTTTTTCAATTTTCGTAATAAATAAAAATAAAACAATTTATTGGAAGTATTATTTAAATACTGTATTCGAATTCAAATGATTCCAAAACAATTGTAAACTTTCTTTCGGAATTAGATCGAAATGTTATATAAACGGATTTTAAATGTTTTACATATATACAGAATGTTTTTCTATATTTTACCATTTTGACATAACCAATGCAAGCAAAATAAACACACTCAAACCGGTAAACATTTCAAAGATTCAAATACGTCACACATTTCTTCTAATTTTGCGCTTAACTTTTTTAGTTATGTTCATTTATGCTCTAACGTAATCCGGTCGATATCCAATAAGAATAAATGATACCGAATATAATATTTGAAACCAAAGATATTTTAATCTATTCATACAAATAATAACTAGACAATAAAAATAGTTCTTTTTGGACTTAGTTCATTCTCGTATTAAGGGATGTTTGTCACTGCACACTATTTTATTAGAAATTGGTCTTTTCCTTAATCACAATAGAAAATATACTGTGAAAAACTACCAACACCGAGCAACTATTTTGAGCATTGGTCAATATCTGATAAGCTGCCAAAATCGAAACATTAAAATGGTATATGAAGACCAAGAGAGTCAGTAGAACTACCATTATCACAAAACTGGCCAAACATTTTGCACAAGACTGTCTTACAAATAGGACAGAAACAGAAAGCAAGCCTGCAACGGAAATGACCCAAAAGAGTTCGACAAAAATACACTAAGACCTTCCCTTGCAGAAAACTGGAAGAATGGGCCAATCAACAGCGTGCAAACTATTTGCTGGATGAACAATCACAGGAATATATAGATAAAGAATATATAGATAAAGAATATATAGATAAAGAATATATAGATAAAGAAGGCTCTGTAGATTGGCTTAAAAAGGGATCTCTTCACTATGACCAGGAGAGAATGATAATGACCGCTCAAAAGCAAGGCTTGATGACCAATGTAAAAACACAGCTAATAAAAGACATACGTACGTGAACACTATATGCTTTCCCTTAATTCTTGACTTCAGCTTTTGTCTAAAATATTTTACAATCATTAACATCAGAAATGTTTGTATGAATTTATATTTTCAGGCTTAATGAACATTTAAGAATATTATTTGTACGATTTTTAGGATTTTATTATTATTATTATTATTATTATTATTATTATTATTATTATTATTATTATCATCTTGTCTGAACATATTTTTTAACCGCAATGACGTTGAATTCATATCGTTATGAATAGAATCAATGATTTTTAATTTAAAATCTAATGAACAATGGATAGTTTCGTAACTGATTTATGATTGCCTAATTTTTCACACTGAAAACTTGCCATACTCAAAAAGAAGAGTTTAGTTGGAGGTATTTTTTAAATTAATATGTTCAAAAGTGACAATGTCGAAAAATGCTAAGTTGCTACAAAATCTTTAAATCTTTGACATGTTTTGCTTTTTAGATATTTCTAATTGTATGCAACTAGCGAGATGCATAAAAGAGATAACTATTTTATCAGTTCTTGTCTCCATTTTAAATTGAAAAGGAAAATTGCATGAATAAGAACAAATTTGAGTACTAACTTATCGAAATCAAAGACATCAAATGTTTATGAAATAATGTTAAGTTTCTGTGTAATTGACAAGAATAATTATACGCTGTAGTATATATATATATATATATATATATATATATATATATATATATATATATATATATATATATATATATACAGGGTGACCCCAAAAAACGGGCCCAACTCTAATTAGGCCCCGTTTCTTAGTGTTTTGTCCCAATGAAATGAAACTTTGGACATAACTAGTTTATTATATTCAAAACATCACATCAAAACACCAGGGTCTTTGGCCGTTTTTTCTCCATTCTACAACATATGTTCTAGATGGCCTCCATTTAGCTTTTGTTTTTTGGGGTCACCCTGTATATAACCAAAATGTGTCTGCGTAAATGGTGTTCGAGATACATTTGATTCTTGTTGGAAATGAAAGAAAATACGTCAGATCTTGGCCAATAATTGATGTATTCTTAAAACAATGCCGCTTTGAGCCTCTATCACGGACTCTATTATACAGGAGCATGTGATATTTACAGTATCATTCGTCTGACGCCTGAACACTAGTTTCATCTTAACTAGTTGGCCTTGTTATTGCAGGCGATATAGTTAATGTCTTTCTGAACTGTATTTTATACATAATAGTCGATGGGATTATAATCAGGCAAGTATCGGCCCAAACATTGGAATTGATGAAGTCTTTGAAGTTTACAACCACTTCAGCATTTTTCCAGAGTTTAGCACAGCGCTGACCTAGAGCCACTCTCTCCACGCAGCACTTGACAACAGTGGACACTAACTCAATATAGTAATCTAAATTGATGGAATCTATTTTTTTGAAGATATGGTCCTTAACTGGAATATACACAAAGACTATTACATTTTGAGGGGACTTTGTCTACATGACACGAAGAGTTAGAATAATGAAAAAAAAAATCGAAAAAATACTGACCAAATAGAACTCAACGGCTGCTGCGAGAACATCAAGTGGATGGGACTAGTGGTGAAAAGAAATGGAGAGTAATGGGAATCTGGAGAGATTTGTTGTCACTCGGAATCCAGGAATGACTATCTGTTTTTACCAGTAACTAATGTGTAAAAAGTGACTAGCGAATAAAAAAATATTTTAGACATGATATAAAGTTAAAAATACTATAAAAGTGACGAACTATTGAACAAGATAAACTAGTATGAAAATGTTGATATGAAAATTAATTCAGTGTAACCCGAATATAAGATACCTAATATAAGAAAAACGGATATAAGAGAAATTTTCTCTGGTTCCAAATTAGAGCCTGGGTCAATGTACATGGTAATCCAGGATATAAGAACCCAGGATATAAGTGTAACTCGGATATAAGAACCCAGGATATAAGTGTAACTCGGATACAAGGAAAAAGAAGTCACTTATATCCGCGTTACACTATGCACTTTAACATTTCTGGAAAACTATACATCAAACAAACATTTCATATCAACTAAGTGTAAAATTATTTGAATATCAGGCAATGACGAAAATCAAATCGTTTATCTCTTACCTTAAACGTCTCAGGTGGTATTTATTCGCTATAATTTAATATATTTATAATATATTAATAATAAATCGCTCCAGACATAGCATGAAACCACTTGATGCAAGGAGCTAAAATGAACGAAATATGATTGCTACATCTCTAGAATTTTATTAATTATAATATATTTATATAATGTACTTAATTCATTAAAATTTGATTCGTATTCTGTCCTGAAATACAACATGAAATTACTTTCTTCTCATCTAATAATAAAACATAGAAATATTCTTTTTCAAATGTTGTCCTTGCAGATGTTAATTTTCTTATGTAAGATATTTGCAGTCAAGATAATGTACAATAACGACAAGAGAGCTCATCACAAATTTCATAGTGACAATCATTCATTGTGTTTCAATACTTTTTCAAATTATTATTTTACTCTTTTTTTTATTCAATTAATGTCTTTATTTTCATCTTTTTCGTCCCTTTCATTCAATGATTGCCTTTCGTTTCCTCGGTTGATGAACACACAGCAACACAAGAATTCGCTTTTATTTATGGAAATGTTATGTGTTGGATAATCCGTGACAGTTTACCAGAAAATGACATTAAGAAGCAGCTTAAGTGACGATGTTCTGCACACTAATTCCCACCTCAGAGCACAAAGGTCAATTTATACACCAACAATGTGATAAATTCATCACTTTGAAGTCAAAAGACCAACCTATAAATAAGAATTTTTATATTCAAAACTATATATAGTATATGTCTTGAATTATTGATTCAAGTAAATAAAACAAAAAATAGAAAAAAAAAAGGAAAATAATGTTCACAGAATTCAAGCAAGTGGTTATGTCTACCAATTCGATAATTTGATAACTGGCGGTTTTCTCTCTGTAATCATAATTATTTATTTCATGTTATGAAAGTTTGATAACATGTTTGTTGCAAGGCAAAAAAAAAAAATGAAAACATGAACCAATAGCTATTACGTTACTCATATTCGTAATGGCGTTGTTCAATCTTCACCTGGAAAATTCCTTCAAAGGGTTTTTAATATGAATATTAATAGACACATACACAAAATAAAAACAAATCAAAATTATAGAAGTATAATATAAAATATAATAAGATATATAATATAAAATATAATAATAAAGATAATACGAAATATAAAAAGAAATATAATAATTGTTTATTATATTTCTTATCATATTTATTATTATCTTGCTTAATATATTTCTTATCTGTTGCTTATTATATTCATCAATATATTTTCTTATATATTTATTATTCTTCTATTATATTTCTTATATTTTTTAATTTTTTTATTATATTAGTTATTATATTTCTTTAATATGAGAAGGGTGGTGTGCTTTATTAACTATTCTTTATCTTCTTATATCTAAGAATTTCATAATTTTGCCATAATTATAACGAATTAGTTTGCTATTGCAACTGTGAATTAATTTATGTAAATTAGGCTCTAGCAAGTTTAGCAAAGTATAAAAATTAGACAACTATGGAATAAATATCGATTAAAAATAGACTGTGGATATAGTTTTAAGCAGGTGATAAGCTTCCTCTAATATTGAAAAATAAATATTTAAATTTATTTCTTAATACAAACATTTTTAATTTCTTTGCCGT
The DNA here is from genome assembly GCF_053919585.1 of Euprymna scolopes. Taxonomy (NCBI): domain Eukaryota; kingdom Metazoa; phylum Mollusca; class Cephalopoda; order Sepiida; family Sepiolidae; genus Euprymna; species Euprymna scolopes. Next base: position 62,663,241 of record NC_136493.1, on the reverse strand, counting down.
ATCGTGAGAGTTAATTTTATCACTAATGTTACATTTATGTTACATTAGTTATTAATTCACCTTTCAAATTTATTTTCAACCTAACTGTTTTACAAGAATTTAGCATGGTAGGTTTATCATATCTCTTTCCTGTATTTAAATTAATGACTGATAAGTCTGATACCGAATATTTCATATTATATACCAGCACATATTTGCGCATATCTATAATATAAAGCTGAACGTCTGTATGTGTGTGTGTCTGGTCACGAATAGGCTGGTTGACTATTATAGAAAACTGATCGTATATAATGATAGAAGATGTATCGAGACACAGGAATGGGTATGTTTGATCTGGCATAATGATGATTCATTAAAATTGTGGGGTCTGCGTACGCGCCGGGTCCACAAAGTATGGAAATAAAAAAATTAAAAATAACAAAAAAACGTTTACAAGTGTTTTTGATATAGATGTACATAATAATACTTTGATAAGTATGTTTTAACTTAAATAGAGATGGTATGATAAAATTGTGAGTTATGCGTTCGCGCCTGGCCCCCATAGAATGGAAATAGGCACAAACTTTAATAAAGACTTTTCATATCTATCTGCGTAAGTATACTTTGATAGTTATGTTTCAGTTTGAAGAAATATGGTATAATAAAATTATGGGGTGTTCGTTCGCGCCTGACCTCCATAGAATGGAAATATGTCACAAAGTTTAACAAGGTTTTTTAATATAGATCCTTGTGTTTCTATTTATCTTTCTTTGTTTTTTCTAATTTTGTGTATGTGTGTGTGTGTGCGTGTGCGTGTGTTTGCGGGATGAGTGTGTGTGTGCGTGTTTTCTTTTATTGGTTTGAAGAATGTATGTCCTGTTTTATAGTATTATAAAGTTATTTGCTTCCCTAGGAAGGTAACTGTGATTCAAGGTCGTTACTAATGTGTGTGTGGTAGGGGGGGCAGCTCCTCTGAAATAAGGGTAAGGGTGTTTTCATTCAATTTTGTTATTTATTTTTTTGATTCTTAGATCTTAGTATTGTGATTTTTCGTTTCAGTCTTAGACTGTTCGGGTATTCTTAATATTATGTATTTATAAATATACGTAGGGGATTTTTTAATGTTTCTATTTATTTGTCTCCCGATGTGGGTATGGCCAGACCCAGGATCGGTTCTTAGTGTGCGGAAGATCTCGTTCCCCAGAGGAGAGGGGTCACTTGGAGGGGTATAGGTATGGGAGGAGGGGTGATAGAGGGGATGAGAGTTATCTCAGTCATGAAGGATTTCTCCTCCACTGACTGAGGGGGGAGCGAGGTGTTGGAACAGATATTACACTAGTGTTCTAGGTGTTTCCTAGTGTTGTTGGTTTCGAGGTTAAGTAGGGTTCTTTATCTAAACAAGCATAATATTAAGAATACCCGAACAGTCTAAGACTGAAACAAAAAAATCAAAATACTAAAATCTAAGAATCCAAAAAATAAATATCAAAATTGAATGAAAACACACCTACCATTATTTCAGAGGAGGTGCCCCCCCTTACCATACGCACATTAGTAACGACCTTGAATCACAGTTACCTTCCTATGGAAGCAAATAACTTTATAATACTATAAAACAGAACATACATTCTTCAAACCAATAAAAGAAAACACACACACACACGCACCCCTCCACACACACACGCACACACAAACACACACACACACACACACACAAATCCTACCATATGCACCCAGTTAACCAAGTACCAATGGGCTCCTCACCCCCACTCAAGTAAGAGTAAAAAAGGAAAAAAATGAGAAAAACAAAGAAAGATGAATAGAAACACAAGCAAAGAGAGAGAGAGAGAGAGAGAGAGAGAGAGAGAGAGAGAGAGAGAGAGAGAGAGAGAGAGAGAGAGAGAGAGAGAGAGAGAGAGAGAGAAACATAAGACATCAGTCCAGCCCAATAAAATAAAAAATTGATATACGAATGAAAAGTAGAATCGTTTGCACATGTTTCCACCTTTCGGAACATTTCAAATGAACTACGAAAATGTTCTTTTATATTTTTAACACATTAGAATATATTCTAAACATTTTAAATACTTTCTGAAGAGGACGCTTTACAGAACGTCTGAAACGCGTTAAAAATGATTTCAATGATTTAAATACATTATTACAATGATCTAAACATAATTTTCAATTAAAAACTAAAACACGGAATAATAAAATAATGTTAAAAAATACACATTGGTGACCACCCCCTTATATATATATATATATATATATATATATATATATATATATATATATATATATATATATATATATATATATATATACGAATATTGGCTGAAGAGAGCTTGATAAGGATACCTTAAACGGGCCTTATTATCGGGCTTGAAACCGACGGTACCAATGATCCGTCTCAACTAACAACTTTCTGTACACAAAATATAAATACGCTCTTACAATTTGGATTTTCCTTTTAATTGAGCACTCTGCTGGAATTCTTTAAAAAAAAAACTAATCACACACACATATATATATATATATATATATATATATATATATATATATATATATATATATATATGTCCTTTTCTCTACAAAGGGAACTTTTATGTTCAATTCTTGTACAAGTCAGGCAAGTTTTTGTGCAGTATGCACGGGTTTTACCCCAAATGAAGGGTTCTGAATCGACAACATGGACTTGGCGTTCTGTATGTGGGGAAGGAATTTCCTTTCTTTTTTATTTTCTTTGAAGAAAGGGTTTTGACATTTTATGCTTTTTCTTTCGTACATGACGCCGGATTCTTCTTCTGCAGTGTCAGGTTTGGTTAACTTTCTTATTTAGCTAAAACTCTGCATTGAATTTCAGAGTCTTTCACCGATGCCAATCTTTGTTCGAATATTAGGCCCTTAGAACTCAGTTCAGTTAATTTAAAATCGTCTCAATGTTTATTAACTTGTTTGGTGCACTATCTTGCTCGTTCGAATACTTCATCTCAAGGTCAATGTTTTTGAGGTGGCTCCTTTGAATGCCACTTTATTAGCTTGAGTATCTTGTAGCCAGTTGTTGAGACCCAAAGGAAGGTTAATAAAGGAAGACGGGTTTTGGTAAAAAAGAATATAATGTACAAGAAAGTGAGTACAAAGTAAAGGTTGTTGGCATTATATATATATATATATATATATATATATATATATATATATATATATATATATTTGTTGATGATAATTAATCATTTTATCCACTCTTTCTCCACTCTCATTTCCTTTTAATCATATACGTCCTCCAATTACTTCTCTTATAATTTCCTTTTGCTTTCTTCAACTATCTATAACATTGTACAGTTTAAAAGTGTGCACAGTGCCAAGCAAGTAAGATAAGAATGAAAATAGTTCATCTTGTTTTATCATCTATTTTCAAAGGAATATATAACCATAATAATAACCATTTTTCATCTGATCTTTCTCGTTTTTACATCCTTTTCCTCCCTCTGTGTTTATCTCATTCTTTTAATCATTTACATCATTCAACTCCTGCGACTACTTCTCTTTACATTCATTCATTATTTATATTATTCGCCCTTCCTCCCACCATCTAAACCATTCATGTACATATGAAAAGTGTGCAGGTGACAAGTAAGATAACAAACAACTTCCACAGACTTTAAAAGTGAATGCACATACCTTAGATTTTAAAGTAAGTCATGTTAATGAATTCTTATTTTAAATCAGACATTGCAGCAGGAAAACATAAGTTGAACTTACCTGAAATAGAAAAGAAAAGAATATATAAAAACTGTAAATGATAAGTTAGGATGACAATATTCAGGAAAGAATTGATGCTTCTTTCTTTAAGATCATACAAACAACAGCAAAAATGTTTCACTTGGTCTTAGGTGTTCACTCCAATAATAAGAAAGTATTTCACACGAACAAACAAGTAGTTTGTCGTTTTTTAAAAACATCATTATATTATTACATTTATCGCTCCGTCCGTTATCATGCTGTGCATCCCTAAAAAAGGAAAGTGGAATATTCCAAATAAACCTTGTCACCCTGAAAAAATTTAAAAAAAAAAAAAAAAAATGGTGTCGCTGTTTAGGCAAAGCTAATAAAAATGATTTGTTTTTCTTTGCCTTTTGGCTAAGTCAAAGTGTAGTATCTGTTCTTCAGGTTCTACATTTCAATTTATTCTTTTTCAGTGGAAAAAAAACGACCCTGGTGTTTAAATCTGTCCCGTGGGGAGGCATTGTGAATAGGTACTATATTTAATGTAACAAAATTTTTATATTAAAAAAGTAACTGGAAAAAGTTATTTCTGATTTAATTACAAAATGCCCTGGAAGTGTTACTCCTGATTAATTATAAAATGCCCTGGAAAATGTCCGTTCTGATTATTATTTTTTGTTTACTTGCCTCCCAACAAGGGCGGAATTGGACATGAGGTCGGTTAAAAATGTAGGGGGAAACCAGCTCCCAAAAAGGGGCTCTCTGGTCAATAACAAAAATAAGAATTGATTTCTCCTCCATTAACCAAAACCAAAAAATGTGGGGATTTAAGTCAATGGAATGCTGAAACTGATAGTACACTTAGACATTCATGTTGAAGCAATGGTTACCTAATCTCTTACTGTGTTAATGTTTTTATGTATTACTTTCGAAAAGCTGCTGAAACAGTTTATGATTTAAACATTACTTTATTTCAAGTATAATTTAAGCAGTGGGTTACGGGATATGAAGTCAGTTCCGGAAATTATTCAAACCGTTTACGATTTAAGCATTACTTTATTTCATGTATATTTTTAACAGTGGGGTGGGAGACATTAAATCAGTTCCGAAAATGGGTGAACCCGTTTACGCATTACACATTGCCTTATTTAATGTATAGTTCTAACATTGGGGTGGGAAATATGAAGTCGGTTCCGGAAATGGCTGCAACCATTTACGTCTTGGACATTACTTTATTTAATGTATATTTTTAACAGTAGGATGGGAGATAAGAAGTCGGTCCCGGAAATGGCTGAAAAAGTTTACGATTTATACATTACTTTATTTCATGTATATTTTCAACAGTGGGGTGGGGATATAAATTCGGTCCCGGAAATGGTTGGAACAGTTTACTATTTAGACATTACATTATTTTATGTATATTTTTAGCAGTAGGTTTGGGATTTTTAGCAGTCGGTCCCGGAAATGGTTGAAATAGTTTACTATTTAGACATTACATTATTTCATGTATATTTTTAGCAATGGGTTTGGGATATAAAGTCGGTCCCGAAAATGGCTGAAACAGTTTACTATTTAGACATTACATTATTTCATGTATATTTTTAGCAGTGGGTTGGGGATAGAAAGTAGGCCCCGGAAATGGTTAAAATAGTTTACTATTTAGACATTACATTATTTCATGTATATTTTTAGCAGTGGGTTTGGAATATAAAGTCAGTTCCAGAAATTGCTGAAACATTTTACTATTTAGACATTACATTATTTCATGTATATTTTTAGCAGTGGGTTTGGGATATAAAGTTAGTCCCGGAAATAGCTAAAACAGTTTACGATTAAAACATTATTTTATTTAATGTATATTTTCAACAGTGGGGTGGCGGACATGAAGTCAGTCCAGGGATTGAATGAGATATGCAAATATATACTATCAGAAAGC